>NC_072855.1:58423727-58736045 GCF_028858705.1 Grus americana
GTGGTTCACATGCTTTTCCTTAACTAGGCAAAGTAATGTTCTTATTAATGAAAAATGTTTTAAGTAATGTTAATTTTCTTTTTTTTTCAATGGAGATTTTTAAACAGCTGTTTACACATATCATTGACCTAATGAGATATTTTCCTTCATTTATGAATCTCGTTTAAATCCTGAATGGTTCTGTATTTCAATACCTTTACACTACAATAGCATGCCAATTCTTACCAGTTTCTTGAAGACTGACTTCCTTGTCCCCAGGTATGCAGGACATAACAGCTTGGAGTTGTGCCTGATTTCCAGGAGTTACAGTTTCCCTCGGGACACTGCAGGTCCTGTGGTTATCACATACCTGCTGAGGGCAGGTGGAGGTCGGGAGCTCAGCTCCCATTCCACCCAGCACTCCCCAATCGCTTGTTCTCTTTGCACTGACTTTATCACAGTTGAGGTAGTAACTTTGAAATTGTCTAATGTAAAGTAGACTTTACATAAGCTGTCTGGTGTAAATCAGGTAATCTGGTGTGATAGAGGATGCAGAGCAATGTCAGTTGCTCAGAGATTGCAAAGAAGACCTCAGCAGCTGCTGTCCGTTTTTGAGGTTAGGCAATGTAGTGTGCATCTTTTTGCTGTTCTGTCTTGATCCAATACTTTTAAGAGCCAAACAACTTTGCTTTTAAGTAGATTTTATTGATGCTTCATAATCTTTAGGGATGTAGGGTTGGGAAGAGCACCTGTCTTTTGGGCATCTTGGAAACCTTGCTGCCACCCTGTTGTTCTAGATTTGTAAAGCTTAGAGGGCCTGACCTGTAGGACTGCAGGTGTTAGGTACGATACACCTGGGCAGGAGTTTTGAGGAGAGAAGCAATGTGGAAACAGAGCTTTGAATTGCCATTGGGAGTCTAGTATTGAAAGTTATTGTTAATAAGAATAACACGCTCCTCTATTGTGACAAATCCTGCCCCAAGAAGCACTTGGGGGATGACATGACCTGAGATCTGCAGGGCTGGGCGCCCTGCCTTCGCTGGGCAAAAATAGATGGCAGAATGCACACAGTAAGCAACTGACTTCTTCCTGCCAAAGCACATGTTTGCATCCCTAGTGCAGAAAACATGGCACGGGCTGATGCTTTGCCACAACTATTTCTTAGAGAGATTTTTGGTCTTTTTTGCTTTATAAAGTTTCAGTGTTTCATGAGAATAGCTGGAGTTAATCATCGATTAGTTGCATGCAATCACCTCTCATTTATATTGATGGGAGAGGAAGGCACTCAGTAACTTTCAGAAATTGCTGTAATTTAGTCCTGTTTGCCCTTGTGCAACATAAACAAGTATACTCACACAGTAACAGTTGTTGTTATTATTACATATACTTGCAAAGATGAGTGGAAATCTAGCACTTTCCCTGAAGGACTCTGGAATAATATCTATGATGTCTTTTAGTGAAAAAGCATTAATTAGTTTTGGATCTAGTTATGCTTGCCTCTAGAGAAGATCTCTCTACTCCAATCACAGAAATTCTCAGTAGGAACTAACACATTTGGGAAGATGGTAATTATTTTGTGTACTTATTATATGATGGGAAAACAGATGTAGAAGTCTGTTTTTCCTCCCCTTTGTAATAAAAAAGATAATTATAACAAGAAAAAAACTTCTCATATTTTATTAATCTAAATGTATATGATCTCTTTATTTGTTTAGTAGTTTGAACTCTGGAAAATTTAATGGAGATATTTTTGAAAGATGTTTAACTCTTTTTTTCTGAGCTGTAGCAACTGACTAGTACTAAAGACAGTCTGAGGAGGAACTTTATTATGGCGTTGAGCCAAAAAATCATCACTTTCATGTAACAAAATCTCTTCCGACAGAGGGCTCAATTCAGAGATGCATCCAGCCTTAGGATATTATTGCTCAGTAGTCAGAGTGATCCATGGCAATGAGAATCACCCCAATGAGGCACTGCGATCTACTGGGACACTTTAGTCCCTTCTTCATTGTCCCAAGAGCATCCGCATGCTCCTGGGAGCATGGTTACTTGAGATGGCACTTTGCATCTGCTTTTTCCTGCAGTCCTTAGGTCCTCCAGCAGTTATGTCATTCAGGTTGCCAAACAAGAGCTAGAGGTGTCTCTGCATACTTGTTTGAGTGATGATAGCCTTGCCAACCTCCAGGGAGTTGAGCATCACCTTGGGAAAGACTTTGTCTATAGAGACTGTTGGAGAGGAACCTCCATTGCTTCAAACTTTGTTAACGTCACAAATGGTGTTTGACCTCATTCCTCAGCAGAAACAGATATAGAAATTTTGTGAGAATTTTGGTGTCTAAAGTCTCCAGTCACAACCTGCTACTCTTTCCTCTGTACCTTCTTTTATCATGGTATCGGGCTGCCCAAGGCTCAGCTTGATACCACAGGGTGAGCATGTTGAACTGCTTCCTTCTTTTTGAAAGGTCCTGGTTCCCTGTCAGCTTCTTCTCATCTCTCCCTGTGGTCACACAGAGGTTTTTTTGTTTGGGTTTGGTTTTGCTTTTTCTGCCTCAGACTTGGTAGTCACTCAAGCTACTCGAAATGACCAACCTGGTATAAAAATAACCTGGCCGAAACCGATCATACAGTTTTCTGCTTGGATGCTGAATTGAATTGATTCTTGGAGTCAGTGCCACACTCGTTGCAAAGAAGGGTGTGAAAATGGAGGGTTGGGAGCAAAAATGGTGAAAACAAGGGACAACAAGCTATTACGTCAGCTCAGCTGTGCGTAAAGCTGCAACACTGCACCTCTTTCCCACTCCTTCCATTGCTTCCTACTATCTAGTCCAGCTAATAATGTGTGCCTGTATCTGTGCATGCAGAGTAATTGTTCTAGGGTTTGTTTTCACTGTGTAAAGGAGAAAGAAAGCTGAAAGTTAGATGCCTTCTTATTTGAATACTGATATTTCTCTAATGATAATAAAAGATGTTTTCTGCACCTTTGTGTGTTCCCTCATGGTAAACAGCCATGCCACCAAATTTCATGGAGAAGTAAAATATCTCTGGCGTGAAATAGGTTTGAATTAAATTATGGAACTGTTTGCATGAAATTTCATGGAAATCTGCTTTGAACTTTCATTTGTACTAACTGCAATGGGGTTTACATCATTCATTGGAGTATTCTCTTCTGTAATTTTATTAGCATTATTATCTTGCACGTTATAACTTGTAAAAAAATGCATTTATCCATGGTACAAATCATTAGTTGCCTTACTTTAAAAAAAAAAAAAAAGGATACAGCTAATCTCTAAATAGTGACTTTTTTGACTGCAAGTCTCCTGTGAAAATGTAAAAATGACCAAGCCTATCTCATATCATGCAGAACCACATGCTGGAGTCACAGTGTGAAGCCTCTGAAAAGTTGACCACCCAGTGTTTTGAGTCTGTACAACAGGGACACTAGCTGCTCTGGATTTGATGATTTTGCTCTTAAATGTGAGTATATATGATTTTAACATATCATGTGGATACTTGGGTGCAGGTTGATGGGTCCTCTTAAATATTACAGTTTTAGCTAGTTCATATATGCATTTGAAATATAGCACCCAGTAGTTAATGCTTTTCTGCAACATATCACTGTCTTTCCCATACGGATTCAAAAGGAAGTCAAATTGTGTATGTACTGTAATATGTATGGGCTATTTATTATATTTTTCACTGTACCATGACTCAGTAGCATATTTTCTATATATAGTAAACAAAGCAACAAAGCTTTGGAGACTTGGGAATTCTGTCAAACAATGCAAAATACTCACTTGAAATGAGTGTCTATTTTAACTGGGTACTTCAGAATTATGATGGGTGACTTTTGACCTGCAGCGAATGAAGCCAAGTCTTTGTGTATTCTGCCTTTAAAGTGAGAAGTGTAAGTCACCAGTTGATCAGACAAAACAGCAAAGTAAAAGAGAAAACTTTTCTGAAAATCAAAATGTGTCCAAGGAAGTCCAAATGTTGGGGGGAAAAAAAAAAAATTAACCACCCCCACCACCCCTTCCCCAATACTATTTTCTGCAGTTTCCCTGGTTTCACTAATCTCTAAGAACTTATACCAAGATCACACTTATGCCAGACCAGATACATAAGCTTTCCTAAAAATGATGTGTGTTGTTGAATATTGCCTGGTCCAGTAACGTGTAGGAAGAAATGTTTTGGGATACCACCTACAGGTGAGTATAGTCAAAAACAGAGAAGAGGGAATAATTTTGCAAGCCCAGGAGGTGTTGAATAAAAAACAATGATGGAGCAGAAAGCCGCTTGGCAGGTGAGGAACAGTGTAAAATATTAATAGTCAGGTTGAAGGTCGGGGAGATGAAGACACAAGATTTGCGGAGCTAAGAGAGTGGCAAGCTTCGTAGCAGTTAGATTTTCAGAATCTGACTCTATTGCATTTAACTTCAAAATTATCAAATCCATTGACGTCCACGAATGGAAGCCTGTTTTCCTTTCCTGCTCTCTTTTGATGGCATTTGCATTAAATAATGAAAATAAAATACAACCCTTCAAAATCCGTAGCAAGCATTGTGAATAGAAATCTGAAGAACTTCAAAAATGTTTATTCAGCATAAATGAAGCATTGAAAAATAATTTGGAGTCCTACACTAGTTCTGAAAATGATACACTTTATTTACAGTTCTATTCCTTATAAAATGGTTGTAAAACTTTTGTTCTATAACAACCTAAAAAGTAGACAGTAATTAAATATTGGGTATGTTTGGGAGTCCACTAGTCAAAATCAATTATAAAGAAAGGATGTGAGGCATGTTAGCTTCTAAGGAGCTATCTGTAATATGCTTATAGAAGGAATGTGAAATATTGTGGTTTGTTTAGGAAATCTAGTGAATTTAATTGAAGAAATGCCACAACATACAACCATTGAGCTTATAAACGTAGGGTTCTTTTAACAGAATGTTCAATTGTAATTACTTGAAGGGGTTTTTTTTTGTTGGAGTTTCCAAAAACCAATTTTGTTATGAAAGCTAGTTTCAATCTAAGCTTTTGCATTGTACAGAATAATGTAATTCATGTCAATAAAATTCTTGTGTTCTCAAAGTCAACAGTTAATTTTCATGTACTGATGCGGAGATACAGAGAAAGTATACATCAAAGTTTATATGTAAACACTCTTTCTAAGCACATAATAAATGTTTATTAAAAGATATGCTTTGAGATATACTCCTTATTTAAATCATATGGTATTTACTTTTTTCAATTCTTAAGACATTTTTGTGTCTATCTACTAGAAATTACAAAGCAAGAAACTTAGTGAGTTTGATTGTGAATGCAAGCTGTTGTCTTTTGTCTTTGCTCCTTCAAGATAGTATTTTGACTTTGAGAATAGCCTTCCTACTGCCTGCAACTACCAGTTCCTTCGCACTTCTGTGGTACTTTTTAATATTGTTTAGCTTATTTTAAAATGAGAAGTGACTCTTTCTTCCTGTGTTTTATTTGTTGAGCTATTCCTTTTGCTGCTCGTACTTCCTGGGTGTTTATAATAAGTAGACAGGTAAGTGAGACTGATTTTGGTCATAGAGGAAGTTGCAATTAACATGTTTCCTTTATGTTGCTTTAGAAATGCTATGTACTTGTACATATCAGCCATTCTTTGATTCATTGAGGATTTGACTTTCAAAAATGGTATTATTAAAGGCAGTTGTAATTGCCATTTTTGTGTGTGGGGTTGATTAATTTATGCCAAAAAAAAAAAGAAACTTACTAGAGCTTCACAAAGTAATCGGGGGGCGGAATTATATATGACTTATTAAAAAAATTCTTATCCAGGCAAAAGTTGTTTGAACTGTTTGTAAAAAAAAAGATAATGATAATTTAGTTCTTCATTTAAAAGCAAATTGACTTTTTCAGATTGTGTAATTGAAAGATCTTAGTAAGAAAAATATGATAAAATTGGAAGTTTTTTTACTCAGGTCAGACCTTTGCAAAATGATCTGCTTTTACAGTGCATATGTTTGGGGGGGGGGGGAAGTAGAGAACAAAATTTTTAAGGATTGTCTATTGTTTCAGAACCTAAGTACTGATTCTGTCAATGCAGACAATTCCACACTTTTTCTTAGAAGCTAGAAAAATATTCCTTCGTACATTCAGTTAGGAAAGGAAGAGTTCATAAAAATGTTGTAAATAAAGTGGATAAAATTACATACGTGATATGTAATAGTAGTGCTGAGAATATTTGACTAGAGACAGCCTTTTCCTAGCAGTTGGGAGGGAGAGTATGAGGAAGATAGACAAAGAACAAAGGAAAAACGAGACGCAGGAGAAGGAGAGATTAAGGAAGAAAAAGAAAAGAGTCTAGCTTATCATTTTTCTTTTCACGAAGAATAATCTAAAAATGACTAAAATTCTAGCTCAACGAGGAAATATTTTTACATCACTCTAGCTTAGAGAAGAATACTCAACATTATTAGATATTAATTCTGATATTATCTTTTGAAGGTCAAGTGAAATTGTGCTTCTTGGATATAGACTACAAGCTAGGCATGTTCTCTGTGCAATTAAAAGCAACACGTTCCACTAAAGAGAGTGAAAACTATTCAAATTAGCTTGGAGGGAAGAATTTATGTCTTCATTGTATTACAACAGTATGCATTTCCAAGTGTAATGACATTAATCTCTAGTTTTATACTTCACTTAGTTCTGCAAAGATACGTTGTATGACAAAGAAAAAAAAGATTAGAAAACGGAAACATGATTTTCAGGCTTTTTGTAATTATAGGTAGCGGTTCATACTTTTTTTTCTGTTCACATATTTATAAAAAGCAATGTAATAACATTAATGAACAAGCAGTATAGGAATGTGCAATTCGTAAATGATATAATGTATCTCTAACAAAAAATAGATTCTAATTAGCATGTTGTAATCTATATTGCACTTAATTTCTCTAAATGAATCTATGATTTCAGTGGAGCTTGGGTGGGTTTTTTTTTCCTTTCTTTTGTCATCTTCTCTGCCCGCCCCCCTGCATTTCTAGGTGTATATTGTGAAAACTACATGTTATCATAATTCTAAATCTTAGTGTCTTGAATTCACCTCCCAAACTTAATTAAGAGCATCCTGTTTTTTTCAACACTGCAGAACTCCTGTGGCTCCCATAGAAGGGGCTCAGTAGCACTCAGCACTTCTGCAAATAACTAACTGGAAATGTAGGCACTTTTGTTTTAGATAGTTAAATATTGATTCAGAAGGCTTGCGTTAAGCCTTTTCATTTGGAAATGTACCTTTTGACAGGCTCCTTAATTTCTATATTGTGCACTTTTATAGTTTAAATGAGCCACTGATGGGACTAAGCTATGTCAAGCGGTCAAGTGGGTGTGACTAGGGTACTGCTGGCTGATACGGTAAGATGCTGATTCTTTTCAGATTTGAGTGGTAAAAATCTAAGTTGTACTCCTACATCATCAGCCTTTCCTTTGGTATGTTCCATCATTGTAGCATTTCAGCTATTTTAATTTCAAAATATTAATATAAGAGCACTTGGTATTACACCAAAAAAAGAGATTGAATTATTGCAGCAAATATACAGAAAATGTTCCAGTTTGTGGAAAGGTTATTTGAAAAGAAATTAAATAAACAATTTATTTGCTTTTTTTTTCCAAATTAAAAATAACTTTGAATGAGAACCTGCATAAATAAAGGATATTTAAACTTGTTAGGTTCTTGTTGACATAACTGGGCTTCATATGGAGCCATCAAATTAAATGAGTTGGAGTATACAAAGGTATAGAATACCGTATCTTGTGGATTCACGTACACACATCCTGTTGTCTCACCTTCCCTGCTTGCGCCCTCAGCAGTGAGGCTGCACCCAGACCCCTGCCTGTGCTTGCGCGAGCCTCCCTGCATGGCAGCTTTGCCTGTGCCCTTCAGTTCCAGCTGCCATCATGCAGGATTTAAATGACATGGATAATCTTGTGCTGACCCGGCAGACCTGCAGGATGTTCGTGCGACTGGCAAAGGTCTAGCAAAGGGGCTGTACATCTTGTAAAGTCCTAAGTAGGATTTTGGTGTGATTTATGTTGGTGCATAGACTTTGAGCAGAGGCTGATTTTTAACGTCAGTGCAAGAAATCTGGCTCTGTGGTATGGAGAGAAATATTTCTGTAACTCTTGGAACTTTCTCAGCTCAGTCTGCGAGTCTTCTGAAACAAGAATTTCAAAACTAATGTTACTGTACTATTGGATACGTGATAGTCTGTAGTTGAGAATAATTTTCTCTTTTCATTCATTCATCGCTTTAAAAACCAACCAACCAAAACAAAACCTCACCAAAATTAAGCTGAAGTTTATAATAAATGAAATGGGTAAGTGGAATAGTAGAACCAGGATGTACAATTATTTTTAATAATATTCTAAAATTTCCAGTATTATAATTGCACCAGAAGCAATTGTTAAAATAGTTGGCTGTATCCTAAAACCTTTTATTCTGGTTGATGTATTTTAATATAAATTAAATTGTAATATATATTAATTTACATTGCAATTTAGTTGTCTATTACAATAGACAGTAATTCATATTACAACTTCTCTGGTTGCTGATGTAATGAATTGATTTTTGTTACTTGTTTCCCTGCAAAAAGTCCAAAAGATCTTACAGAACAAAATAAGATTAAGGAAGGTGTTGATTTTTAACTCTTCTATTGTTCCTCGCTTTAGGGTTTTTCTTTTATCTGAGATGATGCACCTCTGTATAGCTAATCTGACTCATATTACTGTGTATTAGTATTTTTGACTTCTCTGTTTCTTTAAGAGGCCTATAAGTGATTCTGTGACTTAAATGTCAATCTCGATTTAAAAGACCAGCTTTAGACTAAAGCCAGAACCTAGACATTTGGAAGGTATTTTGGAAACTTTGTGGCAAATTACGTAAAAATAACTCCTATGGTTCCTCTTTGCAGAGGGGAGGACTAGCAGTTGTGTCTGGCATGACAGTGGCAGTAAGTGGCCCTTCCAAGCATCCAAGATTATATAATAATCCAGTTTGTAAAAAACCCCCATCCAATATAAGGCTTAATTGGCAGTTTTGGGACAGGCCAAAGTGTCCCACAGTTTTCAAGCATTTGTATGTGTGTGCCTCTTTAGGCAATTTTTTTTATTCCTTCATGCCTTATAAAATATTCCATCCTTATTTAGAAAGCTGAATTAACTTCTGGTATTGTATGAGTTGAGGCTCTGGATATCATGTGGGAAGTCTTAAACAGAAAGATTTGGTCAGTACTACGAAGATACTTATGTCCTTGTGTTGTCTCTTTTGTTTAAAATGGTTTCATTTATAATCAAAATAACAGCACATCCCATTTCCAATTCTCTTAGCTGTGATTTCATTCAGGACTCAGTGCTAATAAAGGGTTAAGAGTCTAGAAATGGACCCAGAATGTTCAGTGGGAAAATGGTCCTGGCATGGCAGGTGTCTGCAAGATTGATTTTTATCTACCAGAAATTTCCCCGTGTCAGTCCTAATAGTGGGAAGGTTTAGACGGGCGTGTGGGGAGAGGCAAGAGGGAACATCTATGAGAAAGGGCCTTCTTTCCAAACTCCTGAGCGGCAGATAGGATGTTCTGGAAATACTTAGGTCATACCAATAAATAAAAACTAGCACATGAGCCAAAGAAACAATGCTTTTTGCCTATACAGTAAAAAAAAAAAAAAAAAAAAAGAAAAATCTGGTTTCAGTCACAGCTGCAATGGTACAGTGACTCATAATCTGTAAAGTGTGGGATACTCCCTTTATAAAATGGAGTGGAATGAACTGCTGTTCAGATGCAAAATCTTCTCTAAGACCCACAACTGAGCTTTGAACAGAAATGTTTTGACTTGTCAACAAAAAGTAGCTTACTTCAGAGAAAGAAAGAAAGGGGGACCAAGATAAAAAAGCATACAAATGAGATGTGAAAATAAAGTAGGTTCCCCTCCTCCCCCCCACAGTCTTTAAGTAAGAAACTGAGATTCCTGTTTTGGTGATTTGATTCCCTTCCCCCTCACCCCTGTGGGTTAAAAAAAAAAAAAAAAAAAAAAAAAATTGACTGGTATATGTATCTTAATGAAGTTCTCCCTCAGGATGTTGTTCATGGAGAAATATTCTCATGCAAGAGCATACACTAACTATATGGAAAAAAATGCTATTTTCTGCTCTTGGTTAAAGATGTTTTAAATAGATGTTAAAATTATTAGAGTTTAACCTGGGCCTTATGGGTAGATGTTTTGCTTTAAGACTTCAGCACTTGAGAAAAAAGTAGTTTTAATTAGAGTTGCTACTGTTTACCAGCAATAGCATTGTCACTTTGATGGTCTTGGACTATAAACAAAGTTTATGGAGAAGAAACATGCAGTTTTTTAACTGATATAATTTTAAAAAAAGGTCTGCTGCTGAATGTGCAAATCATTCTTTAAGTCACTCTTTACTAGTGCTTTAAATGCTCATTACTTTATGCCTATTTATTCTTTAAAGTATAGCAGTTAGTTAATAATATCAATATATTATACTCGGCTGCTTGTGAAGCTGCTGCGTACGAAGTCCAAGGAACCTAACAGGACAGCTGGTCCCAGGGGCACAGGCGCAGCAGCCGGGGGCAACCCGCGCACAGCACAGGCTGGAGCCCGTGACTCCCGTGGTGCAGCAGTGGTCCCTGGGGTGGTTTCAGAGAGCCAAGCTTCTCTTCTGAGGTGCACACTGGGTGAGAGTAAATGAAGTTATGCAGATCTCTCTCTTTTTTTTTTATGATTTAAAAAAAAAAAAAAGGCTGATTTCACCTGTAGTATTGTAAGTAACACATCACAGCTTATGTTATGAGACTCCTAAGTAATGGAGAGATTTAAAGGTCCGAAGAGGATCCCTGTATGGCTCCAGATTTCCCTGGGGAGAGGAAATAGAAATAGAGACTGTGGAAGGGACTCTCTCTGTGCCTGAAATGCTTTCCCACAGCCTGTGGGAGAGTCTGTGAAAGCTAGAGACGTGAGTTGTCTTGTGATGGACTCTTTGGCAGACTGTACATTATAACATTACTGGCTGTGCTATGCCATATACTGCAAATATTATCCTTAAATATTGCTTTAACGTATTAATGTGCCTCTAGTATGGTGGATTGCAAGGCTGGTCAGTCTGGACATCCTCCAACCTGTGCTTTCTGATCAGCTATGTGAAGCGGAGTAGGTAGGTCCATGCATTTGAAGACGAGAACTGGGAGAAACCTTACATTCTCTGGTCCCACTTGAATTCATACGGAAATATGAAGCTCAGGTCTCAACTGCAACCTTATCTCCATTGCATTTATAATTAAGTACCAAACAAATATAACCAAAGCAAAACCAACCCCACCTGTGTATAAAAAGAACTGTGTTCATGTGTCCGCTGTCAAATTCAAATGACTACCTTAATGATACCAGTAGGCCTCCATTGCCATGCCCTTCTACCTGGGTTTTGTAGAAAGCTTCAGAACTCCAATATAGAAGTTATTGCTGCTCTGATCTCAAATGTTTAATAGTAATGTAGTAACTTTAGAGGAAAATGAATGGTGGTACTTGGTGCTTAAAACCAAAAAAACCTGGTGCTGAGGTAATCTTTGCCTGTGTATGAAGAAGCTATTTTTGGATAGCAAAATTGTTAGTGTTAAACTTGTGAGACTATAAAAAAAGGCATATTTTGACATGCTTAAGGATAGTTCTGAAAATTCACCTTTCAAGAAGTAATAGAGCATATTAATTAAAACCCTTAATTTTAACGGAAATGTGCAAGAGAGAGTCTTTTAGTATTTGGTTCATCTTCTAACAATTTGGAAAAAAGACCATTATTTTAAAAATCATTCTTTACAAATGTCCCACACTTGTGGACATGTTTCTGTTTTACTTAGTGCCGAAGGAAGGAAAGGAAAAATTTTGACAGATAAAGCACAAGTCATGCATGTGCATAAAGTAACATCCATAGCTCAAATACCAGCCAAAAATAGGTTTTTATGTGTAAAATATATCTATGCTCAAATAAAATATAGTCAATAATGACACAGTCATGAAATTGAATAGGCATACAAAGCCTTTCTTACATAATGCATGTTTCTATGCCTCTGCTGAACATTCAAAGATTTTCGCAGGTCCTGTTTAGTAGGGTAATTTTCATTCAGACGCTAGTAAAACTTAAAGGATCTCTAAGCTACTTAAAAATGAGAACCAATGCTGTGTTATTTAGCAATCCAAACTAGCACAGAGGTAAAAATAACTTGATGGAGAACACGAAATGCATCTACATGAAGCTCAAAGATGTCCTAAGTATTGTTCTGTTTAGATTTACGCTGATGCACTTTTGATGAACTGCAGACTCTGCTGCTCCTTTTAAAGAAAAATATTGCTAGGTCTGGAGCAGTGTTAATTTTCTTACTTATGATACGCTAATAACATTATTACCATGTCTTTCTTTAAGGGTAGAATACTGTTTTTTCAATTCCAAAATATTCAGGGTGTGCTAGAAGTGTGCGTGTGTATATATATGTGTGCCTATATATATATATAAAAAAATCAAAATATACAAGAATATGTATCTCTATATTTTATAAATTTTGAAATTCAGTTTTCAAAACTGAAAGACTGCACAAACCTGAGTTTAAGGACTTTGACCGAATAGTAATGTTGATTCTACACAGAATTTCTCTCTGATACCATGGGTACAAACATGGTTGGTGTCTGTCTGGTACTGTGAAACATGAAGCCTGCTACCGGCTGACGCATAATTTTAGAATTTTAGTATTGCAGGAGCCTTTCCTTGTAGCACTGGTGCAGCTACTATGGACATGTTTAAACTTTTTATAAGCTCATACACGTAATAAAACATTACAGAACCAGACGCTATAAAAAAAACACAGAAAGAAGCACTTTTGTTTTCAGTTTCTTAATACATATCTTGATAAAATATTTAGTAAGGTGAACTGTGTCACGGGCAAGTACTGTGTGGGCATCTTGTTTTAATTCTGGTCTGCACTCGCTAGCTCTGCAGGCTTGCATTTGATCTCTGAGCCAAGATAAAACCCACAATGAGAACCAAACAGTGCAAATAAACAGAAATGTCTGCTTTGGTAAAGGGTGTAAAACACAAGAAGTATTCCACTAGGTCCAACGGTATGTACCGCCAGGCGCTGTTATTCTGAGACAGCATCCTCAGACAGGGGTTGCAAGCTGTGGAAGCGGAGGAGACGTAGCCGCCGAGCTCCAGGGGAAGTTGAGAGAGGCGGCGTGCTGGTGCTAGGGAGGGGCATGGCCGCCCAGGGCACCGCAGCTACCAGTGCGCCGCAAATGCAGCTTTGCTTGTACTCTGTTTTAGTAGTTACCGTGGTAGGTAAGGAAGAACATAAAACTAACGGAGTTTTGTTACTCTTTTCCAAGTGCAATTTTAATGTGCCTTACACATCTGAGTCTTGGGGTTTTATATGACACTGCTGTAAAAGTGTTTTTCTTAATTAATAATCCCTAAGAAACTAGTAGTTATGAGGAGTTTTATGAGTGGCTTGGAACTTAGTGCCCTGGTCAGGATAAGGTCTGTTAGAGGATTATTTTCTCAGTAAGATGAGGGCTGGGGAACATTGCTTTTTTAACAGTTTGTAACTTTTTTCATTTGATAGAGCTAGATCTTGGACTCTGCTAGATCATTTGTTCAGGATAATCTGTGGCTTCAGACTGGTTTCCATCATCTGAAGAAACACAAGAGACCGAGTTCTTTGTACTGTAGCCTTTCTCTGGTCTCCCTGTCTGAATGGACGAGGGAACACATTTCAGAGTACAGTTGTTCAAATACTTAGTAGTGAGTTCAGTGCTTTACAACTCTTGATTTCAAAGGGGTTAGCCCCAGAAATAAGCACAGCTGTTGTATACTCAGGAGTAAGTGTTTTCAGGATGGCGCCTTAACGCACCACTTGTACAGGACTTGTATGGCATTAACAATTTTAGGTCCTGAACCTGCAAACACTTATGCGTTTCACTAACTTTATTCTTGAGAACAGTCTAGTAGTGCTCACATGAGTGTGATTATGGACAGGAGTAAGTGCTCGGAAGATCACGGTATTAATTTTCAAAGGGACCGTAAACTCTATGGACCATTGCAAAATTATATATACTGCAATGACCTGTGAAATTGCCACATATATGTGTGTAGCTACATGAAGTAAACGACACATTCCTAGTATCCAGTTCTGTGAATGTTTAAATGAATGAGTAGCTTTACTTGTGCAAGTAAACCCAAGCAAACATACGAAATGATATGGGATTGCTTACAAGGGTAAAGTTGGTGATACATTTAAATGTTTGTGGGGCTGTCCTGCAGACTTTACTGTTAAAACATGTGTTTCTGTTCCACGTGTTGAATTGCAAGTGCAGTGCTCTGGATTCAAATACCATGAAAAAATAAGCTAGTGAGTTTGCAGAGTTTACACATGCTCTACCAAAAATATCTGAAGTTGCTCAACAGATTTCTTCTGACTGCAGTCAAGGTGAATCAGGCCCCATCCAGAAAAACTAGTAATTTTAATTTTGTTTTTAGATTTTAAAAAATGTACGTATATAAAATTTGTAAATGTTAAGCCACGTCACTGGACTGAAAAAGACACGACGACACTATTATTCCCCGTCTCTTTTTGTTCCCTGTCTTCTGTTCCATTTGGGTGAAATCTCCAAAAATTTTATTTATAAATGGTTACATGTTGTGTAGTGTTGATCTTTTCATGATTTCATGTTTCCGAGCTCTTAAAGATAAGCAAAATCAAAAAAAAAGCAATATTTCTCTCTATTCGTTCTTTAGTATGTAGGGCAGAGAACATAGAAGGCAATAAAAACAAGTGATCTTTTTCTTATTAGGAATGGAGAAAAAAATATTCTTTAAACAGAGCAGTGTGGTAGAGCTTGGTCATAGATAGCCTGAAGTCATGAAAAGCCACGTTCATAGCTGTGCAGAGATAACGACCGAGACAGCTAGTTCTCTTATAGAAGCAAAAGGTACAATTCCATAGAAGCAGCTCATTTTTTTTTTCTCATTGCCTTTTAAAAAGCAGACTTTTTAGTTTGTGCCATTTATTAAAGTCCACAAAATGGATGATATGATGTCTGTGTTTGGATGCAAAGTAGGCTTTTGCTTCACAGAGCTACCTGAACTTAAAATATCAGTGTCCGAGAAGGGAGTAATTCATCCTCCTCTTTAAGAAAGTTGTGTGAAAATATTAAGCATGTAAATGTCACAGATGCTTTTTTGGGCTATTATTGGAGAGTTACTTGGGGACCGGTATTATGCTTTGTAGTTGCTATGGAAACATTTTAATACGTGCAGTTTGGGAACAAGAAATTGGAAGTAATTTTTGCATTCCTAAATCCAGTTTCCTAGTAATAAGAGGGACAATTGTGGATTATCAGATTGTTACGAAAGCTTTCCACAAGATCCTAAGGTTATTAATCTCCAGAAAGAGGGGAGGAAAAATTATACTAATAAACTTCAACAAAGAAATAGGAAGAAATGATACCTATTTTGTTGCCACGTGGAGACTAATCAATTCAAAACCAAATATTTTAATAAGTTCTCAGAAAAATGAATGGCTGGTCAAAAAGTGGCTTTCATAGAAATCCCAAACAAATTCTAAATTATTTAAAAAAAAAAAAAAGGTACGATAATTATGATGAAAAAATCAGCAACTAAATCTTATATGAAACACCTTTTTTAAAAAGTATTTAATAGATCTTCTTTATTCACTTGAAGTAATCTTGATCAGAGAGTCAGGAAACATTTTTTAATATGATGGAGATTGTATACTGATTTAGAAGCCTGATGACAGGGTTCCTCTTTTCTTTATTAGTGATTTTTAATGCAGTAATGTACCTAGAAAGATTCAAAAATCTACTAAAACTGTTTCGAGAATAAAAACACTTGAGCTTGCTAATTTTTTTTTTGACAATTAAAAGGTAAATCAAACCCACCTAAGAGCAATAATGCTTTTAACTTGTTTGCAAAATTATTTAAAAAGCAATGATCCCTTAGATTTTCCAGAAAAAAAGAGCTTTTTAGAGTGTTTAATTGATTCTTATATAGTAATGTTTTTATTGTTAATTCCTAGTCATGAAATATGAATAAACAGGATTTGAATGAAATTATTCTTTTTACTTTAATTTGAAAAAATATCTCCAATAATAACAGTTTTATTAATAAAACTATTGTTTTAATGTTTGTCCAATTTGATATAAGCTTTTTTCCTGGTAATTTAATTTGGGCATAAAAAGGCTGAATACTTTAGAAAATTTTTATAGCATTGCTGCTCTTCTCTTTGAAAAGAACAGCTTTCTTGAGAATCATAATTAGAATTTTTTAAAAGTGACATCAGAAATAAAGCATTGACAAATGTAACCTGTATAGGTACTGAAAACTTTCTGAGACTTTAATAAAATATTTTTGTTTCTAACTAGTTATTTCAGATGTTCTTTTGAAGTTTTTCTATTGATAGTTTAAATTTCATCTGGAGGCTTTATTTTTGAGGAGGCAGCTAATATTTTATAAAATTAATGTTCAAAGATACCATAGCATAAATATTTGAATTTAAATATTGATTAGATCTCTTCATTTTGCTTTTCTGTTTGTGAACTTGTCAATTAATTTCCACAGGGATATGAAAAATAGGTTTTAGATAGAGATAATCCACTATAATCCCAAAACAGAAATCAGAGGACAAAATGGTCACAGCAATAAATTATTCTTTTATACATTCTTGTTACCTTGATTCCTCCAAAATTTTCCAAATCCCCTGCTTAAGGTCACAGGAAATATGAACCTCACCAAAACCTTAAAATAAAGAGGTTGCTAATACATAAAACAAAAATGGTAGATTATTTTAAATAACATTATGTAATTATGGTAATGACAGTTTATTCTTTGAATTTGCTAGTCGTATTTATAGTGGTGGAGTTTTTAACTATATAACATGGACATTCTCAGTTTTTGTTGATTAGGTAAAGCTTTAAAATATTCCTGAAAGTTCAAAGTTGGCTCGAGTCATTTCACGTCAATCTGTACAAAAACATGTGCTCTCACAGACGCACGGGCACAGATCAACTTCTGTGAATGAATTTCTGGAGTTAGATTTTTAAGGTGGGGGAGAATGAACTTCATGAGCATGGTTTTGTGACTTCCCCCCACCCCCCGCATCAGTTAGAAATAAAAGATCATCTTTTTATGCAGGATGCACATTCTGTCCTCCATACATGTATGATGACTGACGTGTTGGTAAAAGAAAATATTTTGCACAAATTACCATCTGTATAAGGAAGTCAATATTGTACACACATCATGCTCTAATATTATATTCTAAGATGATCATAGAGATGCAAATGAGGTTTTGGGAGAAGAAGATAAAAGATTCAAGAACAGAAGTTGGTATAGTAAATACAGACGCTTATACAGTCGCCTTAAATATGCACATTAGTAGTGATGGTAGGACCCGTGTTTAAAAGGATTGCAGTACAATTTGTTGCTAGTTCTTAATATAGTTGGTAGAGGGAATGTGTCAGTTTTAATGGTGTATAGATGCTTTCTGGGAGAATAACTTTATTTCCAGTGTATTTAAACTATCGTCCAGAAAAATTCTCGTTTGAATTAGAGGCATAAATGACAAGTTGGAATTTATGTTCAATAGTATTACTGCAAGAAACAAGGATATAGTACAGTTTGAACACTTCACTGTGCGCTTATTTAAGACACAGTGATCACAAAGGTCGCAAAGTTTGGAAGTGATGTTCTGCAAGTATTTTAGCTTTAGCTTTATCTAAATGTAATTATTCAAATATTATTAAAGCATGCTCCAAACTGACTATAGCGAGAATATTGCATTAGGAAGCGTGTGAGTTGCAAGGATTCTGGCTGAAAAGAGTATTCAAAATCAATACGTTCTCAGCAGTGAGGTGAATTCGAGCCAAGCTGACCTCTCTTTGCAGCTAATGTACATGCTAAGGATTATTACCGTTCACTCAGAGAAAAGTTTTAATGCAAACTGAAAATATTTGTTTTAGAGCAAACATGAAAAATTGAAGGACTTGCTTACCTATTTGATTAAATGCAAAAGTGAGACCGCACATAGGATTTTGTTGTGCTGTGATAGAACTTATTTTACCAGTCACTTTCATAACCTTTAAACAGCCTTAAATAGTACATATGAAAAACACATTCATAACAGATTCCCCATAGGGAATTTTCTTTGGTTTAAGAAAATTTTATTAAAGATTGGCATTGCAAATAACATTTTTCATAACTATATGTAGACCTGTTAAAATTTTTATTAAAACTGGAGTTCGGCCTGTTCTTTTTCATCATTCTATCAGATATTAAACTCCAGCAGCAGCTGTAGGAAATGGAGAAAGGGATTTTCAAAGGGATTTGAGTCTCCCTGTCTCTGTGCCTTTAGTGATCATATTATCATAACTATCACACATAACAAAGCTCTAAATCTGTAATTCAGATAAAGTAGTCAGGACTTTGAAATACAAAAATCCAAACATATGCTGTAACATTATTTTTTTTTTTTTTGCAATGCTGGTTCCTTTAACGTGGATTTTGTAAACTTGGAGAGGTATCCAACAGATTTTGTATACTAACACATACTAAACAACATTATTACTTAAACGTTTGATGGAGATTTAATTAAAGGTATCGTCTATCATACCTACGCTACTTCCACTAAGAGTATACCAGATACGGTTCTACCAAATGATGATCAAACCACTAAAGGTTAATAAGATATGATGTTAGAAGCTTTTTTTTCCCTGGACTGAATTATGTAAGCTAAACTGCTGTGGAGGCAATACCCATCTTCGCAACAGTGTGTGAGTCCTGTTTCATGAGGGGACAGCTCAGCATAATGCTGTGTTGAAATGGTAAGTGTGAACACAGTTCTTTGATGAACTTAAAAAGCTAAAGATGCAATGTAATAAAAGTTAAGGAGGCTAACTTTTAAAGTAAAAGCAATGTAATACAAAAGAAATGATTTCCAAAGTATTTTAAGTACTTCTCTTAGCCTATTTACATTGAGAAGATGGTTTTGGTATTAAGTGCCTAGGGAAAACAGTAGTTGTATTGTGAAAAGTTAGGAAAACTCTAAATCTCAATATCAAACCAGCTTGTAAATGAGCAGTCGCATATATATTTATTGTAACACTGCCTTCTGCTGGTCACACCTCATTTATGATGTAAGTGAAAGTGCTGGATAATAATGGGATGTTGTGTTTATCTGAAATTATTCTCAATATGAGATATTTCGTGCTTAGGAAATATTTATATGGAGATGGTGTGCATCTATCAAATATGTATACATCAATGATAAACATATTGCATCTATGCTATATGCTTACAGCTGTGAGATATTTTCTTGACCTCAGCTGAGAGAAAATTTTTCATGTATAGCATCCCAGAGAGTTATCAAATCCTTTCACTTTGTTGTTAAAATGATTCCTACTTTCGATACTTTGGTACAGTTAGAATTTCTGCTTGTTTCTGGTTTTTCAGTTGGAGGGCTTTGGGTGTCAGAGAGCATATACCAAGCAAGACATCTGCAGAAAAATTTCTGTTTCATAACAAATGTCTAAATGTAATGGAGGTTAGGAGACTGTTAGAGCTATGTGTTTATGTATACGTTTAAGCAAGTGTTTGCATAAGCTGCACGTTGTGTTAGTAAGTACTTTATTATTCCTCAGTTGGTCATTCAAAATACACACATATATTATGATAATTACTCCTTAGAGGAAAAATACAGGATTTTGAACATGGTTTCTGTTTTACTTTCTAGCATGTAAAACACATTTTCTTTTAAAAATAAACCCCCAAAACTGCTGTGAGAAGCGTTTTCTGTTTCCTTAAGCATGCATAAATGGTAAAAAGTGTAATGTGAATTTATATATCTTTGCATGTCTGTCAAAATTAAGGAAAACATTTACCACTGTATACTAGCTTCATCATAATAGGTTTAAGAGATATGAAATGATACTATACTTCAATCTGATTTAAAAACCTGAAATTAAAAATCAAATATTTGGTAGGAGTTATCTTCAGTTATAGAGAATAGAATGGTTAAACCACACATTTACTCAGTGAAAACATTGGCATGCAAGTCTGGCTGCCTACAGTAAAATTAATGACTAGATTGTGCAGTGTGGGAAAATTTTTATTTTACTTTGGTTTTCCTCAAGAAGTGAAATCCTGCTTTAGTTGCCTGAGGCTACATTTTTAAGCACCTTTATTACAGCACAGATAAAAACCCAGCTATCTGACAAAATGCATTCTGTTTTATTACAAAGGATTACTTCAAAAAGCACAATTCTGTACATTCTGGGGATAATTTAAACACCAAGAATCCCTGTTGTATGGCAAATAAAAAGCAATTATCCATAATGTGTACTAGAATTGCATTTTAATGGACAAGACCTATCAGAAAATATGCAGATTGAGAAATTTCCATTTTTAAGTTCCTTCCCAGAATTTGGGGGCCTCGCCTTACAGCCTGAGGAGGATTGTGCCCTGGCTCCATGGGATCTCTGTCTGAGCAATGACTGTGGATTCCAGCCCTGCAGTCCTCGGAGGATCACCGTGGTCCCATCTGACCCTTGTAGTCTATGAACCTTAAGGTTTTAATAATCAAAGACTGGCCTAACCCCATGTGTGCATGTTTTTAAATTCCAAATCTCATCTTAGATGTAACAGTAATTAAAAAGTCACTTGCAAAATGATAATAGAGTCAGCCTTGTAAGAGCAGATATAACAACATGCATAATAAAATAGTCCGTGGCAGTGTTAGGGCTGTGCTAGGAAAGACTAGGTGCCGTTAAAAATGCAAAAGGATGCAGAAAAAAAAAAAATATCAGTAAGGTTTTAATCTTTGGTGGCAGACAAAAAGGATTAATGGTCACAAAGCTGACCAGGAACCGTTCTGTATTAATGGAGTTGCTGTTACCTTTTTATGGATAGCACTTAAACTGGACTGTTTTTCCAGATATACAAATCTTTAAGGAAATTCTTCATTCCATTATATTTTTCTCTCTCTTTTGTTTATGAGCATCTGCATATGTGATTTGTTCGCTTACACGTGTGTGAGCTCATTTGTGTGTTTACACAGAACATACATGAGAATGAAAATCTCAGGGCGAGTTTGTGTTAAGGGTGATCACAACAGCATATAAACATGTTTAAACCTGAGTATTAAAGTGTGTGTATCCAGAGACATAATATGTGATAGTGGGCAGCATAATTCACTCTCATTTCCCTGCGTTAGAAATGACTGCATAATTCATGAATGGCAGAACAAAGTCAAGCCAGGAGTGAGTTGCACATGGACATCCCTAATGAATGTGCATACTACCTACTGCCCATCAGGTTACACTTAAATTATAGATATTTTATGTGGGCATTCCCTTCTCCTCATCCATTTTTAGTTGTTAAAGTGATTTGCCAATAATATGTTTGTAAAAGTTTTTTTCATTGCCCAGGAGAAAGCGTGCGGGGATTCCTCACTTGCTGTCAAATCCCTTTGTGCGATAAGGCAGCAGAGTGTAATTGGCACTCTGCTTTTAGATTTTTTGGGAGTATCTTCATGTGCATCTGTATTTTGACTTCACATTTGTGTCTTTTGGCCCATACTGCTAGGTTTTACCTATATTTATTCTGATGCGTAGCCCTTTATTTCAGTCTTTTGTTTTGGTGGGGTTGGTTTTTTTTTTTGAAGTGGTTCATTTTTTGTAGCTACCATGTGTATTATTGTGCAACCTATAATGAGCTTTTTAGAAGTTCACTTATTGTATACAGATGAGTAGAAAACCAGCAATCGATTATCCCTTTACAGTGACAGTCTTCTGGAGAATAAGTAGGGTCCAAACATGTAAATAATCTTGAGTGTGATCAACCATGTAAGGAAACATATTTCAAAGGCTTAGATATAGAAACAAAGAATTTATTAAATCTCTATATAGTACTTCAAATAAAGACAATAAAAACGTAAGCAAATCAGCAATATCATTTTACTTTCATCAATATATAAACGTAAAAGCAATTTTCAGTCTAATTTTTTGTTCCTTCTGTCTCTGGAATTCTGAAACAGTAAAGTAATTGTAAAATGTTAAGTAAAGCATTTTCACCCTAATTTTATTGAATTAACTTATTTACTAAATAAAATATTTTGTTGTGTATAACACAGAGGTGTTATAATGTGGATAAAATTCTTCCATTTGTAATATGGGTTGCAGATTATATATCAAAACATACGGATTACGAAGATTAAATATGTATAAAATCAGCATAATCCATTCATATGTTTGTAAGGGCCCAGAGTCCTCCAGAGAGAGTCACAAATCCACTTGATGTTCTTGAGTGCTGGTATTTTTTCCTCCCTGATTTTATCTGAAATATGTGTAAAAATTCAAAAGTCAAAGGGATCCCTGTTGGTTATAGCTAAGTAGTCTCCAACACATATATTTATCCTACCTAAACTTGGTAGAGTCCTGTGCTTCCATGTGTGGGGATGTGTGGGTTTTTGGGGGGTTTTTGGGGTTTGGTGGGTTGGGGGCTTTTTTTGGGTGTGTGGTAGGTTTTGGGTTTTTTTGGTTTTGGGGGGTTTGGGTTTGTTTGGGTTTTGTTTTTTTTGGTGTTTTTTTTTTTTTTTTTTTTTTTGAGAAAAGCAGCACCTATCTTTTAGGCTTAACGTAAACATTTCATTTCTAAGTAAAAGCCATCTCTCTTGGGGAGATCCTTCGTGTGTGTGTGTGTACACAACATGAATAGGATCCACATATTTTGGGAGATGTCTGTGTACTGTCTCATCGTATTTTAAGTAAAACAGCTTCTTTCTAGTCTTACAACGACCTATGTTGCCCAGATTTTCAGAAAGCTGTAATATGAGCTTACGGGGAAGATAGTTAAGCCCATCACATGAAATCCTCATTTAATTTATTTGCATGTTTTTATTAGTCTGTTTTGCTAATATAATTTCAAATGAATAATCTGAAAATACAAGTTATACCTTCCTAGACAAGCACCTTTTTGGTTTTCCCCTGAGAATGTATCTCACACATGTGCTTATGTATAACAATGTATGTAATGTGGGAGAATGATCCTGTGTTATACCCAGGTATGACTCTTGCCCTTTTTGCACCAGTTTTACACCTATATGATGCCTTTGATTATCGCATATGTTCTGCTTATCTCTCCTAGCTTCAGCAGGAGCTGAGCGAGCTACAGAATAAATATCCTGCTGTGTGATTACTGTATTTCATAAGAAATGTTTTTTTAATCCAATTAAAAGCATAAAACCTTTCCAACATATTTCATCCACATTGGTAAGAATCAAACAAGTTGATTCTTTTCTTAACTAAGTGGAGCAGAATAATTGCAATTTTTCAAGATAGCCATTATTGTAAATCCTGTAAGCAATATTATTGTGATCGTTTGGGGGGCATCAGACAGGTATTTAACAGTTTGGTTCAGGTTGCCTAGGACAATAAAAATGCCGCTATGCTGCATCTCAAAGCTTCTGGGATGAAATGAGTTGTGACATACCAGTGAAGATTAAATTTGTAACAGATAGAACACCTTTGAAGTACTAGCTTATGATTTCACAGTGGCATTAGGAGTCTTACTGCAGTATTTAAGCAGTTAGAAAGAATGCTGGTTATTAGTGGTTGAATTTTGTAAAATAGGATTTTATTGTCTTTTAAATAGGCATGACAGCAGTTTGTATTATCCAAGCACAACATTTTTATTGCCATGTATTACTGTTGGAGAAGTGCTTTTTCACACTCCCGTGTATAAGACTGAGGCACTTAACCAGGTGAATACTTTTTGCCTGTTCTTCACTTTCATATTGCTGAATTTTAAATAACATAGCCTTCTTTTTCCTTTTTTCTCTTTTTTCTCTTTCTTTTTCTCTTTTTCTCTTTCTTTTTCTCTTTTTCTCTTTCTTTTTCTCTTTTTCTCTTTCTTTTTCTCTTTTTTCTCTTTCTTTTTCTCTTTTTTCTCTTTTTCTCTTTTTTCTCTTTCTTTTTCTCTTTTTTCTCTTTCTTTTTCTCTTTTTTCTCTTTCTTTTTCTCTTTTTTCTCTTTCTTTTTCTCTTTTTTCTCTTTCTTTTTCTCTTTTTTCTCTTTCTTTTTCTCTTTTTTCTCTTTCTTTTTCTTTTTCTTTCTTGTTTTCCTTCTCCCCTCTCTTCTTGGTCAGTGGCTTAGAGAGGGGAAGGAACAGAAACATTCAGTGTTTGTCTCAGATAACACTGGAAGATCAGATGTCCAAAATGTTCTAGGCCTGCACATTTTTACATATGGTAAATTACTTTTTAAAAATAATAGCATAATTTCAGATGTCAAATATGCCTTTATCATATGGCTTTATGACATGACATTACCAGTACATAAAGCTACTATGCTTTATGTCTGAATCGGATCACTTCAAAATTTCCTGCTGTATCATGTAACAGAAATGGAGGCTTGTTCCTAAAAATGTTGTTTAGAAATCTTCAACTATTCATTAAACCATTTTGGGGGAAGCAGGCATGAGTCTCTTTCTCTACAGTAATCTCTTAAGGATCACTAGGCTCCATATTACAATTTCCAGTGTTACTAATTTGTGAAAGTTAGTTTAAAATAATCTCTGCATTGGCAGGATCTTTTAATGACTCTCTAGACTTCAATGGGTTAATTTTCAATGAGGGTCGGGTTTTATATGTTTATATTTTCTTAGCCTTGGTCAGGAGAAGTGGCTTTGCTTGCCCTTGTGCTGTGCCAAAGTGATAGGGTTTCATTCGTTTGAAAACCTAGCACATCCCAAGAGGTTACCTTGGTGTAGATTTCTTTCTTTCTGTATTAAATCGCTCATTGTCGCAAAGTGACTAGTGCTGCTGGGCTTTGAAAAGAACTTCTAAGAGGTTAAAAAAAAGCTTCTGTATAGAAGGATTTTTCAGTTCTGCAGACAGAATACAGTTTGCAGCTGTTTGACTTGCGACAGTGATATGGATCTGATTGTATACAGTATACTAGGAGCCATGGATGCAGCTGGAATAGAGGTTATAAATTTTAAAAGCAATGCAGATTTTGGCCATTAATTGGCTGCTAATAAAAGCAAACTCAATGGGTTCTAACTGTGGGAGCCTGTAGCTCTGTATCTGATATCAGGAATCCATACACATTACACAGTTTTAGTGATTCAGACCACGACTAATTGAAATATGAGGCATACTGATCAAATTTAGCATTACCAGCATGCACTCTGGTTTGGGACTGTATGGCGACAAGGTAGCATTTATTACTTATTCTCCATAACACTGCCTGATTGAAATATCTAGCTATGTTGTCAGCAGAGGCCCAGCTGGGCTTTAGTACAGCTAATTAAGTCATTAAAAGAGAGGTCAAGCAATCTAACTCTTGCACACTAAACTACATAAAAGTCTTTATTATATTTTTTAATAAGCCAAGATTTGAATTTTTAAAGAAGTTTGTTTTAATAATAAATGCATTTGCTGGCTGCTTTATCTGGGGCTTGATTAAAATAGGCGTTTGTTAGTAACAAAGTGAAAATTTCTTGAGGCTTAGTTTAATAAAAAAACCAACAAAACAAAGCCTTGTGCCTTTTTTTTTTTTTTTTTTAAAGTGGCTAAAAACTTAAAGACTAACTCAGGATGATAACAGAAACATGGCTGTCCCTGTGCAGGCGGGCAGAAGAACTTGGTTCTCAACTGCAGAATGTACCTACGTGCAATCTGTGTAGAAACCACTCGTGTTTCTTACTGGAGTATCTGTTCATTGGCACATTGTGAGGAAGAAATACATTTAGAGGGAGAGGTTTTCTGTTAAGTACACAATAATGTCAGGTGGCTGTTGCTACCTATTTTATGAATTCAAATGGGAGCAAATCAGATAAGTGATGGAGCAACAATTTATTCTTGGATTTGAAGAGCAACAGGCTGTGGATTGCCTGAATTTGGAAGAGTAAAGCAGGGAAAGGATAACAAAGTTCTTGTGTTTGGTCTTGTGGTGGTCAGTGTCAGAGACACTGTACAATGGTGGTCTTGGATCCTACGTTGTGGAACAAACTCTTCTTCGTAGCTTGCATCAAGAACCTTGCATATTTCTGTTGGTATAAAACTAAAGCATGGGGACCTCAAATGTAAAGATGATCCAAATATTTCAGAGCTGTAAATGACAGCCTTGATGATTCCAAGTCATTCAGTGCAAGGCCTGTGGGGCACTCAGACATTTCTTTTGTAAATTTTGTTCAAAAATACAAAATTCTGGTCTCCCATGTCCTTTCTTTTGTATATTATGTAACAGTAACTGGGAAGAGACATAGTTAGGTAAGGTATAGATCCAAGACAAATATCTGTGGTCCAGTACTGGGAACTGAGGAATGTTTGGTTGGTTGGGGTTTTTTTGTTTGGGTTTGTTTTTTTTTTCCCCTAACTGGAAAACTTATCAGCAATGAATTTAGAGGATCTATTTGTCAATTAACAAATAGTAGCACTTGGCAAAATGAATTTAACGTGAGTTTATACATCATCTTTGTACAGCTTAAAAGAAGCAAGTCTTAAAACCCAAAATCCTTGATGTAAATCAAGTGGTTCCTTTGAGGTCAATCGTTACTGCTATGAAGTGGGAAAGTGTGACTCAGCAAGGTATCTATTTCTCGTGGTAGCACATACTAGTATTGACAGGCTGCACATTTCCATTCTTGTAGCAAATGGATCTTGCTCCTCTTCTGTTTCTTTTTTTGGTCCAAACTTTGAAATTTGTTACTTAAATCTCTGAGTAAACCATACAAATTTTAGTGTCTGGATTAGAAATGTGGTACTTTTTTAAAATAAAAAGCATGCCAAAAAAATGTGGTTAGGGATTTGGAGTATAAGGAAGCAAAGGAATGGAAGAGAAGTTAAAAAATTATCCCAGAGGTGAGTTGTATAATATTTTTCCCTTATTAAAGTTATGAAGTATTTTTACAGAAAAGTACCTTTATGGGATAAGAAGAGGGTTAGGACAGAGTAAATATTCTGTTAGCCATAACTTAAAAATCTGACACAAATCAACTTGGTCTGCTCTTCCTTATGCAACAACAGTTGATTTTCTGTTATATTTTCCTGATTAGGTCAGTTTTATTACTGTTGCTTTGGCAATGAACATGCTTTAGTGTACCTCACTTAACTTAGCAGGAGGTGCAATGGTATGAGCAACATAAGATGCCTTGAGAGCAGTTTTCTGAACATCAGAAGATGCAGTATAGGTAGTGCTATACTGAACTAAGGGAGGGTCTACATGGTGTTGCCTTGTGAATTCAGATCATCTTATTATGACCCTTGGAGGTTGCTTCCTACCAGGGCTGTTAGAATACTTTATGTTATCCATTAATCCTCTGGAAAGTTTTAAAAAAGTAACAACTATTAAATTGTCATGCTCATTGCAGCTCAATGGATCCTCAAATATATTGGATTTTAAAAATCTTTTTGCAATACAGTGGTGAGACAGATATTTTCAGAATAACAAAGGCCATCTAGTTAAAAAAAGCTTTCCTGAATTTGATAGCTTTTGCAAATAGATGCATGTTCAGTGCAATGGAGTACCTCATACTCTTTCCAGAACTTTGCTCATTTTCATTTTTCTCCTTCCTCAGACAAAAGCTAAGACCCAGATGCAAAAATCCAAATATATATATATATATGTAAGAAGCTGTATATATTAAATATGAACTCAAAACTAATGGTGTTATATCTATGGCCTTTATGCATCTTAAAGTTAGTAAGTTATTGGCATAAGTGGTCATTTATTTTTTTTCAGCTGGGATCTTGAGACGGTTGGGAGCAGACAGTTACATTTTGAGTACTGGTGTAAAAGAATATTGTTCAGATCACTGAAGAGACAGAGTTGGTAATAAGAAACCTCAATTAGAGACTGTAATGATCATAGTGATGATGTGGATCTGACTCCTCAGCAAAATGGACTGGACCAGTAGCTGTGGGTAACAAGAAAGACCATACTGTCTCAAGAACAAGAATATCTACCTCGTTTTGTGATCTGTCTCTGATGATTGCCCTATGTGTGTGCCAAGGGAAGAGCAAGAACAGAACTAGTGTCTATAATGACACTTTGCTCTAATGTCATCTTGGCTTCTGATCATTTTAGGAGATATCCAGAGCTTGTTACAAATTGTCTACCTAATGCTTCCTAATGGGTTTCTCTTCCACATACTTGTTCCATCTTCCCTGGTCTCTCCATGAGAGCTATTTACTCTGAGCTCGTGGGAGACTCAAAGTCAAAGCAAAGAAACATGTGAGCATTCAGAGGTAAATTCAAGTGTGAATGAAGCTTACTTTTAGGAGTAACTAGCACACTGAGCTAGAATACAATATATTCTTTATCATCAGTGAGAATAGCAAGGTATGATTATGACAAGCTGGGCTATAATTATTGTTCTGGTATTCCTGATTAAATTAGTATCAGGAAATCTTATAATCTATTCTAATGAAATAAACTAGCCCTGTTTTTACAATGAAAATTCAGAAGCGTTCTCATAATCATTTGCTGTCTTGGCATTTGTTCTCAGAACCCATCCTCCAAACCTGTTGATATGTGTCCATAAATAATATGTATATGAGTGTGCATCACAGTACTCTGTGGTGACTGTAATTAGTCATTCATATTATGTAATCATATTTCACTATTCTTCTAAGTGCAGAAAAAAGCTGTACACTGGATGAATTCCACATACTGCTGAAATCAATGACAAAACCCCTGTAAGCTTCAACAGGGTTGGGATTTCATCTCAAATGTTAATACAATTGTTTCCATTGTAAAGATCAATTTCAACAGCATATTTTTCTTTTCTCTGAAATTTGTGTGATACCTGGAGATATTATTTCCTCAATGAGAATGATTCATTTTTTTTTATAAAGAGTTTTCAAAGTAATTTTCTAAGTTATTTTTTACCACTAAGAAAGAAATTATTTGGCTGATTTTTAAAGTAGTACTAGGCTAGCAGATTTAGGCTAGCTGGGAATGTGCAGAGGTCTTTGTACTAGAGGTGTGTGTCTGTCTGTGAGACAGATAAGAGCTCAGAGGTGGTTTTGTGGTTCCAGCAGAGGCGGAGCTTCATATAATACAGATGTGAATGGAGCAGAGTACTATCTTGTTGGCACTAGATGATGTGCAGTGACAATTAGTTGAATACAGAGGAGTTATATTTGCCTATTCCTTTTTTTCTGTCAAATATACCATAGAAATTCTATAACAAAAGTACAGTAGGATCACAGACTGAATCACTTCAGTACTGCAATAATGACTATACTCAGGAACCTTAGCTTGCTCCTTCATGTGTGTAATACAGATTTTAATCACATTATAACATTCTTATTTTCCAAAATGCTGCACATCTCAAGTTTCCATTTGCTCACTGAGACGTGGTAAGTGCTGAGTTTTTAAAATCTTAATGTCTCTTGTTCAGGATTGTAGATACAGTTTTAGGTTTAGTCACACATTTTGGATTTTCTTGGCCTAAAAATATATTATTTACAATAATATATCAATTTCTTCTTGTTTCCTTTTGTTGTCTTATACCTCAGTTCCCACGTATCATTATCAGTGGAGTTACAGGGTAAGATAATAAAAAATAAGTTCATCAATAAAACACGGTAGTTTTCACACCTGGAGCTCATCATCTGTGTTTTTTGGCTACCGAGAAGCAGCTCACCACTGGAGAACAGCTCCAGGCACAGATCTCATGGTCTCTCTCAGAAGTGTTGGTTCAACAGTGATGAAAAAAATGCAACATTTTTAACAAGCTGTGCTGTTCTTCTTGAGACACTAGTCTGACTGAAAAATTAAGTGGTGGAGATAAAGGCCATTGATGTGTTTGCTGAAACGCTCTTGTTCTTTTAAATGCCCTGCTGAGGGTGAGTGGATATGGTTCTGGACTGATTGTGCAATGAAAAAAATGCTGCAGGAATTCTGTCTTTTTCCTTTAATTAGTTCAGTTCATCAAGGACCAATAGATATTTTCACCTCTTTTTTTCTTCAAGAACATTCCTTCTCAAATACAAAAGACAGCCTTGTACAAAAGGAGAGGACTTGAGATGAAGCTTAGAGGAACAAAAGGAAAAGTCTTAGACTTATGTGATTTCTAGGAAAATAGAGGGGAAAACATGGCTCCATGCTTTATCCATAACAGAATTTTCATTTTCCTCAGCAGAATAAAATTTTCTTCCAGTCTCAACAGACATTTCAGCTTGGTAGTTTCTATACTGACAAACTACTACATTGTTAGTTTAAACTCCAAGGGCTGTGAGAAACAGGGTCAAAAGGCATCTGGGTAGGAGGGGAGAGGGAGAAGAAAGATGGTACCCTCTACATCCCAATCTTTTATCCCTTGCTCAGTTCTCACTAGGCAGCCCAATGTGTTTCTTAAGTTTCCTTGCTAATGCTGGTCACAAGCAACAGCTCAAATTGAACCAGACCAACTTGTAAAGAAGCCTTTCCTAAGCCATATCCACTTCTTCCAGTGGAGTCTGAAGAAAACCAATGAGTTGATTTGCTCCAAGCTGTTGCATGCCACATGAGGTGACCACCATTTATGTTGATGATGGATCTCCCTTAAAGTCTTCATCCTTCCAGGTTGACTGTTGCTGCAGTTTCCTTTCAGTGTCAGTTATTCCTCTTCGATTTACTCACTTTGGTCTCCTTGACACATGGGGACTCTTCTTGTCACTGCTGAGTGCCCCTTTTCCCTGCTCTCTGAATAGTACCAAGTTCTTGCTGGAGTAGGTGCTTTCTCCTCAGGGAGGAGAACTTCTATGTCATATTTATTATTGCTTTGTAACAGCGTTGAACAATCTCCTTCCTCCTTATTATCTTCCAGAGTCTTTTAAGCCTTCCTTACAATTCAGGACACATCAACTCCATGTGAAACATGACAATTCCTTACTATTGTTTAACAATATCCCTTTTTAAACATTAGGCTGTATTAAGCTCCTTCTGTATTTTGCACATTTGTCACTGCTGGTAGCAGTAAGTTTTTGACCTAATGTTGTCTATGTTATCAATAGATCTTCCATTCTTCTCTTGACTTCATACCACCCAAAAATATTTGAATGGATTTGGAAAGAGTTAGGTAAGATCTGGGTTTGGTTTTATTTAACTAAAAATAAATAAATAAATAAGTGTTTATTATCCAATCCAGTGCTGCTAGCCAGTCAACTTTCAGTACAATGACTGTAGAGCAAGGAGAGTGATGCTAAGGAGAGCTCAAAACAGCAAATCTTCTATGGCTTCAAAAGCCCAAGCCAGGATTTTAGGTGGCAGCTGACCTGTGGCAGGATGCAGTCCTACATACAGTCCAGGCCAAATCTGCGATGCCCTTTGCCCAGCCTCTGGAGAAGTAAGTGTGGTATAGCCAGAGCAAAAATATTCCTCCTCCCTTCCCTGCCCTTAAAATACTTTGAGTTCCTGATTGATAAGGCCAGTGGAAAAGACCATGTGAGTTTGGAAAGAAGTTGCATTTCTGATGAAACAATATTCTGCTTCATTCTTTCCTGGGCAGAGCTGCCAGCCAAATTTATTCCCTTTGCCTTCAATCTGAAACCCATTAGGAATTGTATTGCTGAGCACTGAAGATCTTTACAGGCAATTTCCTCCCAGGGCTAAAGTACCCGTGTAAGAATTGTAAATTTTTGTAGTCCCCCTCTCACTGCCATTTCTGAAACAAAAACGCAGGCTCTTTTCTTCCATCTCCTTCCACAGCCTCCCATCCCACTCTGTCCTTGCCTGAGCTGTTGCTCATGACCACAGGACTTATCCTGGCCAAGCTGGTGCAAGGCACAGACTGACAGCCCTCCTCTGGGGATTTCCTATGCCCAGGGAGCCTCAGGGGTCCCATCTTGACCATCACTCCTTCTCCCTTGCAGAGAATGAGAGAGGGGTTGGGCGTCTGCCTTAATAACCGTAAATTACTGTTGTTCAAAGAATAGAGAGAAGAGTGAGAACTTTTCCTTCCTGGGCTTCCACCTCCTAGAAGGAAAGTCCAGGTCAGAATTGTCTAAATAGAGTTTTCATAGAATCATAGAATGGTTTGGGTTGGAAGGGACCTCAAAGATCATCTAGTTCCAACCCCCCTGCCATGGGCAGGGACACCCTCCACTAGACCAGGTTGCCCAAAACCCCATCCAGCCTGGCCTTGAACACTTCCAGGGATGGGGCATCTACAACCTCTCTGGGCAACCTGCTCCAGTGCTTCACCACCACCATAGAGAAGAATTTTTTCCTAATATCTAATCTAAATCTACCCTCCTTCAGCTTAAGGCCATTACCCCTTTTCCTATCACCACATGCCCTTGTAAACAGTCCCTCTCCAGCATTTTAAATTAAATTGAATCCAGAGTTTTAAATTATTGAAGAGGAAAATTTGTAGAGGCACTTTGAGTAATGATGCTAAATATAATAGCAGAATTCAGGGAAGCTCTGAAGAGATTTTAATCTAGGTGTTACAAGTGCAAGTACTCAGAAAGACCTGTCTTTATGTAGTATTTGATACGTGTAAAACCCTGCCATTTTGAAGTTACTTAGTTGTCTGTTAGAAACAGAGATAGCACTGGAAAAATATTATTACTGCTTTTTCCTGCTAGTGGTATGTGATTCCAGAGAGTTTCATAAGGATGTTGTGATTAAGTTGATGATAAGATACAGTGTAATTAAAAATCCTGTGACTCCACTGGAACAAGAGGTTCACTCCAAAAGCACTGTCTTTACACTGTTAAAAAGCATTTATTTTACAGTGCATTTTTTATTCTATCAGACATTTGGCAATATTTTATGTTACATTTTGGAAGTCAAACGCCATGGTATAAAGTCTAAATTCTTTGTCTGAAAGTCTTTTTGTTCTGAACCGTCAGAGAATATAAAAAAAATCAGCTGTGGTATTTTCAGTCATCTCATATTTCAAATGCCTTTTTATTCAGTGCTTTTATGACCAGTTGCTTGACAACATATAGATATAGTTACTTCATGTGAACAATGCCCCTGTGCAATTGGTGTTGGTATGTATTTTTCAGGGCATATGTCGATATACAGTAGTTCCCAGCCAAGGGAGTTTTTTTTAAAAGGGCTCTGCTGCCGCACATTTTTACATGGTGAAGTGATGTTTTCGTTGAAACTCTTCCATGACATCCTCTCTAGGTTGCATCTATTTTAAGATACAAGTTTTATTAATCTGAAGTATGCCAGGCCCTAGTAGTGCAGCATTTTAATGCTTAAAGAATCTTTTACAGGATGTTATCGTGGTTTTGCAATAAAAATGAAAGCAAATGAACAAAGAAAACTATTCAAGAAATTAGAAAGGTTCTTTTGCTAAAAAGGCTGTATTGGTGAAAGGAGAAATGCTAGCATAAAGAAAGAAAAATAAAAGGCAAATGTGTCAACAGAAAAGTTAAAAATATTTATAGGTTCACTTCATGTGATAAACCGTATTCTTCCCAGAAGAGGTTTCTTTCAAAAGTTGTTATATGGGAGTTCAGGATCATCTTTTAGGAAAAAAAAATATCCTTGCTGCATGCCATATGATAGTTGTGAGGAGGTGGGAAGCCTATAGAAAGTATATGATTACACAGTAAATGCTACTTTTTTGGGGACTAATTTCTACAAAATCCCACTTAATTTCAGTAGAACTCCATCAATTTTATGCTTACTGTATTCCTTTTTCATGAGGAATTTGAGATTATTGTTTTAACCTTTTCCCCCCACTGAGTGGACAATAAGTGAGAGCAACTACAGTATTTTTTTTTTTAAATTTTGTACTGTCAGCTTCGCCTGTAATTTTTACAGTTTTCATAACAGGGATTAGTCATGAATATTTCAAAAATAGAAATGAGTACATTAGCCTATAAAAGAAGTTTGAGCATGCTGCTTTTCTCAGTAGTGAGTGTTATTGTTTTGGGCTATTACCAAAGGATGGCAGAATTTTTGTACAAGGAACTAACCCTGGAAACCCCCAAATGTAAATATTACAGTAATTTGCTGCTCTTTAGGTCCTGGTTCATTGACTTGAAATTTAAGGATTTCTGTCATGGGCAAGCATCTTTGCTTAAAGGATTCAGGCAAATTCTCTCCATCTTAAACAGAGCAGGAAGGATTTAAGCATTTGCATGTGTTTATGTATTTGCTCCCCACTGGCTTCGGGTTCATTGGCATCAGGTACCTGGGGATTCCTTCTGTGTTTCCTAGTACCAGAGAGCAAGTGTTTTGCATCTTGTCTGTTCCACGAAGGGAATAGTCATGGGAGTGAATAAAAAAAGTACAGTACAAAATTGTTAGGCTCAGGAAAACCATATAGCTTACGAACTAGCTCTGACATGATTGCATGTAGGACAACCCATCGTATTTTTATTTTAGTGAATAATTTAAGGTCAGTTACTAAGACTATTTGTGCAGCAATACAGATGATCTCAGAAAATGGTGCTGTATTAAAGGAGATGTACAGCTATTTTCAATGTTGATCCTAAGCAGGTTTTTTTTCCTAATACATCAAATATGGTCTAGTGGGTCACCAAACAGTAGATTTATACAAAGAAAAAAATAGTTGATGGCAAACACAGAGAGCTGATACGTTTTCAAGGAGGACTAACCCGCTGCACTTGCGAGCGATGATAGATGTGTGTGAAATATAATCCTGATTAAAAATGCATGTGTGAAACCCCTCCGAATAAAGTGCTGTGTCTGACAACATGTTCAGAGCTCCTTTATGTGAGAAGGGCAGAGTAATGTAACAGCCCTTGTACCATTCACTTTCTCTTCATCACTTGCTCAATTCATTGTTCTTCCAAAATTTTCAGCAGATGTAATGCTAAGGAGTTACGAATGTGCAAAACAGCATGAGGAAGTCTAAGGGATTCGCATTGGAAGTAGAGATTTTGAAAGTACACCTGAACCAGACTAATGCTCAAGTATGTCCAGCCTCTGTTTTCAGGAGTGCTAGGTCTGGGATCAGGGGACAGTTGTGGTCGTTTGGCAATTTCTATGACCTGGTCAGGTATCAAAATCCTCACATGTATTTTCTTTGCTAGCTGTCAACATCTAAATCGGAAACATTTATCAAAGCTAAAGCAGTGGAAACTGATAATGAATATTCACTTTTAGGGCTGGACAAAGCTTCGGTCAGAGGTGACTGAGCTGCATGTGACAATCCTGACTCTGTATAGCTAGGGGGTGTGCCACAAATGGCAACCACACAAGAAATGTGGTGGACCATCCAGTTTACACGGACAGATCCTGCAACTCTTTATACATATGCACATGCTCTTCTATGACATCTTTTTGCTTGATCCTCAGAGGCTGCTGCTTGGATTTTGTTTGCAGGAGCTCTTGCAGGTAGCAATTAACTGAATTACGAGGGTGCTGAGAAGCTGTTTACGTGCCTTTCCCTGACTACTTCTGACTTCACTGTGTGACCTTCTGTATCCCTAGTTTTCCCTTAAAAAGGCTCATAATTGCAAGCGAGGATTCATGATTGCTTTGGTAAGATGCTCCGTCTAAGCAAAGGCTGCAGTGTAACCATGCTGGGCGTGAGTAATGCTTAAATGCTGCATTTTGGTGGAGCTGTGCTCTACAGGCACCTTTCCTTGTAAGGTCAAAAACTGGAGCTGTGCCATGGCAAAGGGAAGCCTGGGGAAGAGCTATGATTCTGGGAGACATTTCCTCCCTCTCCTTCCACCTTGCTTGCCATTATTAAAGGCCAGGGCCTAGTAACCTGTGCGCTGCCCCGTGCCCGTTTGGCTGTGCAGCTTGTGACGTTTGAGAATCGCAGCTTCACCCCTTCCGCACGCCTTGGAGGCAGCTTCCCATCCACCTGTGCACATGAGAGGATTTATTGCTATGCTCTGTCCAAACACCTGCAGCAGCCATTGAGGTGGAAAGAAGTCACCTGTGGGAATGTGGAAGAAAGAAAAGGGGTGCCAGCCCCTCTTGCAGAGGGTGAGCTATTAAAGTGGCATTTGGGGCCATTTTTAAAGGTATCCAGATGCCTACAGGTGCTCATAGGCACCCAAAGGGATTTTCCAAAGCCCACACTTTTAAAGGTATTTAGGCATTAATCCAACACTGGAATGTCTAATTCTCAATTTCAAAATTGCCTAAGGGCCAGATTCTTAAAGATCTTTAGGTATTGGGCTCCCCCTGAAATCAAACAAAAGTTACATCAAATGATCTTATTTCCCAGGACAGTATTCTTGAAGAAGTGCCTCCTGGAATATTAATGCATGAAAGACCCAATTGATCTGAATTGGGAGGATATCTGCAAGTTACTGTACATCTCAGCTTTACTCAGAAACCTTGTCTTAAAAGATTCATTCTCGGATAAGGATCTGCTAGCTCTTTAATATAATTACTCCATACCAGTAATCTGGCATGATGACAACCGTCTATTAACTCTGCAATTCAACTCAAAATAACTCAGCATTCATTACGTGCTTTTAATATATAATTTTGGTGAATTATAGAGGTTATGAGTGAGCAATGGCTAAGAGCCAGGATGAACGTAGTGCGTATTTCAGGCGGGTATTGCACAACCTTCCCTGCCTAGCACATTATTTCCTCTGTCATGACAATGTTTTCCCCAAAACCTGAGGTTAAAAACTCCATGTTGGTTTTATATGTATAAATATGTGTATGGTCAAGGCTTGAGAGTTCCTCTACCCCTTTGCACTTTGCATTGCAACACATTTGAACACAGGCCTCAGAGAAAAAAAAATGCACAGGTTAAACAGTATTTCAGGCTTTCTTTTTTATTTTCTTCTGTCCTTTGATATTTAATTATATGCAAGTATTTCCATTTTAGGCAAATGCTTATAGAAGTAAATCTTCCTGTGCAGATGAACTCATGTGTTTATATTTGCTTATAATATTTAGCCCTTCACACGGGGCACTGAGATCTGGCCAAACTCTGCACAAAAAAAAACGCAGTAAAGCTTTTGAACCTCGGGAAAAGGGAGGTGTGTGGTGAACCCAAAGAGTGCTCTTCCCACTGCGCCTCCTGCTCTGCCAGCCTGCAAAGGAGAATTTCCGAGTCAGGAAATTAAGAAACTGAGGCACAAGAGCAAATTACATCCTTTCCTTCGGCATCGGCGGTGTAGCTGGGAGCAGAGTTGGGCCACGTGTTGGGAGCAGGAGGCCACGCTGCCTGCCTGCACCTCCCCCTTCTGCCGCGGACGCCGTGGGTGCCTGCCTTGCCTCCCCTGCACGCAGGTATGAATGTCCCGCACGTGATGTGGTGGAGAAAAGTCAGGTCAGCAGCATTTGGTGAATTCCCAAATAAAAGCCTGATCTAGCAGCTGTTATTCACCGGAGGCATTACTTGCAGGATCAGTCCCTGAAAGGGGGCTGAGGACATTCAGTGGAAACGTTATTACTTTCTTGATCTGCATGAAGAACAAGTAGCTGTAAATATCAGAGAGGAAAGGTATATCTTGCTTTCTTTTTCCTGCTGTCTCCTGTCACTGCTGGAGGGAGCTAGTTTGCCATAACTTATACAATTACCAATAGTCTTTTTTAATTTGACATTTTAAGAGCTGTGTTGGGTAGAGGATAATTAATAGCACTTACTTGCTTTGAAGTTGAGCTTTAAATTATATATAGCATAATTATGTCTAAAGCCTCTAACTTACTACTTACCCTAGTAGGTATTTCATCTGTGTTTTACTGTAACACAGCTCCTTCTGTACAGCAGCACTAATCCTTTACCTGGGCTACTTAAGCTCAGAAACATTGATTACATATTGTGATTTTCCTGCAATAACCTTAATTAATTCCTGATGCCTCTACCTTGTTTCAATTATTTTGAGTTTCAGCTCAATATTAAGAGAAATAAAATGGTGGATGAAATTTCATAACAAAATTTGTTGCAGGTAAAAACCAATGAATAAAAATTACTGTCTTCAAGACCCAAATCCACCAACTTTCTAAAACCTTTAAGACCCTGAATATTTTTTCTAATCCCTGGGTGCCTTTTAACAAGTGAAACTATTTTTTATTTTTTATAAAATTGTCAATGGCTTTTCTTCAGATTTATTGGGGCTTCTGTTTAGCTTCAATAGTTGTCTTCTGTGTTGCAGCGATATATGCAGTAATACTTCTGTATGTGGTTGTATTTTTTTTTCTGTTATCCTGATAACAGAGAAAATAAAGATGTAAAAATGACGCCTCTACTTGTATAACCTACATGGAAAATTGTACAATTAAGGGTTCATTTATTCATTGCACACACACTCACACAATCTGCTTTCCAATAAATATGCAGACATTAGTGACAATGAAATCTTGCTTATCCTTAGTATTCTCCAAATTTTACTTGGCAATTAATTGTCTTACCAGGTTACATCTATATTAGTGTATGTTTCCCCTCAAATTCTAAAGAGAGTAGAGTCTCTAATTTATTTCCCATCCTGCAGTTGATATAAGCAGGGTTTTAATGCTGGTGATCTCTTTCTTAGTTACAAATACACACTCTGAGTGCTCTGAGATTTATGTAAGAACCTGGAATTCAGACATGGGGTTTTGCACTGCTTCTTCAGTTAAGATTAATTAGCAATTATTATTAATAAAATTCGCAGTGTGAATAAAGTGTTGTCTTTCTAGTCTCTCTTGCAGTCTCTTTTATTTGGACTTCAATATTGACATGGTTGTGAATAGTGAGGGATGCTGTTGCTACCACAGTCACAAAAATTTGTATTATGGAAAGACAGATGGTTGCTTGTAAATATTAAGCAAGGAGTAAATTGCAGTCTTGATTTAATTTTGGTTTAGGTGATTTTAGCAGTAGGAAGGGAAAGCAGTGACTGCAGAAAACATAAATCTACTTTTAAATATTTTAAATTTCTAATGAGCTTCAGCTTCTCAACTGAATTTAAAATAAGTAAGCCTTTCACTGTGCTCTAGATAATGCAGCTTGAAAATAGTATTTACTAGAAAGATGCCGTGCTATCTGATACACCATTTTAGTGCGTGATTAATATAAACCTGCCTAATAACAGAAAATATCAGGAGGTGCTAGAAGCACTGCCATAAAGTTTTGTTTTATTTCTGAGGGTTAGTTGGAAGGTAGAGAGAAAAGTAATAAATATACTGTTTTGATTGATATGAAGAAGGTCATATCAGCCATATGATTTATCTTGAGAATGCATATTTGCTGAAAGTGAGTTCATGTAAGTGGAAAACACACAAGTTTGCTTGTCTTTCTCTCTCTCTCTTCCTGTTTCATTTGTTCCATTTGGCTTTTTTGAAAATATGTGAATCCAAGAAGTCTGTCCAGAGGAGCCGTGGGAGCCACCCCTGTGTTTTGAGGGGGAAAAAATGATTTCACGCTGGCCAGTTGCAGGCGGCAGATTTTCTCTTGTGTAATGATACGAGCTGACTTTGGTGGCCAGCAGCTCCCAGGGAAAGGCTATGTCGGTGCCCGAGGTCAGGTAGGCTGCCGCAGGCACGGGACTGGAAAGGGAGTCTTTTGGAGGCACGTCGTTCCTGGGAGCTTGGACAGTTGTGGGCACCTTGTAAATAAGGATTAGACAAATTACCCTTTGGTTCTGATTGACCTTTCCAATGCGTGCTATACATAGGAGGTTGTATGTGTTAAATAGCTTGTAATACTCATTGTTTATATAATAAATAAATTTTCCAAGTAAATGTGTTTCTTTTTAACCCTAACCAATGGCTACAGGGAATGGTAACGTGTCCACTGGCCTATAGTCCTTAGTTAAATCATCAGTTTGTTAACTGCTGTTTGCAATCTAAACCCTCCCTCTGGAATGGACTTCTTTAAAGCAAAATGAAATAAAATAAAGGTAAGTAAAAGTAAATAGATTTTCCTATTGAAAGTTATTACTTCAGGAATGAAGAAGATGGATATTGATCCGCACCATCCTTTGCCATTACAGTCAGGTTCACATAGATAGCTCAGACACTTTATTCTAAGCAAACAGCCATTTTCTCTTCTGACTTGGATTCCAGTGAGAATTGAAAAAAGTAAAAGGTTTGTAAAAACATTTTTCTGTCCTTCTTACAGGGACAATTTATGTTGAAGTAACAGTTTCTGAGATACTTGCACCTGTTATTGATTTATTTCTTCTTTGTCATGAACAATCTCCTGTTTTATAATACAGTTACCCTTGTATGCTGCCCTAAGGTAGTTATTCAGAAATAGTTTTACTACAACAAAGTCCCAGTGGACTTCAAAAAATAGAAAGCATTCTGAATAAAGGAATGGACATTTGTCCATATGTTGTTTTTTGCATCTTAGATGGCCTATATCAATAAGAGTAATGTTTGCTTCTGACAGTAATAAAGGCTACGGCATGACATGCAATCATCATAACCCTGTAAATGGCGCTGGGAAGCCGTAAGGTCCCTTGCCAGAGAGAGCTTGCAAAATGACCTTGGGAGTTCGTGGAGTGGAAAACATTTTAAAAAATAAAACAAAACAAAAAAGTGAATAAAACCCTCACAATTTCTAGGTGCTGTGGTCTGAGATGCATGCGTTCCTTTTAGAAAAAAACACATTGGGTCTGTAATATGAATGAATTGGAAGCAAACGTAGTGCGGAAATATAAGCATCTTTCACTTATGTACATGTAGGCATGCACACACATGCACAATTGCTTGCTTGTTTTAATATAATATTTCCATTATTCCTCTACAGCTCACTGTTTTATAGTTAAGAGATTAATGCGTGACCTCTGCCTTCCTGACTTCAACTGATTACTACAGAGGAATTCTTCTGTTTTTACTTTTTATCACATCTTCTGACATTTTAGCGAATAATACTTGACAGCTACGAACATCTGCAAAAGTTATTGTTATCATAACTTGAGCTCAACAGAGCTACTGTCACTGATGCTTAGGAGAGATCGTGTTGCAAAAAAGACGAGGAGTGCGTTTACATTCTCTTTTTTTATTCTTGTTGGATTTACAGTAGGAACATTTTATTAGTGTACTTTTTCACCAGTGAAGACACGTCTCTCATATTTAAAAAGGATATATGTAACACTTTGCTTGACCATAAGTTCGCAGTCTAGCTGGGCTGTTTGATGAAGCAGTTTTCTTTCATGTAAGATTTTTACACGCATCATGGAATGACTAGTCTTATCTTCCCCCCCCCCCCCGCCCCTTTTCTCACTCTTTTTTTAGTCTATTGGGCAAAGAGCTACTGATGGGCTTAAAACCACAAAGCAGTTTTAAATAGTACAGACTTGTGAGTTATTTGTGTTCAAATAATTCCACTTTATTCTTCCGATTGCCTATTCAGTATGCACCCAAGGAAGCTGTTACATTAGAGTCTCCTTGAAGGCAGCAATGGAGACAGTGAATGCAGTTAGTCATTTATGAGCATATTACAGTATAAATCACAAAGATTAAGGGCAGTCATTTTGGGGAGCACCGCAATTTTGCAACCAAAAGCACTTAAATAATTACCTTTTTAAGCAACTTTTATTGACTATGCAGGAGGATAAAAAGTAATCTTACTTGTTTTAAATGGCATAAAGCAACCAAATGCCATTAACAGAGTGTTACATTTCTTATTTCGTTCAGATTGCTGAAGCTTACCAGCAAGAGATAAAAAATGTATAAATTCAGGAGCGCTGGCTAGCAATATCCCAAGCCATTGTCAGTGGACTCCTACTTTCCCCTGCCAAAATATGTGGAAGCATGCATGGATTGTGCTAGATTAGTACGAAGGGCTTGTTTCCGTGGCATTAGCCAGGTATCTTAGCAACAGGATCATACCAGATTCTCGCAGTGCTCTGTGGTGGTGCATGTAATATCCTGGACATAATCTGTCTTTTAATTTTCTTTGGATTGTAGTGATATTACAGATACATGTGTTCAGTTATAGATCTTTATTTAATAAGAAGAATGCTTTAGCTGAAGATTTGTACTATGTCAGAAGTGGGCAACTCACAATAATGTTACCGGAGGTTTAGCCCAGGTACAGCCTTGTCTCGCATTTCAGATTGACAGGAAAACTTACTCCCTTCATTAAGATGTGCCTCATAGTTCATATCTTCATGCTGTGGAGACGGGGATGCTGCCAGAATTCATAATAATGAGAACGTTATTTAATGTCAGATAGAATGCAAATTGCTTGTACAATTGAAATGTCATCTAAAACATGCCACCGTATGCAACACCACTTTATTATAAGTCACTGAGAGCAATATCTTAAATTTGGAATTGCACTAATCCTTCATCTGCTTTTGTTTACCTTTCATCTATAATAGAGATGTCGAATTTCCTCCAAACTGCATTTGCATGTTTTAACTGCTTGCGCACACAGCTGAAAATGTGTGGGAGAAGCATGAACAAGAACTTCCTTTTGATTTTCTTCGTCTTTTGCTTGTTTGTTCAAAGCAAATTAATAGGAAAAGATAGCTTTCGAATACAAGACAAAATGCCATGTCAACCCTTTTTAGAAAATAAGCTGAAGCTTGTGTGAGAACATTCCATGATTTGAAGTATGAATTGTAATACAAATTTGATTGTATTGATTAGATTGTAATTGATTTTCTTGGTAATTTAGTCCCATACAGTAGTTTGTTTCATATAATTGAAACAATAACAATAATTTCACAGGATTAACTTGGTTCACAGTAAGATGACATTGAATGTATTTAAGATTGTTGGCATACTTTGCTCGGAAAAAGATACCCAGAACAATTCCTTTCCAAATGCAATATATGCCAGTCTGGAAGATATGGTTAGTGCGCTAGGCAGGGCTGCACAACTTTATTTATAAATATCAATCTGAGCAGGAACACTTTTCTCAGACAGATTGTTTTTGAAATATTTGAAGCAAAACCATGGTGGCGTCTTTCTTCTCCCACTCTGCCCTGTCAGCCCTTCTTCCTGCGCTTCCATGTGAGCACCTCTTCAACAGCGGGAGAGGTGAGGGGGAAAATGGAGCCCTGCTTCCCTTTCTAAAGCGTATCTGCTCTGCTGTGCTGCTGCTACGCCGGCCGGCCAGGCTTGTTGTCTGCCAGTGCAACAACTGCTTTCCTTTTTTCCACGACAGTGCTCAGAGCCAGGGAGCCCCTTGCCGAACACACTGGGAATCTGATTTTGAAGAAAAAAAAATCGCCTGGCTCGGGGTTCTCCAGAGGTGCCGAGCAGCCCCAGAGCTGGCAGGTGCTGGGCAATGCCTTTTTGCCAGAGCCAGCTGCAGCCTCTGTTCCTGGTTGCACCATGGTAAGGAAGAAAGAGACGATGCCAGGGGCAGGAAGTCAGATTTAGGAGCTGCAGATTAGCCAGGTGTGCTAAAAGTTTTAACTTTTAACTTTTTTAGTCTAAAACTAAGGAAGCATTGGAAAAGCTGTTTCAAAAATGTTCACCTTGAAGAATAATAGAAGCTCTTTAAAGCTGAAAATCTGTTCCTTTAGGAAGTACTTCTTGCCAGAATTGTGCAATATTACTTAAAGGCAGACTTATTTTCCTGGACAAAAGGGATAACACGAATAAGGCAGGGAATAATGTTTTCTCTGGCTGGAGGTTCATCTTCAAAGTCCAAACTTATTGTGGCAAAATCTATTCTGTTGTATCCATCTACTCCAGAGTCAGATCTCATTTTGAGGATGCGCCTGTTGGTTCACAAGGAATTTCAGTTTATCAAACTAATTTATTTTAGAAACTGTCTGGATTTTCCATTCAATGAGTGGTACAGTGCCATTGTCATATCCAGAGCATCAGCCCTCCCTCCTGCATCTTTTCTGTTCCTTTTCTGTTCCTCAAGTCAGAGATTGGCTGAAACAACTACTAATAGATAACAGCCAGCCTTTAGGTGTAGACAGGGAAGAGCTTGTTTGCATTTGCTGTGTAATTTATTTGTCTGGCACATTTCCCACTGTGGGACTTCTGGCCCTCGTTTTCTGATTAAGAAAAAAAATGTGGCCACTTGTTTGAGTGGGAAGCATGGTGTCCAAAGAAGCTGTGCCTCAGATACAAAGAGCACTTTGATATTTCAAATGTGCGGTAGCATTTGTTACAGAAAGCAAACAAATTGTCTGCAGTTTTGCTTCAAGTGGAATAGAGAATATTCAAGTATCGCTGCGTACTTAGTAAGGTTTGCCTGACATCTTAAATGCGTGTGGGACTGCTTCTCCTGGTTGGAAGTTACATATCCTACTGTTGAGAGACTTATAAATTACAGTTACATGCTTTTTTCTCTATGCTTCAAAGTTCTTGGAAGATAAATCTAGTGCTTAAAATGTTGGTAGAACAAAGCTTTATCATCATCTAAAAGGAGCAATGACAAGAAGCCTTGGAAACATGACCTAAAGGCCCAAAGTAGCATTCAGAGAGTCTTGGAAAGGGCATATGTGCTGCAAGGATGGACACCATAATCTGAGATATTCACTCAGCTTTAATGGCGATACAGGAGGCTACACCCAGGAGGTTTTGGTTGTTTGGGGTTGGTTTTTTCCATATGTATAAGATTTTTAATTTTCAGATAGAGCTGATGCTCCTCTCAAGAGAGCAGTGCTACCTTTTTTCCTTAACTGGTTCATGGATTTCTGACCATGCTGAATACAGCTGTGCTTGTGAACCAAATAAACTAGCTAGGTGAAAAAACTGTATTCATTCAGAGAGCTTCAAGTTTGTTTGGTTTAGCTGTCTTAAGACTTCTGTTGCATTTTTCTCTTTGCGGTTGCAAATCATTCTCAAGCTATTCCAAAAGTACGAAAGAATGCTGTCTTTGCTTCCCTATCTGTTATAGAGGCTTCACTACTGCAGCGCCCTTTCACATGAGTCTGGTTACAAACCCAAAATTGACTCTTTATTTAAATCCTAATTGTATTTGTGGCCTAGAGCTGTCAGCCAGTCTTACTCTCCTATGCTAGACACTGAGCAAACATAGAAGCTAATGATGGCCTCCACTCTGAAGAGCTTAAAATCTTTAAAAGACAAGACCTCCCAGATAGATAAGACAAATAAATGGGCCAGGTAACAAAACTCAAATGCATGTGTGCCTTCTCTGCTTTTCAGCTTCAATTTTGTGGAATTTTTTCCCCACTGTAAATAGGAACGATGCTTCGGGCTGTCTGTCCTTGAATAGATTCATACCTAGAGATTTGATAATGAATTAGTATCTTTGTTGGTTTCCTCAGCCACTTTTCGTAGGGAACTCACTGAACAATGAAATCATATGGATTTTTTTTGTACCTATTTTTAGGAGAGCTGTGTTAATTTACTGACTTTGATAACTTATTATCTTCATTTGTTTGGTTGGAACCCTTAAAAATATTTTTGTCATTCTTCATTGATCTCTGTCAATCTCTATCATAAGCCTGAAATTGTTTCCTTGTGTTTTTAAGGCAACTTAATTTCTTTATCAAATATGATTTCTTCCTTCAGAGTTAGATTCACAGATGTTGTTCCACATTATTCTAGGCTGAGGTACTCTTGTATTTGATAACTCTCAGGGAGAGTTATCAGAGAAATATTTGACAAATGAAAATGATTATATGCGCCTGCAGCACAGATGCTAATATCCTTTTCAGCTGATACCTACAGGGAACTCAACACCCTGGTCTGAGACACTTCAAGGGTGAAACGTGATAAGTTTAACAAAGCTGAGAGACACTATAAAATAATTTGGAACGTGAAGAGAAAAATACTGTAGCTTTGAAAATATGCGAGCAAATTAACTTCTGAAAAATGTGATTTTGGAGCCTTCTTTTGCCTGTTTCTTCATGGTTCTTTTTCAGAATTTTGTTTACCACATCCTTAAAAGGCTTGGGATTTCTGGATAATGCCAGAAAACATAAAAGTAACCTGAATGCAGTGAGGTGGAGGGGAGCTAAAAGCTCTTAATTGAATTCAGAGTTAATTTCAGAATGGTATGCCTACTTTCATTGATCAGGCTGCAGGGAAGACAGGAGTAACTTTTAATTTGCCATTCTAAAATGTTTTGATTATTTCTTTCTGTTAATCATCGCTTTCAGGCTTACAGAACCTGATTTTTTGTATTATGATATCACAGAAATGGTGGATCTCTTGGTTTGCAAACAGGCAACAGATTTCTGCAACTATGATCTAAAAGTTCATCAATCTGAAAGTATCAACTGTATTCCTATTGAATACATATACTTTATATCTGAGTACAAAGAATTTTATGTGTAAAGTTAATTAATTAATTTCTTTGGTATAATCCCTTCATGGCACATATAGCTGATCTTAATTTTTATTGGTGATTTGTAATTTATCATCAATGAAATGCTTTTTTTAAAAAAAATAAATAAAATCTGAATTACCCAATGGTCTGTTAACGCTGGCATGCAGTATACTGGCTCCTTCCAGGGGAAGAAGCAGACTCATTGCAGGCGATTCAGCTCTTGCATCTTGACAGCCCTTCAGGTGGGGTGTAAGAAGGCAGGAAGAACTTAAATGGTAATAAATTGGCTTTTAGAGGGAAGTTGAGTCAAATGTTTAGAATTGAGCCCCTTAGCTTCCTCAGGAGTGCAGAGGACTTTGTTAATAAGAACGGAGGGACTAGGAAGCTCGTGATCACTTATTCTCCACCAAACCTTTGCTCAAACCCCAATTAGGAGGGAGAGAATATAGGTACAGTGGAATTCTACGTTTAGGCCCATGTTTGTTACAGTTTCATTTGAAAATGTGTCTGTATGAAGACTGTAGGGGCAGGCATACATCTTTTTCATAATATGCATTGTTATGGTCATTGGTTTTAAAGCTTTTGTTAGCTGTAGCAAATCTTCCTAGCTGATTCCCATCACCTGTTACTGTATACACTGGACTAGTATCAAAGGTGTTTTTATCTCACAAATCATTAAAGAATTTCTGAGTGGCTACTTGATTTTGGGGGCCTTTTAATACTGGCTTACTGAAATTATTAAAACACAGGTATCACCAAATACATAAATACGACTCACTGTTCATCACAAGATGAGCTGTCACAAAATGTATGCAAAGATTCAGCCTACAGAAATGTCTTTGCCCTTTCATGGGAAATGAACTGAAGTGATCCTTGTGAGCTTGGGGCCATGGAATAGAGCAGGTAACTAATTTTGCCATATGTCTCATCTTAAACTGGTTCCATCAAACTAGGCTTAGTGTGCCTGTACATGGAGCTTACCCTATTTATCTGAACTATGTGCAAATAAAAAGTACTATATTTGTTTATTCAACACTCTGCTAACTCAGATTGTTAAATAGTGGCTCTTTTGAAAATGCTTTCTTAATTTGAAAAAGATGCTTTTTGCATGTTGAGGTTGGTAATAAAAGAACTGAAGTCATTTGTCTGACACATCAGAGTCAGTGAATATTGTTAGAAAGTAATACTACTACCAGTGTCTGTTGGACTTTGTAAATCAATGTTCATTTTTCCCAAATACTGTTCAACAAATACCAACCCCAGAAGAGATGACCCTTTTAATTCCTTAGTATAGGCTACAGTTCGGTTTGATTTATGAAAGACCAGTAGTCTATTTATAAAAGATGTATCTGCAAGATGCACTTTATGAGAAACTCGGCTTTTGGGACACATTAATTCTAAGTGCAGATGCAACTTTCATGTTTTATAATATAACCCTGACAGCTGTAATTTCAGATTAAAGATTTTTCATTCACATTCCCATCCTGATTGCTCTGCATGGTCCTTATATTACCTTATTGTCAATAGCAAGTGTTCATCCTATTGGGAGTCATTTAATAACCAGCTGCCATTTAAAGTGTAGACAGAACATTTGTCTCAGCCAGCTCATCTCAAGTGTAGTTTCTCTGCATGGGGAGCTGGGACTTCTTCAAGAAAAACAACAGCTGGACCTCACTATTGTTCCCTGCCTCTTCTTTTGTAGTGGCAAGTTAAAACAAACATGGATACCCTGTGAATGTTCTGAATGCATTTGTGGCACTGCTTTATTTATTTATTTAATTTTCAGGACCAAAGTATCCTCTTTATGACAGATGCTTTTGTCCTTTCTTATGGCGTACGCATCTGCGGGACTCATTTTGTGTTATTTAAAGTTGTTTGCTGAAAGTTAAGCAACAGCAAGATTATTGGTTTTGTGCCACTCCACAGTACCTCTGCCTTGCTACATGTCATTATCTCCGCTGTATCAAGCTACTCTGCTTGCAAAGTATTTTAAAGCCAGTTTTAAAACAGTAGTTTAAGGGCATCGGGGGTTTTTTTGGATGTGATTTTCCAACCAAAGTCATTGGAAAATAAGTATAACTGGTCTATATGAAAATGAATTCATGACTGGTAACGATTTTTTTAGAACCCACCTTTTAAATTTCCTTAACTTGACAGCTGGGGATTATCCTTTGTGGCAGTGATCTGTAACAAAAAAGGGGGGGAGGGAAGGTTTCAGAAAAAAATTGACTCTTTCATGGCTAATTAAACTGGAATACAAATCAATCAGCAGAAATAGCTGATGAATTTATTATGTCTGTGCAAGCTTACTGTATCCTAATGTGTTTGATGTTCACTAAAATTACTATTCCCATCATCTTATAGGGTAATCGTTTACCTTAAGCTTTACCTTTATCTATAATATTGATCTGAGACTCTCAGGCAAGTAATGGAAGTTTGGGTTTATATAAGTGTGCAGGGTATAAACACTAGAGCCATGACAACTTGGAAAACCTGGCCTGGTGATTAAACCCTTTATTTTTCTTTTCAGATCAAGTTCTCTAAGTCTCCCAAGCTTGTAAGCCTACGGGTTAGCTTAATTAAGTTAATGGAAGGGTGGATGAAGAGGTGTAACCACCGAGAAGCTCTTTCAATCCAGTTTCTATAAACATTTTACCATGTAACACTTGTCCATTTATCGTCGTATCTGTGTGTGTTAAAACTGCTTCTGCTGGTGTACTCAAACACACAGGGTTTTGAATGCGTTATAAATGTTACTTGGAAAAATGTCCAGCAGCCAGGGGTTATAGAGATAAATACATACCACAATGTTGAAACATCTTGAAAATTAGTTTTGAAATGTGGATGCTTTTGCTCAGTTACTTTCTGACGTGTGATTGGTGTGGTCACGTAGTTGCTGACATATAATTTGCTGTTTGGTTAACTATAACAACAGACTTCCCTTCCTCCCCCCTTTTGGAAATTAAGGATTCTTTTGAGGTGATGAGATGGGCTCATCTGAAATGTTATAAGCATGCATGGCACGTGATTCAGAGCTTTCAGTGATTTCAGAAAAAAATGATGCATGTCCTTCATAGAAAGTTCATTGAGTCATGCTAGGAAGAATTTTGTTAATGTGTTAGTAAGATAAATATCAGACATGACGGGCATCTTGCACAAATTATTTGCTGGTTCTTTAATCTGAAAAATTACTAACAAAATGTACAGCTTCGTTTCTGTTGCCCTAAGTAATTGTTTCCGCTTACCCTTTCCCATATACTTAGCCACTCCAGAGATTGCTTTAGTAGTAACTTCCGTTATACAGCTCTCCTCAGCCTCACAAGACAGGAAACTCAATTCTCCCCATGAGCTAAAGCTCAGGTAAATTTCTACCAGGCTACTAAGACTTTCCTTTCGATTCAACCCTTGCTCCAAGGAAAAGAGCAACATTCAAAATGATGTCCGAGTCACGTGTTGCTTGAGCAAAGAATGAGATCAGCTACTTGCAGTGCACGTCTTCCGACTACAGATATGTATGAATAATAAATTATATTGTCTTTGTTAACAAAGGGTCAGAAGCGAATCCAGTCTCCAAACAGAGCAGAGTCACTAGGCTGTATGCAAAGTGTATGCGGAGGAGGAAGCAATCTTTTCCCCCTTGGTGTCTTGGAGAGGAGCAGTCACCCTGACATGCCAGTTTAAGCTGGTAACAATGCACAGGGTGGATTTCGAACTTTCTTGGATCTTCTCCCTAAACCTCTCCCAATGTCTTGCTCTTTTCCGTAAGCTGTAGCATTCGCTCAAATCCCTTCCACTGTCTGCCAGTTCTGGAAGCAAAACTTGGTGATTCCAGTGCACTTAGTACATGTTACAGCAAAGTGTTGAAGGGCTGGAGGACAATACTAAGCATCTGAATAAAGCTGGGTAATGGTTAGTTAATGAAGGTTAGCACTCTCCTTTGATGATCCCATGTAATATGCTATATATTGTGCTTCAAAAGTTACTTGCTTTTGAAAATGTAGTCATTTTGACTGAAGGCTCTTTAATAAAAAAAGTAATCCTAAATTGCTGTTAATTTTTAACAATTGCATTTTCATCATTCTTGTTTTCTTTTTTAAAGAGGAGAAAACGATACCCAGGGCTCCCCTGCACACAAACCCCGAACTTCCAAATGGGCCTGGAACAGAAGGGGGGAAAAGCTTCCTCAGCATTTCCTGTGCAGCCGTACACTGGCAGTGCTCTGGTATTTACTGTAAACAAACTATACCATCCTCTGGAGGCTAATGGGGCTGTTGATTGGTGTTTGCTCATCACAGCAGGGTCTGGTGTGTGATATCTGGGGCTCCTGTGTATTGATGAGTGTGGGCTGCCGGTGTGAGGTACAGCCCGCCGGAGGACAGGGAGGGGGGCACGGGGGCTTGTTAGCTCTTTGTGGCTGGGTGGAATGAGAGACCTTGTTTATTTAACATTCTTAGCAAGTCCTCCAGGACCCTTGCAAAGTCTACTAAAGTAGAATTCCCCCTATTCCCATGGATCTTTGTAGAAGTATCTAGCTGTTGAAAGACCAGACAAGATAGTTGCATGCTTAGTTAAAATAACCTTCATGCATCTGATCAAACACCTACTCTCATCTGAAACAGCTTAGGATCTCCATAGAGGCTTATTAAGCAGGTAGCAATTTAGAGTATGTCCTTGTCAAACAGTTGTGTGTAATAGTTTGTTTATGTTCTCTCAAGCAATAGTGCAGAGACAGAAGGAAGATTTGCCTGACATTAGGGACTTGAATCAGGTTTAGGTTCCTAGGAAGATCATTTTTTTCAAAGGTGCTATTAAATTCTTAATTAAATTACTATCACACACTCATACAGCAATCAGAAAATTAGGAGCATATTTACAGATGTATGTGTCTAAATATGAGCAGCAAAGCAGAAAATTTTGGCTAATAAGAAAGGACAGAGAAAGGTTGAGGAATAGTACTTTTCATCTCAGTTTGCTTTATAGCTCTTTCTGACTTTCTTTTTTCTAATTTGATAGTCTGTTGTGCTATTGATGGAAAGACATGGGGGGGGATTTTTTCTTTTTAAATGGCTTTTTTTAGAAAGTGGTATCTGGATCAAGAGGAAACAGTGGAAACCATCTAAAGCAAGACAGGTAGGGGCATATTAGATTTACTGATAAATACTTTTTAGAAAATGTTATCAGTGATGGGGCTATCTTTTTATTTGCTTTCTCTGATCACAGAAAAGGCTTCAGTAACAGGTGAATATTTGTGGTTATCCTCCCCTCAAATTCTTTTCTGCTTGTAATTTATTTAAAAAACCCCAACAAAACAATTTTGGTCTTCCCTACATAGTTTGTCAGGAATTTTCATCCAACACGGCTGAGAGCTCTGGTTTATCAGTGTGTAAGCTGGAGGATAGATGAATTTTTTTGTTTTCCCCAATTCTAAACACTGTTGAGACGCTGCACCAGTGCAACCCTTTGCTGCTTAAAGCTAGGCTGAGCTTGAGGTTCGTGCGACAACATCCCATTTATCCTTAAATGAGAGAGTGCATTCCAAAGTGGAAGCACCTGAATGTCAACAGCCAGAATTGGATCAAACTGACAATGTCAAGAAGAAGCAGCCTTAATAAATATCTTTTATCTGTTGTGATGTTATGTTACTACAAGTTCTTCTGCCACATTCAATTGTATTCATGAAGTTATGTAGTCTAAGTGGTTTTTAAAATATAACAGTGTATCTTAAACTATGAAATGATATTTAGGAAGCAACATTAAGTCGAGGGCCTGTAGGAGACAGTCTGGGTCTCTTTTTATGCCAAGAGATTTGAAAGAGCACAAATTCACTTCTCATTTCTGATCACTTCTGAGTGGGTAAACAAGTTCAAGGGCACTGAAGACCCATTAGAAGGAGTCACTGAAGGATTTTAAGTTGCTGTGAAGATCATCATAAGGAATTTCTAAAAATAAGACATGGGCTCCTTTGTTACTTGGGTACTTTAAAAATAATAATAAAAATACTTAATGGAATTTATGCTAATATTAAGATAATATATAAAATCTTGTAACAAGAACAATGAAACATACCCTAACTGAGGATGCAGTGCTATGTATCTCTTTTCTTGGCAATGATCTCTCTGTAACTACCTTTCAGGATGAAGTTGCACATTATTCTTTGAGCTTGGCTAGCCCTAAATCTGTTGCAGTGTCTCCAAAAGGAAAAGCTTGTATCCCTCCTTCCCCTGTCTCCCCTCTGATGGCCACACAGCCCTCCCCTTCTCAGGGGAACGTGAGCTGATTCAACTCACTAAGCTGGCAGAAAAGTAATCCCATCAAAAAGTGTCGGTGTGTTTTTGCAGGGGATAGCGAGCTGAATTGGCTTAGCAGAGACATGCTCCTTGCTGGCACATGGGAAGGGTCAGGTCAAGCCTGGAGAGGGAATGGTAGTTGAAAGGAAGAAGGGAAGGAAGATCTTCCTGTACTGGTGCCTGCAAGGTATTATGTTGTCTGTAACGTGTAATTTCATTCTCAGTTAAGCTGACATGCTGTTTGCAGGGCTGCTCTGTGAACAAGATGATGCATGTAGGGGGTAAGCTAGCTTTGCTGCCAAAAGAGGCTTTTGTGGAAATGCACCCTTGGACTAGAATTTCTTTCAACTGCTCAGTGTGCTGACTTTCCCCATTTGGTATCACTTTGGCTATTCAGTTTTTCTAGATTTAATGTGAATTTCTTCCTTTTTCTCACAAGGGACACAGTGGGAAGGGGTATCTTGAACAGCTAGAAAGTATTTAGAAATTAACAAAAGTTGTTGGCTGACTTGACATGATATATAAAACTGAAAAGAGCTTCTGTAATATTCTTACAGGTTTGGTTTAGATTTCAAGTTAACAGTAGTGCTTTATTTTTTCCTTAGAAGGAAAAGGATTGATAGATTATAATAAGAAAGTATCCAGAAGCTTTACCTTAGCTGAATATGACTCATCCATAGGTCAGATCAAAGAAAATTGACCAAATTCTCAAATTTAGTGATCAGCACTTCTGCATATAGGACTAAAGTATAAATAAGGGAGAATCTTTCTAGCATCTGATTAGTACCTTCACCCGCTGCTGAATGATATCAGACCTGCTCAAATGTTTGTGAGTACAATATTTCACCCTCTAGAGGCCAGCTTACCAAAAGTGAATATGAGTCACCCGCAGCACTCCCCTCTCTTCCACTTGAGATAATCTTTTGCTTATTTAATCTCATGTTATAGAATGCTTCAGCAGCTGTTGTCCAGAGGTACGTTAACTTTACATACTTTCTAAGACTCTAGATAATTGTTTTTATTTAAGCAATATGATGCTGAGGAACTGTCTTTTTCATCAAAGAACATGAAATTTGTTGAAGTTAAAAATCATATCATTGGGAGGGGATCCTGAAAATATTTTTCATTCAAATGTTCTGGGAAATTTTCTTCACAAGTTAAAACTAAATTCCATTACGTTCAGTAAAAGTAGCGCTGTTTTTAGCAGAGAATGTGATGGCAAATTGAGGCAAAAATTAGTCAGTGATGCTTACAGGGAGTTTGATTGTCCAACCTCGGGTATTGCCCCTTCTTTCTCCGCATCTGTCCCCCCACCTTAATGACTGGATGCTCCTTCCTTTGCTTTAGTGGAACATTTGCAACTGCCTGAACTGCTTTGCTAGGACACTTTTTTGGCCTAACTGCCCTGTCAGTTACAATTAAAAGCGTTAATATGACAGTCAAAGGTCATAAATTGCTTGTGGCTAGTGTTCGCTGCTTGTCTCGCACAATGGCAACCAGGAAATTGCCCTGTCAGTTACAATTAGAGGTGTTAATATGGTGGCTAAGGGTCAAAATGCTTCAGTAGGAGGAAGGAGTTGCAGAAGACATTTGGTTTACATTAAGTGACGGTTCAGGAAAACTTTGCTTAAATGGGATGGTCGCTTAATCGGGATATATTTCAATCTGAGTAAGAGCCCTGATTAAGGTTTCTACTGCACTGCTCTGGCAATACTAAGTGCTGCATTATGCTCTTTTGGGGGCTTTCTAAGGCTTACTCAAATGCCACACTGGGGGGAAAAAAAAGTTAATAGGTCCCATACTTTCTGGTGAAATATTTGTAGAGATGTAGTTATGATGCAGGAAGAAACACTGAAAACATACCACTACTATTTATTATTAAAATTCCGTTTGACTAACTGAAACTTGTGTACATAAACTTCATGGGAACAGGGTATTGAATTTCTCCTTTGCAGGTGGTTTTTCCAAAAGACTGTGATCTGATGTTATTTTCATTGATGAAACTCACCTGAACTTCAGAAACAGCAGGCCAAGCCCAAACTCTTCTGATACTATGGCTTTCTTCCTACTTTATATCTGTTTCTTCAAAAAGTGTTTTTCCTATAAATTTCACTATGGCCAGCTCCAAACTTACAGATGAAATGAAGAAGAATATCCATTCCTTTAAAATCCCTCAGACTGCAAACACTAACTTACTATTTGTGGGTGGTGATGGTCCCTCAAAATGGTTTTTAAATGTTAGAAGTGAGAAAACACTACTGTTGTTCTTCTATTTCCATCGTAAGATGATGATGCTAAATTCCTGCGTATACAAAAGGCAAATTTTCTAGTATATCCACAAATCTGCTTGAGTGGCCAAGTGATTAACTCATGCTGAGCTCTGGTTTTGCATGGCTGTAGACCAGGATTGGTGTAAAGCTAGTTATGATGTGCCCACACAGATGTAGCAGATATCGATGAACTTTAGGGACTGGAATCCTAGGATATACATAGCCTTTTTCTAAGATCTTGTTGCCTCTTGTTCCCTATTACCGAAGAAAGTCAGGATGTTAGACCAAGAGCATTACTGAAATAAACGTTGGAGATTGACATCTACAGAAACCACTGATGATCTCTGAGCTCAATGAAAGACTGAATGAGAATAATAGATGAGAACCATTCAAGCTGTTGTGTCCAAAATGATTTTAGTGTAAACAGTCACTTGAATGAAGTCAGTGGGTTTAAAAAAAAAAACCCTGAATTTTGGCCTTTCTTAGTCAAGCTCATTGACCACATAGAAAACCTCTTGTAACCTGACCAATGAAGGATAACCCAGACCACTAACAGAAGAGAACATATCAGACAAGAATTTTTTTGTTATTGTTCTACCCTTGCCCCTGGTTGGCTCAAACACTAGTGCTATAGAAAGAATGCTGGATGTCCCAGATACCCCTGGCTGGGATAGCGTAGTAGGACCTGCTCTGACTAGCAGAGCTTGACTCCCCCAGCCTTTGATGCCGTGTCCTCAAAATAGCAGAAGACTATGCCCTCCCTGACACACCTTAGAGTCCGCAGGATGTAATAGGGTGTAGGGATATCAGCTCTGGGGGCAGACCATGAGAAGTTCTCACCCTAGTCAGAGCCTAAGGAGGCCAAACCACACAACTCTCTCTCCTTGTGGTGCCATTTCTGTTGTAGATGAGCATCTGTACTGTATTTATCACCACAGCACCCACCCTCAAAGGGAAGTATAATTCCTCCTAGCACGTAGTTGGAGAAACTGAGGCAGTACGGCTTGAAAGATGATGGATAGGGCCTGTGAAAGAGGAATGAATTGAGCTTGGGTCTCAACCCACAGGACCCCTGTTTAATGTGTATACCATCTGTGCACATTTCCATGCTACCAGGTTGTTGAGGTCAGTTGAGGCGGACAATGACAATGCTGTATTGTTCCTATGAACAGAATTTGATGTGTTTCAAGGGGGGGGGGTGTCAAAACTTCATTCCAGTTAGCAACTTCAGGTGGGAAGGATTTGGCTGGAATTCTGGCAGTGCCTGTACTCATCGTCACAGTTTAGATCCTGTTATACTACTGGTTTTTTACAACTCTGGTTAAAAAAACCCCACAAAACAGTAGCAGCTTCTGTGTGCGAATTTGCAAAAGTATAAGACAAACCTTCAGTCTATAGGTCATTTTGATCTCAACAAGGAAAATCAAGTAATTTTCAAATCATTTCTTACTGTACAGATCCTAATATACATCAAGACCCGTGGGTGCTGTCTTTTTATCCTTACTGTGTAAAATGCTTCTTTATACAAAATATTTAAAAATAAAATTTTCCAGGATTTTTTTGCATGCTATTTTAGCATGTGGATATTCTAGGAAGACCTATGAAAAAATAGGCTGAGTGTGATATTTTGTTCTGCAAGTTCTATATATTTGATATTTTAAAATAAGTTCTTTGTTTTGGTTATATCTACATATTCCTGAAGTTAAATAGGGAAACCTCGTTTAACTATTGTATTATCCTTAAATTCCCAGGGATGATAGGAAAAGGCTATGAATCCTTCTTTATGAAATATCTAATTTATAATTTCAAAGTTGTAAGTTTGAAGTTTCAGCTAATTTAAAAACTTATGAAAATTCCTATTATTTTTTTCCATCAAGATAATGAGAGTTACAAATTTATTTGAAATCAAAATTACCTATGCCTCAAAATATTTTCCATATTGAAAAGCCAAGAAAGAAAAAAGGTTTAATCTCATCAAAATTAGTCAAAACAATTATATTACAGGTAGGGTAATCATTTATGTGGTCCATGTTCTCTAAAAGCATACCGGTAACGTGTTCTTCATTCTTGGGCTAATAAATTTGCATATTAGTTCTCTGACTTTTAGAAGAACTGCTTTGTCTATAAAATTGAAGTCTAAGCATCTTTAAGCATATCTTTTTTTTTTTTTCTTCTCCCTTAATGCTGGCATCTGATAGAACTTATACACTTGTATGGTGAAATCAGATCAGCAGTTATCAAAACCAGTTTTCACTGTTATCCCATTTTTGTAAAGAATTTAAGCAAACTGGAGTCAAAGGAAGATAGAGGTACTGAGGAGAAGCTGAGTTCTTAATTCTGGTATCATATAACAACAGTGAGTAAATCATCTATGTATACAGATATATGGACATGAAATCACATTTCTGTCTTATGCTTCTTTCAGGCCATGAGCACAGTATATATGCTGTTGGACTGATGTGAGGCAGAGATCAGATTTGTCCCACTTAGTCCATAATACTCTGACTATGCAGCAAAATAAAGTCCATGTTCAGTTAGTTTAATTTTTTGTTATATGAGAGAATTTGCTAATCATATTTTGAAAGAAGTATCTGTGGTGTGCCCTTTTCAAGTCTAGGGGTCCTTTAGTCATGCTGGATGTATTTAAGGAAAGTGATTGAAGAGCAGTGGACTCAGAGGGAAGAGCGTCTAGAAGATAACATTTCAGTACACTAGGAAAGAGAGGAAGGGTTTATAACAGAGGCATAAAGATGTGTTATTGGATCCTACACTTTAAATTCAGTGTAGGACAAAAAGAAATTCTTGAAGAGTGTAAATATTAACAACTTTTCTAATTAATGAGATTCAATTCAGTATTCCTTGGGTTAATGGTTTCAGTCCTATCCATGTTCATATAACTAAAAGTCTGATGTTTGGTGGTCTACAGGAAATGCATTTGATGTTTATCTGTTTCGTGTGAGTACAGCATAAATCCATACAGTTTCCCCACTGCAAGAGCCACGCACTTCTGCTTTTGGTGGTTTTTACGTGCAGAGCTGAGACAGAATGGTCTTAATGAGACCTGGTCTGTTCTCCTGTCCTCGCCCACCCAAAGGGCAAGGGATCACAAACGTATATGCATGAATATACAGTCACGAATGTGAGATAGTGCAGTTTATAGTCGTCTCTGGTTTCTGTTCTCTGAAGAAGAGTTTTTCCCCAAGGTAACAACAGGATATAACAAAATGTATGCAAACTTGTAGCGCACTGAGAAAGCACTTTCTAAAGGCTGGGGAATATTTTTCTCATATTCTATTTGGGGAGCTGAACAGAAGTGTTAATAGTCTGCTGTTGCTCAGGTGCTGATAATTCATAACTCTCGGCAGGACAGCAGGGGTAAACTTTACCTAAAATCGGTGCAAAAGATCACAGCACTAAACCATTGCTGCTGTGAAAAATGGTTCTCTTGTTTGAATCAAACGTATTCTGTTTTGAAGGACCAGTTGCTTTCCCAACATCTGAAATGAGTTAGGAGAGGGTGGAAAAATGTAATACCTGGATGGCTGTCAATAAACAAACCTTGTCACTCAGAAGGTGTTTTCAAAAGGCTTTTTTACTCTTAAAAATAAACTTGCTGCTAATTGTTTAAGGCTTGCCTTTCTCCTGTAGGTAAACAGTGTTAATTAATTTAATTGGTCACTAATTGCTTTATTGGTTTTGTGCCTTCTTCCTGGGAAACACTCCACTTAACTAGACCTAATGGGAAACGGTAGCCTTCACAGCGAGAGGTGGCACTGTGCAAGAAGGGATAGTGTGGAAACAGGCTTGAGGTCATGATTAAGAGAGGAGAGCTCTGGGATGGTATTTCTTGCTGTACTGCAGTGTTCTCTTCTCTAGGGAAAAAACCCAACAGTGTAGGAGCTGTGCAGCTAACTAAAACCTGGGCAATTGCTAACTCACCTTTTCTTGGGTGGCTGAGTGTGGCAGAAGTCTGTTTGGTGGTTTAAAGTGGTTTCTGTTATGGCGTTATGAAGATACACGGCCACGGTGCAGAAACTGAGTTGCAATGCACCGTAGTAAGTAAAAAGCAAGGCATCTGAGAGATGCTGCTTTGTGGCTGAAGCACAGTCTGTTGGGTTAGTCTAGATGTTTATCAAGATATGCTTCATCTTCCTCCTACAGCTGCTGTCATCTGGCATTGGAGTCCACCACCACCACTAAGTTGTGTGTCTATCAAAAGTAGTGAAGACCTGTTTGTTTCCTGCTATGTTAAATCTGGCTTAAGACTTTGTGAAAGAAATTTGTGTAGTCGTGTGCTCATTTTAGATTGGATGATGTTGTCTTTCCTAGGACTGTGACTGGTAAATTTCATTCTGTTAAACTAAGGTATTCCCTCTAACTTGTACGTCTCATCTCTACAAGAGCTGACAGGTAGGGCACTATAGTTTCTTCTTAGCAGTTAGTGGAAAGTCCACACTTTAAGCTGAGGCAGAAATGTTGCAAAGCTGATGTTTTTTAACTCCACTCAGATGTTTGCTTGATGCTCTTCTTTTTAGAGTTGCTGAGAATTCACAGTCTGTAAAGATGGATGAGGAAAAACTAGTCAAGAGTGTTTTAATAAGTCATTTAAATAATTTTAAATAAGAGAATAATTTTCCTGAGCTGTCCTTCAGGCAGCATCTTCCTGGTTTCCATGTGGATTCCATGCATTCTAAATGTTTCAGCCTCTAAAGAAAATAATCTTTTCCTTGCAGTATTGTTGCTGTGGTTTTTTTCCTGTCTTTGCAATGAATATCTAAGAAGACAAGCAGCTTCAACATTGTCTGTGGCAGAACTGGTAGACTGGGTCCCACAGTGGTGACACCACCTCCTTTCCTTGCAAATAACTGTGGTTCATCATGTCATAACCTGCAGAAGCATGGGGAACTGTTGAAGCACTTTGAATCCAAACAATTTTGTTTTCAAAATTTTTGTTAAAGCATTTACTATTCCTGTATGAGAATTTGAATGAGTTTCTGTCCATATTTCAAAATATACATGGAAATACATTCTGACTCCTCATGAGCAGTAGTCCGAGGACTGGAAGATCTTCCCAAAATAATTTTCTGTTCTAGTTTTTTTTACCATCATAAACCAGTAGTAACTAATGAATTCAGGGCTAATAGGGCTTAACCACTCTTCTTATTTTTCTTTTCTGTTCTTTTACTTTCAAAAAGAAAAAACTGGAAAAGGAGCAGAGAGCAGGGGATGAAGGAAGAATTATTTGCAGAATAAAGGAACACAACATGCTTACTTGGTTTCATTTCATTGTGATATGAAAGATAATTTTTTGGCTGAGTATGTATGCCTGCATGTGTGTTATCAGAAATAATTCTTGCAAGCTGTCAGAGCACATATTTTACAGCCAATCTCGGCTTTCCCAGTTATTTTATACATCACCCATTGCTGCATGGTAAGTTATTTTATTTAGATCCAGCTTTTTAAGCATTGCAAATGAATGCGAGTGTTGAGATCTACTGAAAGGGACTGATCAGAGAAAGTTCATGGTTTAGAATAATGTTTATAATAGCTTCTGTCCCAAAAGAGAATTTGTTAGTTGTGCTAGCACTATGGTGAGAGTTGCTCCCAGGACACTATCAGACTGACTGGCTGCAGCAGATGTGACTGCGTCCTAAGGGCGATGTGGTAGCGGTAGCTACAGCATGGTAGTCCTAGTGGCAACAATTCTGGGCTGCTGTCACCAGAAGCTATCTGTCCACTCCTGAACCAAAGGCTACTGCCTCCTTTCCAGGGACAGCAAGAGTAAATGGACTCCAGGTCTTCAGCTGCCACGATTCACAGGCAGGTGGGTAAGTCTGGGACACAGATGCATTGACTAAACGACGAAGGTGGTTTAAGGAAATATGTCAGGCTCTGAATTGCAGCGGCTGAAGGTCTGGCACAAGATTATTCCTGCTGCTGCTAAGTTTAGAGGTGGGTGACAGCTGCCAGTAGTGACATCTTAAATCACAGTATCTAAATACTCCAGAGCTGAGAGTCACCCCAGAGCCTGGGTGATCCATTGATGAAACTATTTTCCCTGTTGCTAGCATGTACGTAAGTGTAAACAGTGAAATAATGACAAAACTGGTATAACTTACTTATCCTGATTGCTTGCTGGTACCCAAAATTTCAGAAATGAAGAGTTGTATCTTTATTTTCAAAGTGTGGAACAAAAACTGCAGTCAAGATATACAAGGTGTGGCCGCTAGCACCTGATATGAAATAAAGTACATGTATAGTAGACGATGTCCTTTAATTTTCAAGTGACGTGTGCTTATGTGATGTGTCGTAAAAATGCTAGTTTAATCTAGCATTGAAGCTCTCACTTCCTTTTCAGGACAAGAAGCTGTATCTTATGGAAAGTAGTGATCTGGTATGTCCATCTTCCTCCACTTGTGTACGGTCATGTGTCTAGAGTCCATGGCTATTCCACCCTTGGCCTCCCAAACGAATCTGCCAGCAAAGTTTCCACAGTTTTGCAATGTGGACAGTTGTCTGTTGGGAATTGGATGGAGCTTGCTGATCTCATTTTGTCTAGATTACCAAGAAATTGATGTAAGGTTTTGTATTTTCCTAAATGAAGAGTGTGGTACAGCGATTTTAATTGTCCCACTGTGTAATAATGTTTTGCATAGTTAAATGATGCCATTACTGGTATTAACTGTCTTTGAGTGAACATTATTTTTCCTGAAGTGCCTTAAACTTGAATTCTTTCTTTCCCCATAGCAAGTAAGTTTAGAAAACGAACGTATGAAATACTTAGCAACTGTGGAGTGTATTTTCCCCTTGATGTGTGTGCTTTCCCCTTGATGTGTGTGCTTAATTCCCATTAAACTGAAAGAGGAGAGACTACACCGCTGAATGTGCATGTAGCATTTTGATATGCTCCCAGTTGGTAAAAACAAGAGCGACGCTAACAGCTGCTAACAGTGTCAACAGTCTCGTAGGATGAAGTGTGGCGAGCCCCCAACTGTTTCCCATTCAAATGAGTTATGAGCTCTCGCTGCTCAGAGGCACCCTGATAAGAGACCATTTGAGTAGAGTTGTGAGACTTGGGGAATATCCACCTGGCAGGACGGTCTCCATCCTTCAAATAAAATAAAATGAGGGAAAACATTTCAGTGGGGGAGGGAGAGAGTTAAAATTAGGAGAGAGTATGTCAAAACCCCACTAAGCAGAGCGCAGGGAAGAAGTAGCCCTCGGTTCGGGGAATAGGATGTGCTAAGGATGGGGAATGCTCTAAAGGAAATGCAATGAGGCAACATGAGATGACTTGGGGGCCCACCCACCTTCCAACATCAAAGTCTGACTGCAGAGAATGCTTGGTCATTTGCTGCTTACTGTTACATGCTCTATATTGATGCCAAAATTATTGGCCTGCCTTCTGAGTGCTACTTATAGTACTTCATTCAATTCAGTCGCTTTCCTAATCCACTTGTAATTGTCCCCTTTTCCACCCCAGAAACATCACATGGGGACAATAAAACAAACTACTTAGTCTTGATGAACAAGAACCAATATTATCTGTGGTCTGCACTTGTGTTACTTCCCATTTAGAGTACTGAGGGCTCCCAAGGTATTTTTTTTTCCTGCCATGTAAATAATGTGTGAAGTATTTCATAGAAGCATGCAGTGTGAAAGGTGCCTGACAGATTTTGTAGTCCATTTCCTGGGATTATGGCAGAATTAACTTCATTATCCCTAAGCACTCCGTAACAGATGGGTGTTTTGCCTGGCCTGAAAAAATCACCAAAAGCTCATAATTCCCCAAAACTGTACCTTTGGATAGTTTGTTCTTACATTTATCAAGTATTCCATCAGAATTTTCCATACCATGTTATGAAACTGTTACTGCTTTACTCTTTAGATACTTAGACCAAAGGCTCTTTTAAAATCCCTCATTTCTTCACCAAAAATGACTGGGTTTGTCCCCTTTTCTTCTTCTAAAAAATACAGGTATTTGAATCTAGATCTCTATTTATAGCTTAATCAAAGATGGAATAGTACTTTGAATTTGGGGCTCTGATTATTTTTTTTTTAAAAGCAGGATACTGATACTAATGTAGCTCAGTAGTGTGCTTTCCTTTCAGAAAAAAAAGCACTCAACTTGTCAACTGCAACTCCCTAAGTCTCTGTGAGAATTAATATTAATCATTATCCCATTCTATAAATTTTATATTTCATTAGATTTCTCTGTATACATAGATCACTGGTGTCCATCTGTATTGGTTATTTTTTGTTGTTTTGTTTTCTTGGGGTTTTTTGTGTTTTCAACCATTGCTTTATTATTATTTTTTTAATCACTGATCCTTCCCTGCTGGTTTAACAATGACCATTAAGAATTACTTGCGGTCAGATGTTTATCCAGTGATGTGTTTGCTTTACCATGCTGTAAAAACTTGCTCTTGAGATTGATCCAAGAGTGATGTCATCCAGCCGTCATCCGTTGGTTTTCATCTGCTGCTTCTCCTTTCCCATGTCAACCAGTTAGGAAAACTGTGGAATTAAAACAGTTGAATTGCTGCTAATATTTTGGCTTCAGCTAACCAGCTGAATAGTTGCCAACCAGTCTTTCCTGTTCCTGGGGAGGAAAAAAAATCCGGAATAACTAAATAAAATAACCCAACCCCTTTCTCCCTCCCCTACCAAATGGTGGTATGTCAGAAAATCCTTGGAGTCCATATGCAATCCTGAGTCAGTGGATACCATCCCCCATCATCTCTGGGATGTTTGAAAGAAGGATGCCGAGTCTTTCCAACTCAGGCCACCTCATGCACCCATCCTGAAAAATCTATGAACAGCCAGAGAATTATGAATAAGAAGATAACAAAATCATCCTGTCTTTCCTTCACAATGTCTATGTGAGCTCTTGTTAGAATAAGGCCTATGAAGGCTTTTAATCTATTTCCATGAGTTTAGCGGTATGTGTAAGAGTTTCATAAGCTCACTCTAAAACAAGAAATGTAGCCCAGAGACAGCTACCTTTAAACTAAATAATTATATTGCTGATTTTGTATTTTTCTTCTTCTTCTTCTTCTATTTTGTTTGCACATCAGATGGCAGATTTGGCATGCTTTTTGTATTTAGTTTGCAGCAGAAATGAATACATTTATATGATTGTAATTTTAATATACACTTGCAGATTTGAAACTGCTTTCTCAGGTAGGCTGAAAACGTCTGAATGGGTCGCTGTGAAAAACCATGCCAATGCTTGTGGCTGCTGGTGGTAGAGGCTGCTTGGAGATATCTGTGGACATACTTGTATTCACCGTAGTCCACGTTGTGCTCCCTTCCACAGCTACGCAACAACTTGCATAAGATGAATGCAGTTTAGCCTTGTTTCGAAATTCGGAGTGGGTGTTTTATCCATCAAGCTACCCAGTGTTTGGCTACTACCAAAGGAATTTGCAGGGTTTGTGTTAGCCAGGGGAGGGCTCTTACTAAGTGTCTCTGTGCAATATGAACACGTTGACATTGACAGGAAAAACCCCACAAATAATTAAACATAATGACAGCTCGAAAGAAAATCTCGTTTCATGTTAAAGCCTATATTAAAAGTGTTGCAGAAATCGTACTTAATTTATACCATACCAGATTTTGCCATCCCTGTGTTGAATAAAGCTTTACTTTTCAGATAGTTCCATCCCAAAGTGGAAGTCAGAACTTATATGTGCAATGCTGTGCCGCTGTCAAAGTATCAAGAATAATATTATTTTGATATTTTGAGCTACAGCATATCTCCAGAAATAAAACTAGGCTAGTAGTAGTATTGTATTTCTGTTTAGCTGATAAAAAGGAGTGAGTTTGATTCCTGTTGTGAAAAGGAGAACAGGGCTGATTTTGAGATACTTGATTCTATTAAATAATTTGAAAATAACTCAGTTGCTGGAATTTTGGCAACTGACACCCAAATAATTAGTGCTTTGTTTCTGACAACCATCTAGTGCTTGCAGCAAACTCTAACTTATTCCTGCACTTGCTAGATTAAAAAAATCTCGGTTTGATTTAATTATTTTTAAAAAAATCATTCTTACATAGTTAGTCCAAAAGGGGGTATGATGAGCTAGTCATCTTATGCACATTTGCCAAATATTTAGATTTTTGGAAAGCTGTCATGGTTCTAAGTATTTTGTTCCATTGATCAAATACTTTTACTTAACATAACGTGCCACCTTATTTTCAGGCTATGCCCAAAAGCTACTTTCAGGCTTTAGAAATTCCCTTGGCTATTGTCAGCTGGAGAGACCTGTGTTTTCAGGGGTTTTGTTCTATGTTCATGCTTACAGTTTCCAGTCCAGTCATACTGACAACTTTCTCAATAAATTAAGCTCCAGAGAGTCTTTCAGAGTAGGGTGATATACTCCATTTTTGCAAATGCTACTTAATAATTCTCTTCTCTTCCTCATCTCTTTTTTTTTTTTTTTTTTAAACTATCCTTTTGGAATTGTAAATGCCCCAGTTCTTTTAATATAAGTTCCAATAATCCATTCTCATTTTATATACCACTAACAGTAAGGGGAAGTCCTAGTTCAGGAGAGCATGGAAACATTTGTCAAACTGTAGTCACACAGTTAAACCTCACTGACGTGATACTTCATGAAATGCTTAATTTCAGCACATACCTAAGTGCTGCCCTCACTGGAGACAGGCAGACACACATGCTAAAATGATTTTCTTGGCTGAGGCAGAGCAGAACATCTTTACTGTGATAATGAAGCAAGTGGACCAGGCAATGCCCTTTAACTGTTCTGACAGCATATTTTATTTCCAAGGTATATTTGCTTAGTAAACCATATAAATTTCTGAAAGTCACATGCTTGGGGATTTTCGTTGTTGTTGTTTTGTTTTTTACTACTTAAAATTTTTATGTAACCAGCATTTGGGGCTCAATAGCTGACTCATGTTCTTTCCTCTCTGTTACCATTTTATGGGCTTTAATATCTATAATGATAATGTCCAGTACTATATAAGTAATACTCGGTATCTATCCATACAAAATTAATGCAAGAGATGTCTAAGAGTAGTTTGGAGTTCTTGTTTCAGGTCTGTTTTATGGGGAGTCAGTTGCCCTATTCCATCATATAAATTAACCCACTGTAACACACTTCTCGTTTACTTTCTGTAGGAGTAATTATTTATCCAGAGGACACAAAAAGTCCAAACTCCAAAAAGAAACACGCTGTGCTATTTATACCATTTGGCTTAGAAGTTTGCGGAAAGGTGTAGAAACGTGTGAAGATGAGAATTTTACTTTTCCCAAAGCCTGGTTAGAGGTAACAAAGAAACAGGCTGGGCATGATACTGGATTAAAAACTAATAACAATAAGGTAGCGGACTATACAAGCAGGAAAGAATAGTCTTCAGAACACTTTGTTGAGCTTAGTCCATGTGTCAAGTGTCAACTGCTTTTTCTCTTTTTTCTCTGAATGCTTTCTAAAGACACTGCTATTGTTTATAGTTTCTCCAGAGCATTTACAAATTGGCTTTGTTGGACTTTGTTGACTTGTGCTCAGCATGTTGAGGTGTGGCCACATGGCAAGAAGCAGAAAGGAAATGTCAAGGCAGCCCCTCCAGAACGATAATACCTGTTTACGTTTTCTGCTATTACCAAAAGAAGTCTTGTTGTATCATGAAGGAAATCCCTGAGGCCACATATATGTCATAAGTTCTATGTGTCATATGGGATGAAGCTTTATGCCATCTCAGTGACAGCTTAAACCTCAGCTAAATATGTTTGTTCAGCCACATCACCTTGAGCAGTGATTTTTGTCAGACTTTTGAAGCAAAGAAAGGTCAAGTATTTCAATGGACTAACCTTAGATAAAATGCAGGGTTGGTAAACACATATTCACTGGGACAGCAGTAACATCAGTCTCTGAAGTTGGCTTAAATGGTGCTGAGCAGTCAAAGAGGAAATGTAAAATTAAGATGAAAACTATAGCATGGATATTAAGTCCGTAGGAGATTATGGACTTTCTTTTTTGCATGTTACAAGCTATTTTGGAAGAAGTAATGCAAATATGTGCTATCTTTTAATTTAGACAGATCTACTAATGATGATTCCATAGGAATCTGAACAGGAAGTTATTTTATAATTCAACACTTATGCTTGCAATAGATTCTGATATTGTAGCTGGAGCCAAAGAGAGCTTTGCCCTTAATAGCCAAGGATCCAATCTGGATAATTTTGATTTTGAGATTGTTAACATCCCTTTGTAATCTTTAGGAGGGAGAATTATGTATTGTAAATAGGAGTATATTTATGTTTCTAGGTGTGCTAACACAGGGAGTTAACCCAGTTTGGTTCATTGGCTGAATACCATGCAGTGAACCTTAAGGCAAATAATCATCTGGTGGGTCTTGTCTAGTCTTTAATGTCATGCTTCTTATTTTCTTGATTTAAACTGAAACCCTCATCTCTGAGAGTATATATGTGTGTGTGTAAATAATCTAAGAATGTATGGTACTGCTCTCTTAGATCATGCTGCCCTCCTTTTGGTAACTGATACTTTTTCCGGAGAGGGACCTCAAAGTCCAAAGTAACTAAATGGAAGTAGAACTTAGTGGACGGCCAGGGATGGTTAGACTAATGGTGTTTAATGATTAGCTTTATGCTACAAAAGCAGTCTGAAGGTGGGAATTCCTGGGTGGATATTAATGAAGACCCATCATGCCTGTTTGGGAGTATCTCCATTTCATAGATGGAGACATGTAGGCAGAAGATGCCTGCTAACACAATTCCATGATTTACTCTGTTGGTAGAATTTGGTCATTTCTTGTTTCCAGTTTTCTCCTAATTTTCTGTGGATCACAGTGCTTCTCCTCATGTAGGTTTGCTTTTTACCTATTTGTCACAGTCTGTAAGTAGCAAGGATGATGGTAGCTGTTGGGGAGGAGGAGGAGTAAGAGGGGTCTTGACTCCAGTCCTTTCATTCTCTCTTGTAATACTGTGATGGCTGAATATTGTCTGTTAGTTCCCAGCTACACTATAATTCTATAACAGTATATACAATAGATCTGTATATAACTCATTATGAATAGTCATTTGTAACATGTGCTTTGTCAAACACTTCACAGATAAAACAGACATTTTGAGATAGCGTGACAGATATTCTACATTTATTATACAGCCAATGAGGTAGGAGACAAATGAACATTGCACATTCTGGGGCCGAAATCATGGTGGATTTAGTGTAATGGATGTAATGCATTACTGCATATGATGAACAGACCATCCGCCTGAATTATAAATGGCATTATTTAAACCAGCGAAATTGTTATCAAGAGCAATGTTTCTCAAAATGGGAATCCCTGGGGAGGAGGGTCAGGCAAAGCCATCAAAGCTAGGACAAGAAAAAAAGAAAGAAACGTTGGTCCCTTCGCTGTGTGTAATCCTCGCTGGAGAATCAGCAGAACTGGGGTCATCTATCACATGTGGCCTGAGGGACTCAAATGGAAGCAAGCCCCAGGTACTTGTAGGGGAGTGGCATGTCCAGGGCAGACCCCGAAGGCAGGTGTGGCAGCTCCCTGTAGCTCCCCGTGGCTTTTGCGAGTGCAGTTCGATCTGTTCTGGGCCATGCATTGGCACGTCTGTACCCTGACCCTGTTAGACAGTCCTGCTGTTTGATGGCTCCTGCCGGCACTGGCGGTGCACACTTGGGGCCTCCAGCAGCTGCCCGTGTTGGAGTCTCCTGGGTCTGCCTCTAGAAAACTTGTGCCATCTTCGCATCCTCTAGATTCTCAGCTGCTCTGCAGGTCAAAAAAGCCCCTGGCTGCTTTAAATGACGGCAGCCCATCCCAGGCTGCTTCTGGGGCTGCTGTATTGCCTATAGTCCTGATAGCATGCCTAATTCTGGCCCTTGGCACATTTCCTACGCAGGTGCGTGCGAGAAGAGAGGAAGCAGCTTCACGGCGTGATTTACGGTTGCAGCTCCCAAACAAACCCTTGCAACAGCAATGTATTAAGGGAGCTGGGCAGGGAACCAAGTCAATTGACAGCGAAGAGTGGATCCAGCTGCATGTAATTTACTTTACGTTTCTCACTGGACAAAGGTGGCAGTGGCAAAGCATCTTTTTTTCCCTTCTATTACATGTGCAATGTGCACTTCTGAAATGCATTGCTCTTCCCATTTCTTTTGCTTTTTGGGAAGGCTCCTTGTACACTTCTCTTCCAGGATTGTCCTTGGGGAGGTTCACATATCATTTATGCACCTTTGGGGAAAAATGCTGTCTGGGACTAGGTTTGAGAAATGTAGAACTAGCCAAATGTGGCAGATTTCCAGCCTGTAATTGTATTATATTATAAGGCAAAATGATTTTACAGTAGTTATGCAGTAAACATATGTAATGTATATATGTACAACTTGTGTAATTCATCAGGCATTTGAAGCAGAGCAATTTAAAATTTAAAGTTGGCTCTCACCTTTAAAATAAAGGAAATAATATTGAGGAAAATAAAGAAATGAGCTTCTGCACTAAACTTGGGAAGTCAACAAACCTGTTCTAAGGAGCATACCCCTGTCGTCATACCACATACTGTCAGCATGTTCTAAATCTGATCATGAATAAGAGTTCCAGCTCAGGATATGAAAATTGGGCTTTCTAATAAAAGCAAAGGTCTCCATTAAATCTGAAACATCTTGTGAAATTAATTTGTTGCCGTTTTGATATGCTGGATATTCTATGGGAAACATTCATTTAAATTTCAGTTGTTCCATAGGCTGTATGCAGAAAAAATGACTTCAGTGTATTAACATAAATCATCAAAAAAAGCAGAAGCTGGATTTACTAAGTTTTCTTGAAGCCCCTTGGAAAATGTGCTGATTTTTGTTTCAGGGAGCTTGTGCTGGTCTGGGTGAGTGCTATCACATGTGGTGGTGAGAGCCATGTAATTAGCGTGTGTTTCTTCAGCATCTTTGACCAGTCATCTGTCTCTTCCAGAACTGCCTTTCACAGTTTCTGAAGTTACCACTGGCTTTTTTTTCTTTCCCCCCCTTTTTTTTTCCTTCTTTAAGCACTTGCAAACTTTCCCAACATACCTCTTTTTTTCCTAACATAAAGAGCACTTCATAATGCATTATTGACCTCTCATTGGGATGAACAGCATATTGAAAGCTGTTTTGAATGATTCCTAGGAAACAGAGTTTTCAGCACACTTTTTTTCAGTCAACTTTCCTGTCTCCCAAGGATCTTTTTCATGTTACTGATTGTTGTCATATTTCTTATATTTCTGTTTCTATTGGGGTTTTATTGTTTTGTCTAATATATGACTATATAAACATTCCCCTACATGAATTTTGATGCAAGTTTTGATCCTGGAATAATAAGTTTTTGAGAATGAAGAATATTTTATAGTAATGTCTATATGACACTGCATTTACTTATCATGGTGTACAGAAATTTATTAATATTAATGAATGTGTAATTGAAATTAGCAAACTCCCTTGAAAGGTAAACTATTCCCTTTGTGTTTTGATTTTAAAATAGATCTTTGTTTCTTAAGGCACACTTCTAATCTGTGATTTTGCTGGCACATAGCTTTTGTCCAGTTCCCTTAAAATTCAGCTTCTAGCTTTTATGCAAGAAGAGTGATATCAAGAGAAAAAATTCTGTTGGGAAGGGGTTTTTTTGCCTGGATAGTTTTGGTGGATTGACCTCTGAGAGTCATAGTAAAATGGGTGAATATTTAGATCTAGGTCTGAAGAAGAAAGAAAGGACAGGAGTTTCCAAGGGGAAAAAGACAAGTTACAGACACATCTCTGAATATCCTATTTGTAAAGCTGCTGGGCAATAACTTTTAGAAATGTTTAAGTCACAGCCTTTTATTGAATGGTGACAAATGGGGAGATGCTAACATGGTGGTTTTAGTGTTCTGTGATCATTGAGCCTATAGCTCGCATACAGGCTCATTTATTTTTAGTGTCAGAGGAGTCCATTATGATCATCTATCCTGAATGATATTACACAAGCCAGAGAACCACCCTGAATATGCATTGCTGAGAGCCTGTTTTTATTTCTATTTGAATTGTAGAAAGGGGACTTATTCGGTGTAAAGATATTACGTGGTGGTGAATGCCCTACGTCTTTGGTGGAATGCTCCAACAGGCAATAACCCTTGTTGAAATCAGTGTTTCTAATACCAGCTTCCCTCCACAAGATATCATTTTGTCTTCTCCCCGCCTAGCTAGGTTGCAGGGCTCCCTGCTATCACAAATGTCTTCCTTATGTTGTGACCTGTAGTCTGTGGTCAGTCACCACTTGGATTTGTCTGTAATGAACTAAACGGGTTGAGTTTCTTTAGTCTCTCATTATAAGACAATATTTTCAAGACATTGAATCACTTTGTGGCTCTCATCTGAGCTATCACCAGTTTGCCAAATTCTTTTGGGGAGCTCCCAGTATACTACTTATGGTCTCACTAATGCTATATGCAGAGGGTAATACCAGTTCATTACTCCTACATGCTATATGCTATTCCTCTGCTTATGCATTCAAGGATTGTATTAGTTCTCTTGGCCACTGCACTTCATTGTGAGATTTACTGCTGGGAGGACTTGGATAAAGCTCTGAGATACTCAGACAGCAGTTGGGAAGGCCTTATTCACTTGTAATGGCTGGGGCTCCTTCAAGCAATTTGTCAGCAATCTGGAAGTTTTTACAGTTGTGATAGAAATGAGAGCAAGTCCTGGCTGCACCTCTCCCTGTTTGAGAAATACTCTGGTTTGCTCTCCAGCTAAAACACAGTTCATTCCAGCAGTGCCAAATTCTACAGCTTTCTTTCCAGCCCCCGAAGAGCCACGACATCATGCATATGCATCATGCAAATATGATCCCGCTTGCCTAGCTCAAAAGCCAGGCAGTGACTGCTGCTCCCACAGCAGTGCAGAGAATTAGGAAATGATGTGCAGTCTTCTCTGTCTCTGCTTGCACAAATATCCACAGTGGCTTTATTTTTCCTTCCTCTTTGTGACTCAGAAAAAACTTTTCGCTCATTTCTCCCCATATGTAAAATTGCCATTTTGAGGTCTAATAAAACCCTCGAATGAATTAGCTGGGAGTCCTTGTGTGTGATGTTACTGGTGCCATCATGAGATGATTGTACCCTGCTGAAGCAGTAGAAACATATGCGTACCTCCCACCTAACTGAACCCCAGGCAAGCTGTATCTTTGTTTATTGCCAATGTGTTGGCCAGGAAAGCGGGCATGGCAGAGAAGTGTTTAACCTGTTTAGGGGTTTTATTTGAGTCTTTGTTTCATGTTTTTCATGGTTTACACAAAACAGAATAATGAAAGGGGTTTTGTAAGAGTTGTGAAACGCAATTTATTTGATAATGTCTTATTTCTAGTTGAGATTTTGCTTATGAATGGTAGCCTATACTTCCATTGAAAGCAGTAGATTTTGATTTAAGGTGTTTGGGCTGTGTGTAGTGGACAAATAAAAGGTGACTAAGAAAAGCATGTTGTTATGAATTGAAGTGTGTTGACTAATCTTCACAGGTGACACTTGGAAGCAGGTCAGTACCCTCACTGAGAAATTCTTTTAGTCAACTTGGAGAACAGTGAAAATCAGTCCTGCACGGTGAATACTGGTGGTCAAAAGCTATTTTCAGTATCTGTTCTACTTGGACAAAACAGCCATGTCTTATGCCTGCAGTTTGTTCTTTTGAGCTTTGGAACTGGATTTTCTCAGTCTGCTCTTTTTTTTTTCTTTTCTTTTTTCTTTTCTTTTTTCTTTTCTTTTCTTGTTTTTCCCCCCCTTGTCATGAGATAAAATGACCCTACTGTGTGTGATGTGACCGATTACCAGACAAAGCCAGCCTCTGACATGCACCAGCCATGTCTTCATTCCCTTTTGACAAACAAAAGTGTCAGATTGGAGAGGTGCAAAAGTAGGATTTTTTTCTTTTTAAATAGGTATCAGTTGAGAGAGCAAGTGGACCTTCATAGGAATATGGTGAGCACAGATATCCTATGAGCACAGATTTTGAAGGAGATTATTGTCAGAATTGCATCTCCTTCCTTGGTGATATCCAGACTAATATGAAAAATACTGTCTGTAAGGCTGACATAGTATGCAGCCACTGGGAACTACAAAAATCAAGGTTGTCTTTTCTAAACCTTCATTAGAAGAGTGTGGAGCGTTCTTTTATATGTAAAATGATTGTCTAGGATTATTCCAAAGTTTGAATTAAACTTCAAAAGCCATTGGGCTCCTATTATCCAATGTACCTTTCTATTCTTATTATTTTTATTAATTAGAAAACTTTAATGGATGGGACTGTGTTAAAAAAAATCATACCAGAGCTCAGCATCCACTCAACACTGCTTTCATTTGTTTGAAGGGAACTTCTCAACTGTTTTCTTGCTTTACGAATCTGGTTAGTTGCCTCCCAGCTTCATCCAGACCATCTATCCCACTGTTGGGGTAAAACTTAAAGCTACAAGCTTCGCAGAACAGTGCAGCATGCAAATCTTTAGCTTAATATCATAAAATTGCTTAATATGGCTTGTCTGCAAACCAGCATACAACTATTTTGTTGAATATAACCAAGTCACTTTAGTAGACTTGGTTTAGAGAGGTGCAAGCCTCTCAGTTAAATGCAAAGGAAATTCTGTGTGGTTTAAATCAGCTGTGGTGTTGCACAGACCTTGCATATGTTTGATTAAACCAGTTTAAAGTTTGCATGTGAGACAAAATGTGTTTTCCCAGTTAAAGGTGGACATACAATTCTTTCATGCATGCCAGCCACAGGATCAACCCTTTGTGCTTCTACATTTTTCTTTTTTTTTTTTTTTTAACTTTTTATCCTCTCCCCCTGTTTACGTGTTTGAATGGCTAGCTTATAATGAAGGATATAGACATGCTAGATTTTTGTGCTCAGCTTGGCAGTTTGTGAATGACAAATGAATGCAACCAGTCATTTGATTTTCCTGACCACCTGCTGTAAACATTGAAAAGAAAACCCAAGGAACTTTAATTTTTATTACAGAAAAATAGGAAACTTATAATTGGGTTAAAGTCTTTGCTGAGACCAAAATCATCCTGTGTTCTACATAACCCAACTCTGTATGTTGCGCTTTTCACGAATGGACGTTAGCAGAGCAGCAAACCTGTGCACTTCTGATGCTTTTCAAAGACCTGCAAGGTGAGTTACTGCAAGTGTTGCAGCAGTGACAACTTCATTCTGCCCAACCTAGAGCTTGGATTCTAAAGCAGTACAAATACTTTCATTTTCCTAACAAAATGTGAAGCCTTAAGAAAATAAGGGAATCGGAGCACATTAATCAGAATTACCAATGTGAAGGCTGTGACAGATATTTGAAAAAAAACCCCAGCCCATAAACAATGGCTCCTCTGTAAGAAGAATCATTTCAACCCAGTAAAAAATTGATCGGTAATTCAAACCAGAAATTGCCCTGAATGTTGAACATATATTGGAATATTTCATGGACTGTTTTATCATTGCAACTTGTTGACATTATTTTGTGCTTGTAACTTCATAGACTATAGCCATTTGTTACATCAGCATCAGACATCTGCACAAGCATTTGTCATGCTGCTGTTGATTTTTTTTTTCTTTTTTTTCTTTCTTTTTCCCCCTGTTGGCTGAAGGAAGGCTAGACCTAACAGAACAATATTGTGGAATGTGAAGGCTATCATTAGGGGGCAAAACCGGACTTCAAAGAGGAAGCACATATGGTTTTGACTTTTATAAAGATGGCAGGTGGACATGAAAAAAGGTTGATTTCAAATTTATTTTCATGATAGCTGCAACTACTTAAAAGTCTGAGATGATTAATTTTCAATTTGGAATTCCTAATAACTGAAACAAGATCACAGTTTTACAACTTCCTGAGGCAGAGTCTGAGAGAGACGAGGTCATGTTGGTATAATAAACCAATGGCAGCCTGAAGCAGAAAGGTTGGAAAAAGCAGCAAGTGTTTTGCAAAAGGCATTTTGAAGGTAAAGCATGTATAAGAAACAAAATGTTTCTGAAGTCAGCCTGTTTTGAAGCATATGTTAAACTTCAAGGCTTTTGGGTTAGATTTGAAAGGTGAACCTTATGTTTATAGATTTGCTGAGTGTCACTCGCGTTACTAACTGAAATAGCAGTTGAATAGCAGGCTTGAAACAAAATGAAACAAAAAACCCCCCTCCAGCAATGCTGTCTTCCCCTTAGTGATAGGTGTTTCTTTTTATATGAAGGAATACATGACACTTAATTTTCATTTCTGGATTATCGTATGTCATTTTAAATCTAGCATCTGAAATCCTCTTGGCTGGAAAGTCAGAGCTCTCTGCACCTGTGGGTGACTTGCTGATGATGTGAAAGAATAAGCAACTGTCAGTTCTAAATACAAGTTGAATTTATCCTTCTTATAGATGCTGTATATGGTATTTTAATTGAAAAAGAATGTTACCCAGCTTGCCTATATACGCTAATATATTAAACCCAGTAGCTTTGATAGAAAATATTTCTGTTAGTAGTTTCTGGTCAGGGATAAGTATGTTCAGTGTGTCTCAGAAATATGACAGTGCCAGCGCCGATGGCTCAAATGTAACTACAACCTGCCCAGGACTGGGTTTGGATACCTTTACCAGCTTTGCTGCTGCTCTACAAGAAACTCTCTTCCACCCTGGTTCCTGCTAATTCACTTCCCAATGCCAACATCTCCTTCTGACATTGTGGACTACTCAGAATATGTCTTGGCTATGCCTCACCCAAAAGGGCATATATTCCCACTAAGTGTTAATGCTATAAAATAATGATGGTATCTTACAGGGATGAATATTTGTCATTATTTCTAAAGCTAATGTTGTATCAGGGTAGGATATCTTACAATAACACCATTTTTCAGAGAATTCTTCTGTCTTGTTGTTCATTCTGAGAGTGGCAAGACAGGCTTAGTTTTCCCTAAATAAAAAAGAATTTAATGTCTTTTATCAAGAGGACAGAAATACAATAAAACTCTATTCCAGAAGTTGTCTGCAGATTGGGACTTGAATATGCATTGTTCTCACAGAAATAGAATTGATTGTTCCTTCTTCATAATCAAATCTTTTCTTACCTCTGAGAATAGTGCTACATCGTTCTCTCTATAGGGAAGAATTATTTGTAGCACCTGAGACATTAAGCTGCCAGATTGTGTCTGTCCTCAAGAAGTAATCTTCAGGAATGGTTTTTTAAGGTTTTCTTTTGAGAGTTGTTTTTATTTCTTTTCATCCAAGGTTACATGGGCTTTCTAGAGAGAGTGATGTATTACCTTCTACTTACATGAAAGAAATGAGATGTTGGTGCACACCAGCATATCTTCTGCCACTGAATTTGAAGAAAGAAATGTTTTGTCAGCAATTTAGTTTCCAGTGCTCGTGTTGTGGGACATGCCTCCTTCCAAGTTAAAAGCAAGAATTTCTGGGTGTTTGTCTTCTCTATAAGGCACCACCCACCCCCCCGACAAGTCTTGCTCATAAAGCTCCTACTTAGTCCCCTCAAAAATACCACTCTCTGAAGCACTTGGACAGAATGGGGACCATGGTGATTGAACTGGGAATGGTCCCATGCCTCCATCCTCTCTGAGGTCTCATCAATTTCCTCCACTGGAAACCTGGTAGCAACATTTTTAAGGGTTCCCTCAAGGCAGATATGATCATCAAAGAATGTTTCACTTGAGCACACTACTTCTTACATCTGAATCAGTTTGCCCAGCTTCCTCGTGAGTATAGAAAAATGTTTCCTTTTATCAGTTAACATAATATGTTCTGGAGTGCTGTCAGGCTCCATCTTCAGACTATTTCGTTGCTAGAAACCTTTGTACCACTGAAACTGGAGAATAATAACACAGAGAAGTGCTAAGCCTGTCCAAGGAATAAAAAATGCATCCACTCATCTCAGGCCTTTCTCTTTCAATGGGGATTGCTATCAGAATTCAGCACCAATATTTTCAAGAGCTGCTGAATGAATCCATGCATCTGATCATAAATTTATTCCTAACTTACACTGAGTAATATTTAAAAATCAAAGTGCACTCTTTCCATTGACAATAGAAGCACATCCTTTGTACTTGTAAAATTTAAAAATCTTCCTCCTCTAGGAAATCATGAAGGAAGGGTTGGCAGAGCTGTTCATCCCATCTAGCTTAGTTCCTCTTTGTTTCCTAATATTTGTCTTGATGGGAAGTGGTCAGAGAATTCTTCAAAAACAGTGGAAAATCACTGTGAAAGGAGGGACAGGAGGAAATATTTTTTGTCCTGCAGAAAATACAGACTTTTTCTATAAATGCAAGAAAAAACCATCAGCATTCCCTCAGCACATGCATTGTTGATTCAAACAGTGTTTGGCCATAAATGGACAGGTTTGTGTTTTGGCATGTTCAGGGGAAGCAAGCAGTTGCACAGCTGGTTTTGTTTAGCCAAAACTCAGGTTTGACCCAGTTTTCCACCGTAGAATGTCTGAATGAATAAATTTGAATTAGACATGTGATACTGTGTGGCCAAACTTGCACATAGGTGTCTTTAAACAAAGTATATATGAAGCATCTTCTCTTTATTATAAATTCTTTTCTTTGTACTAATTAAGTGAAAAAGATTGGTCTACACTGGAAAAGTTTTGAGGTAGAGAACAGAGTTAGGGAATGTAGCATGAAAGCGAAACAGGGGAAAATGTTTTAATTAGAAATTGCAGCTGCCTCTGTCAGAAAAAATATTATAAATCCAGTGAAAACTATAGTCTGAAATGTGCAATGGAGAGGGCAGACATGATCTATGGGAAAATACCCAGTTAAAAATTAATTTTCTATTGGGAAAAATAATTTTGATCAAAAATACTTTTCACTAGGCCTATAGGGACATCTGATGTTTCATTCTATCATGGTTTAACCCCAGCCGGCAGCTAACCACCATGCAGCTGCTCACTCACTCCTCTCCAGTGGGGTGGGGGAGAGAATTGGAAGAGTAAAAGCGAGAAAACTCGTGGGTTGAGTTAAAGACAGCTTAATAGGTAAAGCGAAAGCTGCACACACAAGCAAAGCAAGACAAGGAATTCATTCCCCATTTCCCATGGGCAGGCAGGTGTTCAGCCATCTCCAGGAAAGCAGGGCTCCGTCACACGTAATGGTTACTTGGGAAGACAAACACCATCACTCCAAATGTCCTCCCCTACCTCCTTCTTCCCCCAGCTTTATATGCTGAGCATGATGTCGTATGGTATGGGATATCCCTTTGGTCAGCTGGGGTCAGCTGTCCCAGCTGTGTCCCCTCCCAACTCCTTGTGCACCCCCAGCCTCTCGCTGGTGGGGTGGTGTGAGGAGCAGCGAAGGCCTTGGCTCTGTGTGAGCACTGCTCAGCAGTAACGAAAACATCCCTGGGTTATCAATGCCGTTCTCAGCACAAATCCAAAACATAGTCCCGTACTAGTTACTGTGAAGAAAATTGACTCTATCCCACACAAAACAAGCACACATTCTCAAATGGAATCACACTGTAATCTTTGAAAATAGGGCTAAAAGAGGCTGCCATGTACTCTCCTTTTCTGACTCACAGAAGAGTCAGCTATAATGACATTGTTCTTGACAGACTTTTGTCTAATCTGTTCTCCATGAGCACTGGTGAGGGAGATGCTTTACTCTTCAAAACAGTCTACTGCAGTCTTTCACTATCCTTACATTTTCCAATATCTAATCTATTAAAGTAATTTTAGACACCTAGCTCTTTGCCTATCTACCAAAGACTCAGGATAGAATAATCTCTTCAGCTATTTGAAGATCAATAATCTGCCTCTCTTCCCAGCCAGAATTCTTTCAGATTTTAATGAATTTCTTGAGTTTTTACATTGATAAAGATTCTTTCTTGTCTTTGGGCTCTATGAAATGGGTCCACATCAAAGAAGCACTCCTTAACCAGTTATTTCTCATCCTCTATTTGCGCAGTCAGTTATTTGTATGTACCTTACATTTTTCCCTATCTAATTTTTAAAGTGTTTCCCCAATTTTCAAGATTGTTTTAAAGTCTGTGCTTGCTTTCCAACATATTTACATACTGCTTCATGTTAAGAGCAAATTTAAGAAGCATACTTACTGGTGAATGTATTCCTTTTAGTCAGTCAATGCTTCTGGGTGACCTTACAGTAATGTAAGTAAAAGGATGAGGAACACATCTACCAAATAATGGAGTAACACTTATTAGAAGAAGAAAAGGTATGAAAGCAAAAGATTTCAAAGTCAGCATTCATACAGGATGGTTGAGATGTTGCTTAAAGTAAAGATCTAGGAGTTGGGTAAAAGTTAATACCAATTGCTGGAGAACTCAGATTCCTAAGAGGTGGACTTTTTTGAATAGATCTTAAATGAAAGATACAGTCTTAACTGCTGCAATCAGGATGTTTTCCAAGTAAAAATGTGTAGTCAGTGCACCCACAAATTATCTGTACCATGTCTGCTTGGTTGGACAAAGTGACCTCCAGAGATCCCTTCCAACCTCAACCATTCTGTGACAGGTTTCAATGTTTTCAATTATGAAGATTTTGCACACTGTAGTTTAGAAAGTAGTGCCATGATCACACCAGGACATATCTCCATATCTCTCAATTCTTGGATCATTTCAAAGTCTTTGAGTCCCTTCTGCTCCCTGAAGAAGTATTATGAAGTGCACGAGGAGACAGGTTTTGGTATCGAGTAAAAGCAGCTGAGTGAACACTTGAGAGACCCTGAATTCAAGGGAAAAATAAAAGGGAGATTTAAGGCAGTATGGCTACAGTGCCAAATAGCCTCTCGTGGTAATATGTCAATCAGTAAGCAATAGACTGTGTCTTGCTGGAAAGAAAAGGAGCTGGCCAACCTACACAATTCCTCCATCATTTCTTTAAGTCAGCATAGTAGGAAATGTTGCCTGGAGAAATCATTGCAGGAGAAGTAATAATAGCAAGGAAGAACAGTTTTTCAGGTGAGTTATGCTCAGCAAGTAGAGGGCATATTGAACAGCTGAGATGAATGCCAATGTTTTTGATTACGAGGGCTTAAAATATCAGAGAAATATAGACAGCCTCTCTCTCTCTCTATATATATATATATATGTAGCTGTGAGTGTAAGTTATCTGAAGTGTAAGAGTTCTTGCCTGTCATCAAGGTAAGTTGTCAGTAACATGCACGTGAGTATATGTCCATATTCACCAGTTTATGGGTGCTGTTCATATCATTAAAATAGCTATACATATGCTACAGAATATAGTTCCAAGTAAACAAGGGTTTGCATATGCACAGAGAAAGCTGTGGTGCCTGGTATCACTTTTATTGTTTTGCCACAGCTACAGTTAAGTGCCCAGAATTGTGGTGGTTTGTCCTCTGTTCTGGGGAGCCAACTCATAATGTTCTGCAGTAGCTCCTGTTCTTCTTCTGACATGATAAAGAAATCATAGAAACCATAAACCAATATGAAAGCCCAGTATTACTATTTATTATTGCTAATTGTGAGAACAGAAAGTCCCAGTGGTGTGATTGCTATTGTGGAGCCTCGGGGAAGTCAAGTTATTAAACAAAATCTTCTGTGCCCCTTATTTGATCAATTTCTAAAATAATTCCTAAAATTAAGATGTAAATACATTTCTTTCTTTGTGATTCAGCTTCCAGTGCCTGTTAAAGTATTCAATTGATGCATAACATTTTAAAGCCTTTTAAGAGCCAAATAAAATTATTACTTATAAATTATTAAAAGCCTCCAACAAATGGAAAAATACTTACCGAAAACTCCTTCATAAATAATGTTCAAACCAAATTAAATAGTAGTATAAGGAATGCATTAAAGTTTGCGAATGAGATATTAGCAGTGTGCTCCCTTAACCTTAAAGTTATGATAGCCGGAGCACTTGCTACCCCTCCAAAACCTTGCGACTCCAAGTCCTGGCTCACTCTGGGAAAGAAACATGTAGTGCTGCTGAAGATTGGAAAAAGAGCTCGAGGTCAGGGGTCGACACAGTAAGGGAGTTTGCTCTTTAAGAGGTTATCTGTGGATCTGCAAAGCCAAAGTGTAATTGGGTTCTGTGATGTGATTTTAGTGTGTAATTGTATATGATCTTAGGTAGTTTCAAAGACAAGGTTGGAAGATTTTTCTAGCTTGCTTGTGATAGCAATTTTGGGGAGTCTGTGTAGCCTGAGATGGACAAAGCAGTTTCTTCAGAAATTGTCATCAGAAGAGATACGGCTGGTATCTGATTCATTTTAATTATAGTTTTAGCAAACTGGTAATATGGTTTGTTCTTTCTCCTCTCCGTAATACTGGTCCTGTAAATCAGCACCTTTGTGGGCTTATACGTTTTCTGCAGCTGGTAAACTCCTGTTCGCTTCTGAGCTGGTACTGCTTCAGAGAAAATTTTGCATCTTTATTAAGACAGTACAAGTCCCTGTAATTGATCTGCCTGGATATTGCTTTTTCTTTGGTCTTTGAGAAGATAGTTTGCCAGTGGGTTATCAAGTTTCTGGTTCTCGATTATTCAAAACAATGTGAAACAAACATTTCCTATTGTTTTAGTTGTTTAGGGTTTCCTTGATTAAGCTGTCACCGCTGTCAGTTATGTTCTTATAAGCCTGCTCGGATCTATTTCATGTTAAGAAAAAGCTCAGATAAATCCAGGAAAGCTTAATGTTTATCCAATGTGAAAATAATTACTCAAAAGTGTTATTCTTAATCCAGATAATTAGAGTGAGGAAGGAGAGATCAGTGTCATTGTGAATTATGCCCTGGCAATTGACTCTTGGTCCTTGTAAGTTTCAGGTGAAGATGTGAATGGATAAAGGTTAGATTAACCATAATCCAAAGTAGCTGCAGCCTTAATCTGTTATGATACAAGGATGATCACTTAAAAAGAGCTGGATTGTGGGATTGTTTCTGGTTGGATAAGATGCTGCTCGACTGGGACTAGTCTTAAAACATGCTTAGCACCATGTCACTGCAGCTGTAAGCACTTGTGCACGGTTTCAGACTGCCGCAGCTCAGAGGCAGACTGCTGGGCTCTTGCTGCACAGTGTAATACTACACTGCGTTGCAATATCTGTGCTTTACATTAACGTGCTTTACCCTGTGCTTCATGGAAAATAGATGGTAACTGCTACGCGGAGTGATTTGCTCGATGATTACTTCTCTGTGCTGTTAAACATATTTCTTTGTGTTCCCTGTTCGAAATGTTCAGTGGGTCTGCAGGCAGTCATACTGTACAATGGTATAGGTACACAATTACAAAGCCTGACCAATCTAAATGTAAAAGAGAGGGAATATTTACTTTCTCTATTTTAGTTTATACCATTATTTTGTATAGGTACTAATTATTAACCAAAAAAAAAAGCATTAAAATACATGTCTACGTAAGGATAACGTTTGCAGCTGTGGATTTCTGTGAAGCTGCACAGTTTTCAGAAAACCATTGTAAGTAAACAAGACCAAATCAAAACAGATTCACTTAGAATGCAGGAAAGGTAGCATTAAAAAGGGGGATACGCATGTATTCGCACATACTACAAGCATATACATGCAGAAAGTACTTGACACTTCAGACTCTTCCCTGTTTATATATACGGACATAATAGTGACACCTCAGATGATAGTATGTGTGGTAACTCTTCCTAAATACAGACTTTTGAATGCCAGTGGTTACTTATTGGGAATAACACTGCTGAAAGAGGAAGAGAAGAGGGTGAAAGACAGGTCATTTCTTGAAAAACGGTACAGGAAATGTTTGGTCTCAGCAGATAATTTAATTGCATGGTCCAGTCTGTATCGTTGTTTCAGGCCAAATGGAAAATAAGGTAAAAGCATTTTTTCCCTCCTATTCAATTTTTGTAATAAATTACATGCATTTATTCTGCAGGGATATATTTGTGCAGATCTTCATCCTTACTGGAAAAGTGAAAGCAGCCTTCCTTGATGTGTGGCTAAGGTGAGGAAATAGTTAAGAAAGTAATTAATGGAATGCAAAAGCTAATAAGAGGAAAGTACTTTAATACACACTCGAGCTAGAATCTTCTCTCTGAATAATTAAAATTCTTTAAAGTTCATTTCTGTATTTTTAATAAAGTATATCTCAGTAAGACTCATTCCTGGTTTTAAACCTTTCTACACTTAACTCATTACCTTCTTTTTAACTATTGTTAGAATTGCATTGCTTTTACTTGAAAGGGGCTTTAGGTAACGTTTATGTTTGTCGATGTGTTAAAAGTAAATTCTGCAAGGGGGATAACATTCATAAGTCTTGCTCCTAACATAAGAATTATTCATTTAGAGCGTCACACAGAAGTGTTACGTTATTTCTAATGCCACATGATATGCTATAGATCCGTGTGTATATAACTGTTGTGTTCTCCTGCATCCTGGAGTCTCTGCCTTTAAAATAATGTTTCATGGAAATGTAAGTCACTAATAAAAATTTCCAGACTTACGTCAGAAAACATTTTAGGGCAGGGATTTAAGTCTTCAAGCTTCACAATATAAGTCACCCTTTAATTAAAGTAGGTGAGGAAGAAACTTCCCTGCTTGATAGCTTGTTACAAGGGCATACAGCACAGAGTTTCCCCACACCTTTCAGCAAAGGCTTTTTATGATTGATACTGAAGGGACCACTGGTCTCATGTAACATAGCAATTCTTACGTTAGAGAAAGAAAAGAGGAAACTGGGAGAAATTTCCTTAGTATAAAGGGCAATAAGAAATAAATGGTAGAATTGCTCAGGCACATCCTGACTCTGAAAATATTAACATGCAAAAAATGGTTAATAAGTCAAAATGTCTCTTCAGGGTTGAAGCTGCAGAGAAGACATCACTTGGAGAGAAGTAGGGGTGCAGTTTTCCTTAGTGGAAAAGATGACTTAGGATGAAAATGAAATTATAGAGCTTATAGTTGAGCACTCTTGGCCCCTTCTGCATTTTACAGGGGTAGACTGGTAGACAGTTGACTGTCTCAGCCATGGAATATCATGGAAATTTGTTGATACATGAGGAGAGTAAACAATAATGTTGCTCCCTGTACAAAAGAAAATAATTGAGTAGTAAAAACTATGAAAGTTTTGGGAAATCAAAAGGTCAGTGAAATAAAAAAAGAAATAACAGCGCATTAAGTGTGTTGGAGAAAAAGAGTAAGTCCCGTGAGACTATTTGTAGCTTTGAAGACCACAGTCAACTTTGTACCAATATCTATAGCTTCAAGTTCTTTAAGTAGTTTGAAATTGCTTATATATCAGCGATTTAATAAAAACAAAACAAAAAAAAAGGAGATACTGTAACTAGAACTATCAAAAGAGAAGTAACAGAGAAGTAATGAAATAAATTAAACATCAAATTGCAAATAGTCACAGAAGATAGAAGGTTTTACTCAGAGGAAACTGAAGTGACTGGTAAAAATGTGACATTTATCACTTTAAAGCAGTTCAGTGTTGAATCATGACCAAACCCTGTCAATCTTTTTGAGTGGTGATGATCCCAGGAAGCTCAGGGAATAGGAAAAGAGTTTGTGATGAATCAGGCTGAGTATTGCTACAGGGCGGACAGATTGCTTCCATGTTCAGCCTCCCCGAGGTCTGGAAGCCATACGTCAATGGAAAAAGCCTTGGCTGATTTCTCTAATTTTCCAGGATTAGTGGGTTTTTAAGCTAAAATTATGATCTTCTGTAACTTCCATTAGTGTACCAGAAAAGGTAGGTCAAGAAACAATTCTTATGACTTTAAACCTTACCTACTCATGTGCATATTCAGAATGCATCAACCAGCTACATTAGTGTTTCAGATTTTTATGAGATATTATAAAATAATACATAAATAAATGCTAAAATTTCTCTTGTTCTGAGACAGCACAGTAATTTACTGACCATGGACAATTAAGAAAGAAGTAGGTACCTAAGGACAACCATGAAACCAATACAGATTAGTCACAGCTAATCTATTCTTGTAACCCAACAGAGATTTTCAGTTTCAGAGAAAGAGGAACTTTGTTGTGTTTAAGACTAGTTCAAAGTTAATTGAACATTCATGGAATTTGCATTGAACATAACGCAAGTTTTTTAACTTGCATTCAACTGAAATATTTTAAACAAAAATGGTAGAAATGCATAAAGTGTTTTTTATTGTTAGCAAATACAATTTTTTTTTCAGTGTTTTCTACTACCTAGTTCTTCCATCCCACGAGACAAAAATAATCTTGTTTCCTTGATGTTTTGGTATAAGAACATAAGAGTGACTGTGTTGAATCACAGCAGAAGTACTTTTTGTCCATTAACCTATTTCTAACAGTGGCTGGTAGATTAGGGAAATAGTATGAGAACATGTCCGGTAGAGAAAATTTTCCATCTTCTAATGAACTCAGTTTTGGAGATTTCTTTTTATAGGTTTTATCATATTGTATTTTAATGCCCTTAATAGTCCTCTCTTCAATAAATTTGCCTAGTTGTATTTTAATTCTATTTACTCTTGTGGCATGATGTAGCAATAAGTTAGTTTAAACAACGAATTTAATTATGAATTATCTGAAAAAAAGTATTCCTGGTAAAGTGCTTATTTTAAATGGACTGCCTAACAATTTAATTTTATATTCCCTAGTTCTGTTGTGAGGCACAGTGGAAATTTTTACTTGAGAACATAAACAGGGAACAAATTCTCTCTCACCTGTCTCTTTTTTCCATCTTGAAGGGTCCCAGTCTAATGAATTTCTCTGCCTACAGAATGGCTCATGTATCTTTGTTCTTTCCTGGTCATCCTGGATACACATCTTTGTACCTTTTGTGGCTCTGCTATATCTTTATGGAGGTCAGAACAACATCCAGTATTCAAGAAGTGGTTGCTACACCAATGACATACACTGGCATAATATTTTTGTTTGTTTGTTTGTCCTCTATTATTTACATAATAATTCTGACCATTTTGTTTGCTGTTTTTTCTCTTTGTCACACACTGAGCTGGCACTTACTGTCCACAATGTGTCCACAGCTGCTTTCCTGAAACTTGACTTTAGTATCCATCATTATATAAGTACAATTAGGATTGCCTTTCCTGTCTGCATTTTACTTCATATTCATTAACAGTAAAAGTCTTTTTTTTTTCTTATCTTCACTCCCCAATCACATAATTGTGAAATCTTTCTGCAATCAAATGAGGGTTAGCTTTGCTTTTCATGATTAATTTTTGTGATGTTAACCATATTTGTAATCTCAAAATTTATTTTTTCAAGGTCATTTATAAGGCAATTGAACTGCACAGGTTCCCATGGGAATCCACTGACAACTGCTCTCCATTGTGAAAGCTGGGTTTCTTTTAAAGTCTGTTTTTCTATTTCAAATTATTATTTTTTTTTCAGTGACATGACCTTATATCTTATTCTGCAACAGACTACCTTAAAAGCTGTTGGCGAAGACTCCATAACTTTAAAAAAAAAAAAAAAAATTAAGGTATTTCCAGCCAGTTTACCTGGCCCAGAGATCCATTTCTACCTCTGCCCTAACTGGGCATACAGACACATTTAATTAAAAAGGTTAGTCAACCTGCATGCAGCTTTGCTTTGCAGTCAGTACTCATCTTGCTCAGATAAACTTTTACTTCTGCCCCAGATCTTTGCGAAGATACGGGATGGCTTCTAAGTTGGAGGATCAGACCTTACATTTGGTTTGAGTTGTGGGCAGTATGTCAGCTTGGCTGCCGTTTTGTTTGGCTGCTGCTTCAGCAAGAATAATAAAATACATGGGAATTTGATTCCTCAGAGTTGGAAATCCTTGTCTCATCAAGGATGTTGAATAGAGCTGAGTTCTCCCTGTAGCTCTTTATCATCAGTAACTCCTTTATATGCAATTCAGTAGCCTTGGTTAAGAAACTAAGAAACTAAATTTCAAAGTATTTATTTAACTGCGTGCTTTGATTGCTATTTCTTCACTCCTGTGTTATTTGGACTCAGCCTCGCAAGATTGATCAGGAACTTCTCATTACTGGGATAGGTTTTTAGAAAAGTGTGTCTATTCAAATTCATTATTCCAGCATGTTTTTTAAAAAAATATTTCCTGCATTAGCTCTATGGAAACTGGAAATCCCTAGTCTAAACAAGAGAGGTAACAACATAAACATTAGTAGATAAGTACATATATATATATATATATATTAAAAATGGAATATAAGCTTCTGAAAATACTATTACTTAAGACAAAACCTTTTCTGCTCTAAATGGTAAAATGACTGAAACTACATAAACATAGCTATAAACTAGAAATTTCATGAAAGGAAAAACAACCAGCCATGTTCTGTAGTTTCAGTTAAAACTTTTTATATATTCTCTTCTGTTTCGTTCTGTATTAATACTGATGAATTACAGCTTCTACCTTTTTCACAGTCCCTTCACACAGAGACTTTTGCTGTTAAGCACAAGATGACAATGAATGAAGGAGAGTGAAGCATATTTCTATCCTGTTAAACACAGAAATGAAAAGAAATCACTACTTTGTAAAATTTGTGAGTAAAAAATTGCTAAGTGAATAAATGCTTCAGATTATAGAAGAAATTCACTTAGAGGCACTTTGTAGTGAAACCAATAATTATGGCATTTAAAACAAAGGATTTGATTGTGTTCTCTACATTTGGGTTTTTTTTTTTCCCCCAAAATGGAAGATCTCCCAAGTATAATGTGTTTTAAGGCATTATTGCTATTAGGTGTTTTGTTTTGTTTTTTAATTCTCAATTCCATTGTGGCTGCAGACTCACAAGCCAAATAGGACACTTAGAGTCATTTATATAATATGAAGCTAATAATTTTCTGCCCTATTGTATGTGAAATGTTTGAACTAATAAATGTTTGATGTTTGAACTAATAAATCCTATGATCTCTGCAGTGACCCTGTCAGGTGATTAATGTACATTTCAGACTAGCAAAGTCAAATAAGAAATTTTCTTTGGTTGGGACACCTGTCCCAGAACATGTACCCTACGGCATAGTATTTCTGGAGCTCATCCTATTCATTGTCATGCCCATAAAGAAAGCTCTTTTCCAAATTCCACAGGTCTCACGTATGGCAATAATAATCTAATATATAATGCAGAGAGAGTAGAAAGAAAATCTGTTTCTGTTTTTGCATGCTCTTCAAATGCAAGCCTTTCAAATACTGCAAGATACAAGGCTGTGCTTGTTATGGTATTTCTTGTGTACCTGCTTTAGCTTTGGTGTCTGGATGCTGTTTGCTCCAACGAAGATGGAGTTCCTCTCCTGAGAACAAGCTTTCTTGTAAGTTTTCTTGTGCTTCCTGGTTTTGATCAAAGGATTATTACTGCAAAAGTTTTTCCTTTTGGTGTTTTGCATCCCTGATTCCTGTTCTAATAATAAAAACACACACACAAACAAAAAGATAAGGATTGTAAAACAAATTAATCTGCTTGTTTCAAATCAGAGCATTCAGGCTAGCTTTAGTTCTGAGCTTCAAGTGCTATTTCAGGTCATTTCTAATAGTATCTGAAAAAATTTACATATGGTAAATTTATTAGGAGTCTGATTTTCAGATAACCTCTTGGGTACATATTTTTCCTCAGCCTTAACATGAAAGGTTTTCAAACAATGGAGATTAGTCTGCCTTGAAACAGGTCCGAGATGTGACCCACACCGTACACATGCTCTACTGTTTCCTTTTACACATTTCCTCTTATTTCAAAGATCTAAAATATTAACAATGCATTTCTATTTTCTTTATATGTCTTTTTAGTGCTCTTGCTTGCTTGCTTGCTTGCTTTTTTCTATTTTTCTTTACACTGGGTCTTGGTTTGTTACAGGTTACAGTATTGCATAGACTTCATAATCTTAAAATCCTTCTAGGGTCTTTTATTGTGCGGTTGCCTTTGCGTGCGAGGGATGGTACTCCAAGAAGCAGATGGTGCCCTGAAATTCTGTTCCTAGATCCCTGTGAAAAATAGTGTCAATCCACAGAGTAGAAGTGTATATCACAAGTTAGGCACTGCAAAGATGATAGTACATGCCTAATTTTCTCTGTTCTGGAAACCTGAGGGATTTACTGCATGTGTGTGTATATAAATCATGGCAGCATTAGGCACTAGTAAGCAGAATTCTTGTTTCAGGTGCAAGGTCTCTGAAACAGCTTGTAATGTATGGGTGAACTTCTGCAGCGTCAACTTCACAGGTAAAACAGAGCAGTGAAGCATAAGACAGGGGAGATTTGCTTTGTTGATCTACTCAGAAGGCCCAAGTATAAAGTTTTACTCTTAGTGTGTGTCCAGTTTACTATGCAAATCAGAAGTTGTCTAGGTACATGGGAAACTGGCAAAAAAGCATTTCTGGTCCATGATTTGATACAGGTTGGAACACATCCTGTGTGCCTGAAATAAAGTTGGGATTGTATTAATTAATACCACATACCAAAACAGCATTTATATGAGAAAATCTATGTAATTCAGTTCCAGTAGACGTGCAGTGAACTTAATTTAATTTTGTGATTTTTTAATTTCTCAGACCTTTAGGGCTCCAAAACCAGAAAGGGGAAGGATCGTGACCATGACTTACAGTGAGGACTCCAATTTAACTGAGTGCGGTGGAAGTGCAGAAGAGTATAGCAAAACCAAAGTACAGTATATGATGCTTTTCTTCTGCAGAACTGGGCATGATTTAAGTGCGAATTTGTTAAAACAGAAAAAAAAAACAAACCTAGGGGTTTATTTATTTGTTTCTTTGAATGCGGATGCTTCCTTCTTTCATACAAGGAGCCATCGAGTCATCGTCATATGGTAAGACTACAAGCACTATATATGTAGATGTCCACATCTGAACTATGGGTCTATACTCTTTTGTAATCCGCAGAAAGAACATGGCACTTTTAGGGTGCATTTCTTCTTTTAAGACTGATATCTAAAATGTGTCAGATGAACCATCCTGCCTATTTCTTTCCTTTGAATATAAAGAGATGACCAGCTCCAATCTGAAGGTCTGTATTTCTACCACCTAAGATAGGGGGGGATGAATCCTGCCCATTGTGAATGATAGGATAAGTCTTAGGAAGGTTTAGGGAAAAGGACTGCAGCTGCAGTGTCTCTTCACTACCAACTGTGTTTATCTGCCTGCTCAGAAATGCTCAGAAGGTAGGTGAAGTGTGATGCATTGTTAGTTTTTTCTGTTTTCCCTTTAGGGAAGAGAAAGTAACTAGAGAAATAATGAAAGACCAGTGTTTACAGAGTAGCCCAAAGCTTTAAAGTAACTGTAGTTACCTTTTAGCTAGGGTAGCTTTAGATTGTTAGGGTTTTTTAAATTTTTAATTATTTTATTTTTAGGAGTACAATTTGCTTAGAAAACCCAGTATGAATACGCTGGTTTTGGCAAGCCCCTCTTCTTTTCATGTCACACTATCTCATCCTTTGCCTTTCTCTTACTTTCTCCTCTCTTGCTTCCTTCGTTAATGTATAAACCACCTGCACACCTCCTGTCTGACTTTCTCTTAGAGGAGACTCCAGTGTTTGGTTAAGTCACGGGAGACGCAGGGATTTGTGCAGTCCTCTCGCTTACGCGCTGCGGAAGTGATGACAGAATAGTCCCTACAGTCACTAAAGCAACTGACACATCACACCCAATTATGTGGCCTCCCCGGCCCCTCACGCTGTTCTTCCCTGAAATATAAGCTTTCTGTCTCATGCTCTATTTTATTTTTTCAAGAAATTTGTTATTTAAAAGAAAAGGAAAAATGGTGTGTGTGTGTGGGGAAGGAGAGTAAGTGTATCATTCTAAAGAAAACTATTATAGAGTAAATCTTCAGGGACATTCAATATATCAGATAAACCATAGTTTAAACACTTGTATTTTTTTTTTTTTAAAGCTCACACAGGAAAAACCACCAAATTTAAACTGATGGTGATAGAGGAGTCAAGCCTTGTCCTTTACTGTGACACTGCCCATCAGCTGTTGTGAGCTAGTGGGAGTAATTTGTCAGTAATTATAAAGTACAAATATATACGCTAATCTATATCTGCCCAGCATCCCACACAGAATTCAATCAGCTGTAGAAAAAGCAGATTATTTTTCATGTTAGTACCACATATGCCATCAAATGCAGTCGTGTTTTTCTTTCCTCATCCCTAGAAGGACCTGTCCCTTGAAAGTGAGATTGCATGAGTGTTACAGCTTCCTTCCCCTTTTCTACAATGGCTGATACAACAGAAGAACAAAACCAAAGCTGACTTCCAGCCATTTGATTGTATTTGTAAGAAGAGGAGTAATTAGAAATAAAAATACATGTTGCTGTGATAGTGAGGTGCATTTATTCTACAACTGGATTCCAGATTATAGACATGGAGCACTGATTAGTGATTTTATAAAATTACCTGAGCAGAAGCTCTCTCTCCTGAACTTGCATGGGAAACTTTTATATCACAAAATCTACTGCAACTGGAGTTGTTGTTTTCCTCCAACAGCTAGTACTTAAGGTGCACAGCTGACTGTGGGTTTGTTTGGGGTTTTTTCTGTTCCTCGTTAAGTTGTTTTCCCTTCTTTAAGTTTTGACAGCTATCCTAATACAGCAGAAATACAACATTCATGGTGTAATTATTTGGCAATAATTTTAATACAAATTATACACATATCTTTGCTGTGAATCGCATAACAACTTGAGAAGTTTCCAAGCAACGAAGACTTTTCTGCTGCTCTTTCCAGATCGAGACAGGGTATATCCAAAATATACAGGATAGTGAAAGAGGAAAAAAGCCCAAGAACATGGAAAATAAGTGGTAACAATCACCACATGGGAAAACAAACTAAGAAGAAAAAAAATGTATTTCCCTCCCTACTGAACACTATTTCAACAGAAGAACTCTTAAAGGACAGTGTGGTACAAGACTTACACTGTGTGCACATTTTCGGGCTTTCTGCTTTGCAGTTATAGAAGTTAAAAATGCTGGGAGAGTGGTGAACCAGCCCCCCAGGAGACCTTCTGGGATGCCCCTCTCCCCCTCTGCTTAGGCTGGGCCAGGAGCTGGGGGCAGCAGCTGTCTCTCCCTCCCAGCTCCTGCAGCACTACAAGGGAAGTGCATGCTGTCTCAGAACCTCGGTGGCCTAAGGAGCCACCTTGAAACCCCAAACTCCTTCTTTCCTTCCTTTTCAATCTTTGTCAATCTGAAACAGGGAGAAACTGTGATGTAAAATTAGGGGGAGTGTGGTACCAACTTTTTTTTGGCTTCAGTTCTTTGACAGAATTTCTGGGTCCACTGCCATAAACCTTCATGTCCTACTTCAGTGACTGCCTCGAGCACTTGTTTCTTTTCTCTTGACCCTTGATTGCCTTTCTCCATATCACAAAATTTGTCACATTAAAAATCTGACTTGAGCAGCTTTACAGTCCCCTTAGCACGCAGGCAGGTAAGGTGACGTCGTACAACACAAGAGGTGCCATATGCCTTGCAGAATATAGTGATCTGTTTGTTGCTACCTGCTTGAGCAAGATATCTTCATCTAGCTGAAATGCCAGGGGCAATGTCAGCATTCCTGCACAGTCTGGAAACCCTGCACATATAGACATTTCTAATACAGAGTGAACTGCAAGCCCCTAAGCCCTGTTGAACTTGGTATTGATCAGAGTCATTGTACTTATACAGCCAGCTCCTCCCTTCTTCAGAGATGACTGAAGTGTCACTGGAGGTCCTTCATACCTGAACAGAAAGGGGGCAAATTTAGTGCAGGTGCTGTAAATCTAACATGTGAATCAGTCTTGACGTGCTGCTCCTGGTGGACTCCTGGTGGTGGCAGCTCTGCCAGCTCCTCCCTTTCCTTCTCCCTGTGCACTAGGTACACTGATTCACTCAGTCAGTCCACTTGGATCTAGCGCAAGTGTTGGACCATGAAGCATAACCTTCTATTGTAAAGAAGGTGACTAAAACCATTCGCCAGCCCACTGCAGGTTCAAGCTGATACAGTTCTATGAGAAATAATCAGGTGGGAATTTATTTTCTGTATTTCTCTATGTAAAAGCAAGGGAGAAGATATTAATAATTTTTAAATTAATTAATTATTACGTATAGCAAGAAAATATGTACATTTCCAGAACTTTGGTTATATCATAGAATCATAGAATACCAGGGTAGAAGAGACCTCAAGGATCATCTGGTCCAACCTTTCTTGGCAAAAGCTCCATCTAAACAAAAGCATTGTCTAGACAAGATGGCTCAGCACCCTGTCCAGCCAAATCTTACCACTGTCCAATGTTGGGGAATCCACCACTTCCCTGGGGAGATTATTCCGATGTCTGATTGTTCTCATGAAAACTTTTTCTGTTGTGTCCAATCGGAATCTCCCCAGGAGTAACTTGTGCCCGTTACCCCTTGTCTTTTCCATGTGACTCCTTGTAAAAAGGGAGTCTCCATCTTCTTTGTAGCCACCCTTTAAATACTGGAACATGGTGATGAGGTCTCCCTTAAGCCTTCTTTTCTCAAGGCTGAACAAACCCAATTCTCTCAGCCTTTCCACATGTGGCAGGCTTCCCAGTCCTTTGATCATCTTTGCCACCTTCGGACCCTCTCCAGCCTGTCCACATCTTTTTTTGTATAGTGGGGACCAAAACTGAACACAGTATTCCAGGTGTGGCCTGACAAACGCTGAGTAGAGTGGGATAATGACTTCTTTATCTCTGTTGGTGATGCCCTTGTTGATGCTACCCAGCATCCTGTTGGCTTGCTTTGCCACTGCAACACACTGTTTATTCATATTGAGCTTGTTGTCTACCAGTACCCCTAGATCCCTTTCCACAGAGCTGCTCTCCAGCCAAGTGAATCCCAGTTCGTGCTGCACTCCTGGATTATGTTTTCCCAAGTGCACAACCTTACATTTGTCCTTGGACTTCATAAGGTTCTTGTTAGCCCACTCTTCCAGCCTACACAGGTCTTCCTGCAGTGTGGCTCTCCCTTCAGAATTGTCTACTTCCCCACTCAGTTTGGTATCATCTGCAAACTTCATCAGGGTGAACTTGATCCCATCATCCAGATCACTTATGAAGATATTAAACAGCATGGGGCCCAATATTGATCCCTGGGGGACCCCACTTATGACAGATTGCCAGTTCAAAAAAGAGCTATTTACCCCCACCCTTTGGGTGCAGGCTGTCAGCCAGTTGCCCATCCACCACACAGACCACTTGTCTAGACCATAATGCATCAGTTTTTCTAGGAGGAGGCTGTGGGGAACTGTATTGAAAGCCTCAGAGAAATCCAGGTGGACAATGTCCACTGCTCACCTTACATCGACCGAGCAGGTTACTTTGTTGTAGAAGGCGATCAGGTTTGTCAAGCAGGATTTGCCCTTGGTGAATCAGAGAATCATAGAATCATAGAATGGTTAGGGTTGGAAGGGACCTCAAAGATCATCTAGTTCCAACCCCCCTGCCATGGGCAGGGACACCCTCCACTAGACCACGTTGCCCAAAGCCCCATCCAACCTGGCCTTGAACACTTCCAGGGAGGGGGCATCCACAGCCTCTCTGGGCAACCTGTTCCAGTGCCTCATCACTCTCACAGTAAAGAATTTCTTTCTAACATCTAATCTAAATCGACCCTCCTTCAGCTTAAACCCATTACCCCTTGTCCTGTCACTACACTCCCTGATAAACAGTCCCTCACCAGCTTTCCTGTAGGCCCCCTTCAGATACTGGAAAGCTGCAATTAGATCTCCGCGGAGCCACCTTTTCTCCAGGCTGAACAATCCCAACTCTCTCAGCCTGTCCTCATAGGAGAGGTGCTCCAGCCCTCTGATCAGCTTCGTGGCCCTCCTCTGGACTCTCTCCAACAGCTCCATGTCTCTTTTGTACTGGGGCCCCCAGAGCTGGATGCAGTACTCCAGGTAGGGTCTCACAAGAGCAGAGTAGAGGGGCAGGATCACCTCCCTCGACCTGCTGGTCACACCTCTTTTGATGCAGCCCAGGACATGGTTGGCTTTCTGGGCTACAAGCGCACACTGCCAGCTCATGTTGAGCTTCTCATCAATCAATACCCCCAAGTCCTTCTCCTCGGGGCTGCTTTCAATCCATTCCTCGCCCAGCCTGTAGTCGTGCTTGGGATTGTGCTGACCCACGTGCAGGACCTTGCACTTGGCCTTGTTGAACTTCATGCGATTTGCACGGGCCCACCTCTCCAGCCTGTGCAGGTCCCTCTGGATGGCATCCCTTCCCTCCAGCGTGTCGACCACACCACACAGCTTGGTGTCGTCAGCAAACTTGCTGAGGGTGCACTCGATCCCACTGTCCATGTCGCCGACAAAGATGTTGAACAGTGCCGGTCCCAGTACCGACCCCTGAGGAAGGCCACTCGTCACCGGTCTCCACTTGGACATTGAGCCGTTGACCACAACTCTTTGAGTGCAACCATCCAGCCAATTATGCTGGCTTTTCCCAATGACGTGCTTCATTTGACTTGTGGTAGCCTTCACGAGGATTTATTCCATAACTTTCCTAGAGACTGAAGTAAGACTGATGGGCCTATAATTTCCTGGATCCTCCTTTAAGCCCTTATTGTAGATAGGGGTGACATTAGCCTTCTAGTTTTCTAGGACGTCCCCAGATCTCCACGACTTCTCAAAGATAATGGAGAGTGGCCTTGCAATGACGTCAGCCAGCTCTCTTAATACCCTTGGGTGGATGTTTTCAGGGTGCATCGATTTGTAAGGCTCAAGCTCTTGTAATAGTTCACATACCAACTCTTCCTTCGCTGACAGTGGGTCCATGTTTGCATTGACCTGTATTTTTGTTCCCAACGCCTGGGGCCCAACAGTGCTGGTAAAGACAGAGGTGAAGAAAGTGGTGTGAATCTCTGCCTTTTCAGCATTGTTGGTGACTAATTCACCTCTCCTGTTTAACAGTAGTCAATATTATCCTTCTGCTTCTGCTTGTTGTGTTTTTATTAATAGAATGCTAACGCTGATGCACATTTGGAAGCTGAATACTCAGGCAGAATTTCATCCTTATTCATACCAATTAGTCCACTTCTATATGTATAATGGTATTGACTTAGCCACTTGCTAGTACAGGACCACTTACTGTATGGAAGGATGTTTACTATTTACTGTGGTGATCTGGTAAATATGACCATTTTTCAGTTTTGTAAGTTGTTATCAACTGCTTTTTAACAGAAGTCCTTTTAAAACCCTTTACACTTCCATGGTTTTAAAGACCAAAGAGGCACATTGGACTGTCTGGGATTTTTAGAAAGCCAGAAATGTTGTCTGAACAGCTTTTAGTTTTTAGACAAAAACTGTGAAATACTCCCTGTTCAATTGTATTCTCTGGCCAACATCATTTAGCCAGGCAAAGTAGCAAATGCTTCTTTGTGAGACTGTGAGCCTTAAATCTGGCGATTCACTCACTGTGTATCCCAGTGGAGCCTCAGAGAAATGGGGTGTGATGATCAGCCCCAAAATACAACGATATTGTTACGTGTAGCCAGATGGCTAAGAGTTAACTATTGGCAAGATTATTAGGGTCTCACAGAGGGAATCTGCCATGGGAAAATCCAATGAAGATTTGAAGTGACATGTTAGCACTAGATGAGAAAAAACCAAGTTGTTATTTTAAGTCAGTCTCTGTGGTAGGGTGGAGTCAAACTGGGAGCGGGTGATTTCAGCAAGGAGTCATAGTATTGCAAGCACAGTTTTATATACTTCTTTGCTAAATGAATGTTGAGGTAATGGTAATGTTAAATGAAATAGCCTGTGTCTGAAGTACTTTGGGTAGAGGCTCTACACATGTGCCTGCATGAAGAATGGTGTTAGAAATACAATGTTTAGACATTCAGTGGGGATGAGACTGTTGTGCACCCAGAAAGCTAGCTAATGCTTTGAGGTGGAGCATGGCTTGAGATATGGAGGTTATCCAGTCAAGAGCTAATATGTTATCCCCCATTTCCTTTTTATGGGAACAGGTTACCTTTCCTATGTGAAACCACATATTACAAATGTACTACATATTCTGCTGAAATACAGTCTTAGTTTGTGTTCTTTTCAGAAGCCTCTTTTCTTTAAAACTGGCTGCCTGAAGTCTAAAAATATATTCGTTGGAAGGAGAGAAAAATACGGAATATATTTAGAAATGCTTAAATATAACTTCAAATAGTTTTCCCATTCATTAAAAGTTTGCTTGACCCAAAATGTCAGGACCCACCAGTGTGAAAAGCAAGAGATGAATATCTCTTGTATCACCTTTCCACTGGTATAAGCCCCAACTTCGAGCCTGCTGGAGCAGGAGGTGTCTGGAGTTAATCCTGTAACTGCAACTGCTTCTTGAACTCAGCCTCAGTGTATTTTGAGATTTAAATCCACAATTGAGGAGGAAGAAGGAAACATTCATGATGATTTTTTTCCATAGCAGCTGTTTGAAACTGTTAACAGACTTGTACCTTTAAAAGTAAATCCTGCGGGAAAGAGAGACCAAGAGGCAGATTGCAGTTCAAGTGCTGAGAAGATCACAATGAATGTTGTTAAATTCAGAGGTTTCTTAGATAAATATGTCATTGATAATTGACAGAAGAGGGAAAACTGTGTTAGGAGATTTGCACACACAGTTTTGGCTCTCCTTGGGATACATGGTACACCTGCTGAACACAAAAAAAATAAACTTGTGTGCAAAAGATGGTTACCTAATGTCATGGTTTAACCCCAGCTGGCAACTAAGCACTATGCAGCCACTTGCTCACTCCCCACCCCCTGCAGTGGGATAGGGGAGAGAATCAAAAAGAAAGAAAAGTGAGAAAACTCATGGGTTGCGATAAAGACAGTTTAATAGGACAGAAAAGGAAGATTGATAATAATAACAATGATAAAAGAATGTACAAAACGAGTGACGCACAGCACAGTTGCTCACCACCTGGAAATGATGCTCAGCTAGTTGCCAAGCTGTCCCGCCTCCCAGCCTGCTCCTGCAGTTATATACTGAGCGTGACATCATATGGTATGGAATATCCCTTTGGCCAGTTTGGGTCAACTGTCCTGGCTGTGTCCCCTCCCAACTTCTTGGGTACCCCAGCCTACTCGTTGGCAGGCCAGTATGAGGAGTTGAAAAGTCCTTGACTGCTTGGCAACAACTAAAACATCAGTGTGTTATCAACATTATTCTCATCCTAAATCCAAAACACAGCAGTATACCAGCTACTAGTAAGAAAATTAACTCTATCCCAGCCGAAACCAGGACACCTAACCATCAATAAAAAAGCAAAGTTGTATCTGCAACTTATAAAGGAAAATTAGTATTTTCCCACTGGAGGACAGATCTTTGATTAATCAGACATATTTAGCAATTATAGTTTAGAAAACTGTCTGAAAATATAGATCTGTGTTTAAAATCAACCTAAAAATAATGGTATTAAAATCACATATTTAATTTGTTAGAAATGGTATGAAGGCTGCACGTAACTTTTGCACTTTTAAAGTTAACTAGGATTGATGAGATATGTCTGAATGGGATACACTGTGTGTAATCTAGCCTGTTGGTGGGAAAAGATTATTTTCCTTTCTTAATTTTGAGTATCATGAAGAGTAATTTGTGAAGCATGTGCCCAAAAATCTGAAGGGAAGACATATAGACAGATTGCACACTAATTTTTTACTGATTGCTGTTATTTTTATCAGAAGTTTTTATACATAAGGTTCTTATTGTCCATGTAGAAAAGGGGAGGTAGAATCAATTTCCTCTTTAACATATTGATAAACAACTCCAGATATAGTGGTAGGGGGAAACTACATTTACCTTTGTGTGACCTATATAGGAATGCTGGAAAAATTAATTCCAGAATATTATGGTGACATTCCTTTAAGTTGTGGATATGATTTACATAGTAGGTCTTCTTGAGCCGTCCAGCTTCTTTCATCTTGATACTGTAAATTGCTTTCATTCCCCACCCACCCCCCCCATCTATATGCTTGAGGTATTGTTGTGATAAATTATGGAGGTACAGAACTGAAAATGGTGTGTAGATTGTCTAAGAAATTGAGTGCAGTCAGCCTTCAAAGTGGTGGATGATGTGCTAAAACAGCTACCTTCCCCTGGTCAGGTCGCACATGTCATCAATGAGCAGCTGCTTTTAACTTTGCCTTTTGCCCAGAGCACTGAGAGCAGCTGGATTTATTGAATTAATAACTGCTCCATTTGGGGTGTTTTGTTTTCCCATGACCGTGAAATCTGGCTATAATGTTAGCAAAGTGTAAGACAGGTCTCCTTCACCAAACAAGGTGGTATCTTTTTTGTTATTATATAGTGCTTAATCCATAAGGCATAAAATATTTGGAAAAGTGGACCTGTGGGGGAATGAAGTGTTTCTTGGTAAACAGAGTTAAGGAAAAAGGAGGGAAGCACATAAAAATGAGGTAGGCGATACACACATGCTGAGTGTGATTTTGAGGACACTTGTACTAGTCCTCAAATTAATCTCTTTAGTTGTAATGATTAGTAGCAGCCTCATTAAATCACCTGATGTATTCTAAACAGTGTTAGCATGTTAGCCGCAGTGGTTGAATAAACAGTTTCTGTGCTTTGGACCAATTTTTTCTTCTCAGGGCTCTGGATTTCATGAGGCTGGCTGAGAAACAGTGTCACTGTGTTAAGCAGATGGAGACGGGTGAACCAGTGGCCTCTGGTTCCTCTGACCACACAGGCATGAGGGAGGTGCCCTACCACAGAGCTTTGGGGCAATCCTGCTTAATAGGCTTTAGTTTGGGGTTACTATTGGTAGGGCTCACTCATTTTCTAGAAACAATACATGAGGTAACGCCTTCAGGTTTTATTAATCATGGCACATATTAGAGTAATCATTCTCATGTTATGATTAGTCTGCCATGCTGAAAGTGTTGGAGGAGTTACCTTATTATTAATGGAAAAAAAAAAAAAGAAAAATGTCTGTGGGGGGAGTGGTTTAGCTGTGCTCTTGGGATAGCAAAAGAAAAGAGAGAGGAGGAGTTATCTGGAACATGCATCTGCATCTGAAACATCTTGTGTGCCCTAGTTACTGAAAGTGGAGCCTGGTATCAAATCCTGATCCTGTGTTTTCCTCAGCATGTAAAAGGGGAAGTCCTGAAGCACTTTAGGCTTTGCTGACTTGGCTTCCTGCAAAAGGATGGCACAAGCTCAGGAGAAATGGGACTGAACGCCAAGCTGCCATGTCGAACCCCAGCTGTACTCATTAGCTAGGCATAAGCTGTGTCCTTCGAGGAGGTGTGTGGCTGCTGTATCCCTGGCAGAGGCTATTTACAGAGGCCTTCAGCCTCCTGAAGGCTCTTTGGGAAAAGGTGGGGGAGATCTGACCCACTAGAGCTAAAGAGCTGCATCCCATTTTCAAATGCTCTCCAGTCCTCATCATACCCATTTTCCTGAGGGCTGGCGTCGCTATGTCCCAGCATGCGACCACATCTTCTAATTCTAAAGACTCTCCCTTGATGTAGTCTAAGGATTTACCAAAACTGTGCAATCTCCTTTCTAGCATGGTGAAATTAGCTTTACTTTTTAGTTTACTCATGTTCCTTACGTGGGTTTTATGTCTCAGGAATTTCAGAGTTCTGCAAATAGATTTAAAGAATAATTATTTTGATTTATATCATATGTATAGATTTATGTCTTTATTATGGAAATTACTGCCCTAGTAATTTAAAAATGTGCAACTGTTAGGAGTAGTAAAGGTCATTTTACCAAACCAATTCTCAAATTGCTGCAGAGGCACTAAAAAAACCCAAAACACTTTGCACAGACTCTGCCTCAAGAGTCTGGCTTCTATGCTTAGGTATTTTTAGAAATGAGGCATATCACAAATGTTATGATGTGCCAGGCATTTCCTTCAATTGCTTTTTAATTGCCACAGAATATCAGAGTGATTCAGGGTGTTTTCTCCAGAAAGTTGGAGAGTTCAAATTCCAAATGGGAAGAAAGCAATTTGTTCGCAAAGCAGGTATCCAGTCTGCAAAACAAGTACCAAGAAACTTGAGAGGGGTTAAGATGAGAAAACACAATAACTTGTCTCCTTGTTTTGTGTGTACTTCTTTGTAAGCAAACAGTTCCATCATCAGCTCCTGCTTCCTATGGAAACAACCTTCTATTTATGCTTGACCTTTCAGAGTTAAAGGAAGTCCTGTGCCTCCTCATCCAGAACTTGTTTTACTCTTTTTTTCTTCAGAATATATGGTATGTACTTCAAATGTAGAAAGCATGCCCGGGAGAGGTGTATTCTGCAGATCAGCACCTTCAGCCTATTTTGAGGTGCACAGGCAGAAAGAAATGCCTAGTTAGTGTCTGTCCGTGAAAGGTTTTCTATCAGAGATGCGTATTTCAGAAGAAACTAATGTTCGAGTGTTTTGCTGAACTGCTCTGACGACGAGGTGATACCACCTTTTGTCATCTGCAGTGGTCAGCTTCCTTTTCGGCAGACTTTGTAACTTTTGTGATGGATGGAGCAAGGGTACTACAGCTGTTGCCTTCGCAGCTTGGATCCGTCTCTAGACCAGCTCAGTCCTGCACATTGAGGGAAAAGAGGGAGAGCTGAGAAAACAAGACACGTTTGTATCATTAAAAGCTGAATTATAAGGCGTGGAGGGGGAATTGGTGTAAGGAAGGGATTTTGAATGTTGGAATTTTCTAATTAAAGAGCAGTTTGTTGTGTAGAAGCATTTGAAAAAAAAAAGACTCTGCTTGGAGCAACCAATGCACTGGCTCTTAGGATATTTCTGTGGAAAGTGGAAGGCTGAGGTTCAAGTTCAGGTCTGAATTAGGCCCTTGAGGGTAGTTTCATAGTGCTTAGGGAAACATTTGAAGCACTGAGCTATTATGCGATAAGTTTTCCCTTCCTCTTCCCTCCTTTCCCCCTGGCCTTTTTCTCCTTCCAAAATTTCCATTCAGGAGGTGAGAACCCTTTCCTGAATGAAACGTAATAGGAAAACCATCATTTTATTTCAGGAAAGTTACAGGCTTGATAAACTAGTGTTTCCTAATTAAAAACACCCCAACATTTTGCTCCAAATTTCTCATTAAATCTCATATATCCTCCCCCTACCCCATTCTCTATAAAATATTCATTCTTCTTCTCCACTGGCATGCCCACCAGGCTCCTTTTTGCAACCCCCATGGTTTCCTCCCAGTAGTGTTCCACTGCTGGCTTCCAGCTCCAGTGGCCTCTCCTCACTGCAGTGGGAAGAGTAGCAAGGAGCAGTAACAAGGAGCGTGGGAAATGCTGGTGGTGCCCTGCTCCCAGCCACAGTACCTGGCAGCAGCCCTGGAGAGGAGCAGCCCTTTGAAAGAAAATTTAAGAAACATTTCCAGGTTGCCCTTGCCCTGGGTTTGCACCCATCCTGTCTTTTGTGGGGGCCAGAGTGAGAACAGTAAGGTGAAATCTTCAGAGTTTTCACTTTGAAAAAACTCTTAAAAGTGAAAGCTATTTTTACTGAGCCTGTACTGAAGTGTGATTTTCTTTATTTTTTATTTTTCCTCACAAAGTTTTACAATTTGGCCAACTGAAGGCATTTTTGAGAAAGTGGTAACAAGCCATCCCTGCTTTGAGTATAGAGGCAAGATCTCGAGATATTTTCCTGAGTAACTATGTTGATGTGGAAAATGTTATCCTTGGGAGTTAATTTTGCAAAATTATAAGCAGCGTGAAAAGAGGGTCTTGTAACAAGGAGGAAGTGGCAGCTTTGGGATCAGGCTGAACTCTTTGCCCTGCCAGTAAAAACTTTTGTCATTTATCATAGGTCTATTGGGTGAAAGCTTCATATTGGAAGTCCAACAAAAAGAAATGTGAGAGATATATATTACTTAAAAAAAAAGTGCATCTATGTGCTAGATCAAAATTGGTAGTACTACTAATAAGCAGCAATAGGTACACCTCGACAGATGCAGAAATGTATTCCGTTAAACCTTAAGAACTTTGAAAACACACAAGTTTTTCTGCTTTACCTACGTAGAACAATCTGCCGTGAAGAACAGGCTTTAAATTTAAATCATCTCTCCCTCTAAGTTTCTCGTAATTCCTAGTCCCAAACTGCTCAGCTAGTTTTAATTTCCTCTTTGATCTCGGTCAAGATAGGCAATCCAGAAACAGGTGTCCATTAATATAACTAAAAACGTGTGAAGTTATCTTCAGGATTGACATTCTAAGGGGATCTTTACATTGCTTTTAATTTTACAGGCTCAATTTGCTCTTCTCTGCCAGGCTGCAAACCCCAATTTAACTGGGCAGAAAGTTAACTGGCAAAAAAATTTACCAGTTCTCTCCTGTAGCCAAGCTGACACGCAGAGATACTGAAATCCTGCAAGGATTCTGCACCTCTCTGTACTCTCATTCTACTGGAGCGAAACAGAAATCTCACAAGAAAAGCTTTTCTCCTGACTTACTGAGACAGTGCAAACAAGAAAAAGCAATGGTGGTTTGGGTATGCCTCGTTTTATAAGACTGAGTGTCACATCCAGCACTGGCTGATCCCACCTTGATTAATGGACATTACAAAATTCTTGTTCATTTGGGACGGAAGCAAATTGTTTGCCTATTAAGTCCAATGTGACCTAAATCTGGACTTTAAGTCAAACTATAATCGACTCCTAAAATTGCTGTGGACTTTTAAACTCTGATAGCATTGATGGAGCATGAGGGAGCTCAGCTCCTTCAGTGGTGGTGTTCTGTGTCTCGCCAATACTGCCTTTAGTTGAATGAATTGCTAACCTGAACAGAAGCCAAGTGATTTAAGTCAAAATTGCTGACCTAGTCTCTTCTGTAGCTTTAACTTCAAATACTTCCATAATAGTGCTCGAGAATATTTTTTTTCCAATTTTAGCACAATGTTTGGACTAGGTGGGATGCTTTGCATAGTAATTAACAGCTGCTTTTCATGGCACCAGGTAGATTATTTTTAACTATACTATCTTCACTGAAATAAACCAAAACAGCATTATTCAATGCTTCTTTTGTGGAAGGGAATGTGCGTTCACCTGGTCTACTAGTGTTCTCCCTGGTTTGATGCTTTGTAGGGAAAAAAGACACCTAAAAATTGTTTTAATCCTTTACAGTTACATTAAAATGATGCGGCTGTCCAGCTGATAAATGGACTCCATTGTATCTGTTCTAAATTTATATAGATAGCAAAGTTCTGCAGGTCATAAATGATTTATCTTTTGTATCTGGAGTAGAGTCATAATCATTCACTCTTTTTCAAGTCTAGTTTGGCAACTTTATCTCACTTGCAGTTTGCATTTCTGAAAGTGGAAATATATTCTGCAGCTTTTGATGTGTTGATTGGTAAGAAGGTAAAGACAGCTGCACACATGTCTCCAGAGACTCAGCTCAATGGCTAAATGAAGACCTCTAGTGCTTTCTTGTTAGCCAAGATAGATCTACATCCAGATGAACCACAATTAGTCAATAGTGAAGGCTATAGGTTCATGTGATCAGAAGCCACAAATCAGTTTTCCCTAGGACTTAGTTATTGGCAGATAGCGCCTTAGGCTATGCCTTGCTGCCGCTTGCCTGACTGTAATTTTTCCCCTAGTGAAGTTTTTAAAGTCACATACTGAGACTGGAGCAGTGATCTCCTGACAACAAGGCTGTCACCGGCCTGTCAAATACCAATTGCTTATCGAACAAATTGTCTGCTACTTTAATGTACCTGGCCCCTCGCTATTAACAAAGCTTAAAACGCTGCTGTTTTCTGCACTGCTGTTTACTCTGTTGGTACCTATCTGCTTACCCGCGTACCTCATTATTTTGACTTGGCGTGGGCCAAATCCTTCCTTCTTATGACACTGATGGAAACACACCAAAATGATTTATAGTCAAGGTGACTACGTGTCGTTGTGAACTTGTGAAACTGTATCAGTAAACCAGGAAGGAACCCTAATTCCTGCTGGAATCTAAACCCTGGTCCAAAATTATTTTGTTTCAGAAAGTTTGGTTAATGTATTTATTTGCTAGGCTAGCCTCATATTGTACACAACTTTGAGTTTGCTTTTGGCTAAAATTAGAAGCAAAAATGTATTGTGAGGAAATTTCATCTGAGGCTTTCAGAGAACACAACGCTCACAAGTGGGAGATAAGTACGATTCGCCAATTTTATGGGTAGCTAAAACAAGCCTCAGAGAGGCTGCGTTACTTCTTCACCCAGGGAATGAGTTGTAGAGCTGCGGATGGAGCCCAAAGGATTTATCATCTGCCCATACGTGTATTTACCAGCCAGTCTGTCTCCTCTCTAGACGATTTACATGCCAAAATGGCATCCGCCATGGCTTCTGGGCAGCACACTAGTTGAATCAAATCACACCTTTCTCATTGCTGCTCTGCAAATAAAGGAAAAATTAAGGCCAGTAGAAGTAAAAGTAATTCTTCAATGAACTGAGCATATAAAACGTGCTTTAAAATTTCCAGCACCCTGCAGTGACGGTGATTAGTTAAAGAAACGCCACAGCCTTGTTACTATCACATCTTTTAAAACCTTTTTACATTACGCAAAGATGGTCTAAGAAATTAATTAAAATGTTGGACAATAACATAATCAGGGATATCTATATTTGCAGTCTTTTCTCTGTGCTTGCATACATCTTTTATCTGTCAAGTACAGCAAATAGCTAATTAGCCCCCTTTTAAGTGCTTCACTGCTTATATTGGAGCTATAGTCATGCCCTAGTGGGATGGTTTCCAGGAAACCTGATACACGTGCTTGGCTGAAAGAGTATGTGCCTATTCGTAGGCTGTTAAGAAACCGGTAGCGATTAGAAAATGCTCTTTTAAAGAAATCAGTTGTTTGTGGTTCTCAGAATACATCTGGTCTGTCAGTGTTTTAAAGACAGAGCAAGCCAATATCCGGAGTCCCTACGTGGCTCCGACGCAGCGAAATTCTTGCCAATGTCAATCAGAGGGTTACTAAATATGGGCTGCGGGATGTCACCTAATGTGTTCCCTAAAAGGTAAGTTTTTAATATGATTGGTATGACTCATCAGGTTAAATTTTTGTTTTTATTCGCTCGTTTTCTGCTTGGGCAAAATCCCAGCATAGTCAGAACTGAAGTAATAGGCACTTATTTTGACGAACTGCCTTAAAAGCATTAGCCAGTTCATGTGTTACACCACAGTGCATTAGTATTAAAGTAGTAAATCTGACAAATAATCAAATCAGCTTAATTTTGCATAATGATCAAGAAAAATGTACTTACAGATTAAAGTGATCTTGGGAGATTCCCTCCCTTGCCTTTCTGCATTAAAATCTTTATGATAGAAAGGCCTCATTGAGGGTTACTATAACCTATAATGTCACATGCCATCTCATGCTGACCACAAAAATAACTCAAGGCGCCACTCTGCTGCAATTAGCAGCTGTAAGATTATGATGTTTTGACACAGGTGAGGCAAAAAACCTCCAAGCACAAATAGAGTGAAGATATGAGTTACACAACTATTTCCTCACAAAAACACCACATATTATTTATACACCAAAAATGTCATAAGAAAGGACTTTTCTCAGACTCCTAAAAGTAAGTTCTGCCACCAATTAATTTGCGATGTGATAGCAGAATTTGCCTACTGTTATTTAAGGATTTTCACTAGTCTTTGCCCCCTGAGTAAACAGGCTTGTGCGTGCTGCTCTGCCTCATCAGACGGTATCAGTTATGGTATAAGATGATTAACACCAACCTTTGCTTATGCCCCACCCATCTTTTATAACTATGAGGTAGACTCCATCCCTCTTTATTCACCAAGTAGCATCTTACTTCATGAGTGGTGTGGCTGAAAATACACTGGGCTACTTATGAAGGAGAATATCGTGGGTTTGAAAACAATAATTATATAGCTCTATGTTTTATGGGCCGGGTGAAAGGGCATCTTATAGATATCAAGCAAGTATTTGCTATGATAGTTGTTTGAGATGTGATTAGAATATATACTACGCAGCTTTTTAAATGTAACTTGGGAGCAGATCATTATGGGAAAAAGGTATACAAAGGCATTAGGTGGTAGTAACCTCATTCTTTTCTGTGTGTGTCTGTTTTGCAAGACATGGCATTTGCCTGATTTACACTCCTATGATACCTCTTCTCTAACATTTAAGTAATTTATTTGTTTTTTAAAAAGCTGGAATTTGCAGCTACAGAAAAAAGAACATAGGGCTGATATACCAGATGAGTTACTTCTATAGAGTAAAAGCCCTTACACAAGTCTAGGAGCACTACCATGGTGCATTAAAATACATTTCATTTCGGCTTGTCCTGCTCCACGGATTTCCGCAGGATGTTTGTCACCTGCTGAGTTCTGCAGGAAGAGCAACACCTTGCCGGAGACCTGTCCCCGGGAGGGAGGTGCCTGGGTACGGGGGCTCTGTCGCCTATGCGCTGCGCTGGAGGCTCAGGAGGCCTGGCTCTGGTCTGAGCTTTCCGCGCGTGATTTCCTTGGCCAAAAGAGAGGGGGAGATGACAGCCCTGCAGCCTCGGTCTTATGGGAGGTTCGTAGGAGGGAGGGATCCATGTTGCACTCCTCAACGTAAAGTAACTCAAGCTCTCACTGGGGGCAGAGGATGGAGCCAGGACATTGATACCTCCGCTCGCCACTGCTACTGGTGAATTGAGTTGCCCTAACATTAGCGTTGCTTAGTTTTAAAGTCTTGCTAAACTTTCACATTTAGGAGGAAAGGCTGCGAAAGCAAAGCCTGCAAGCCCAGAGCTCTACTGCTGGGCAGCAAAGTGGGAGACGCTGGCCTGACCGCCTGACCCCAGGCTGAATTTTCAGTTTCTGAAAAAGGGGTAATAACAGTCCTCTGCCTCACAGAAGTGTCATGAGTTTAGCTATGCTAATACCTTTGAGGTGCTTGTACTCTCTGGTAATGGAGAGAGGGTAGATGGCAAGGCTAAGTACCATACATCCATTAAATGCTGTAATGTGACCTCCACCCTCCCTCTGCGCTTGCTGTCATCTGCACACATGAGCACATACATAACCGTACAAATATACCTATCCAGATAAAAGTCTGCATCAGCTATGGGCCTGTTGAATTCTCTGAAATGGTATTTTTTCAGCACAATGCTTAAAGTGAATGAATGAAACTCTATACTTCAGCAGCATCGGTAGGAGGGAAGGGAGCAAGAGGAGTGTTAAAGAAAGGTAAAGTGCACATAAAACTGGATAATGTCACCTGCTGCTCCCCATCATGCAATTTAAGAAATGTACAGGAATTTACAATGTACAAATGTTCTGCTTTGTAACTACTGAATTTCACGGTTGCATATTTGCCACTTGTGAATTTGTAACTGGATATTAGCAATTTCCAAACGGCTGGGATGTTTGTGCACACGTAGTATTTGAAAAGGTGTAGTAAATATGTGAGAAAACCTGCGTATTCACTGCAGAGGGCACAAAAGGAAACAGAAATCTAAGAACTGTCATGCAGTCAGCCGTTAAAGTGGCACAACCACATTAAATACGCAAGCATGAGCTGATACAATCCCCAAAGTATTTCCATATAGATATGATACAAACAATTATATTGTCCAAGAAAGAAGCTGATTCCAAATGGTTGTGGACAAGATGGCTTAAATGTAATTAAGTCATTAGAAACCATCGCTAGGGTGAAACCCAACTTTTATTTGATTGCCTCGTGTTACTTCGTAGAGAATGGGATGAGATCCAATCTGCCAGTGGTACAGGGATTATACACCAACACGTGAGAGGTAAAACTTGCAGAACTAAAATAACCCCTGATTTCATTAATGTCTTCTGAAACGTCTCAAGTGTCACTTTTATAGGAGACACTTTCTTCCAAAAATATAAAAAGTTATCCTGGTACTAAGTATTAGGTGACCAGAAAATAACATATCACAGCTATCGCATCATGTAGTGACATGCAGTGGTTGTAGCACATTTTATTTTTATTATTATTACTATTACTACTATTACTATAATTATTATTATTATTTGCTGTTACTATGAAAGTGTTAGAAACCGCCTTTTTATTTTGTGTTTTCTCAACACATAACAAATCAAGGTTCATGCCTTTGCCTGGGCATCCTTAATCCTATTATCCTATACTATCCTAATTTTCCTATTTTAATATTATTATGTTATATCTTATTATCATATCCTTGATCACATCATATAAATGGATAGATACAAAAAAGGCAAAATTGAAAACTATGCAAAGTTTTAAACAACATTAAAAAACAACTATTAAAATTTCCAAAATGAACTTTTTTAAAAAATACAGTTTTCTAAAACAAATATACATTTTTTTCTTAGAAATATTATGGCGTTTAAAAAACTCGTCCCAATTCAGAAGGAAAATTAATTTCCATGTTAAAAGAAAAATCCCATTAGAAATTAATTTTAAAAATATGCATACTGTACGATGTATTCATGATGTATGACAAAAGGGCATAATTATCTGCTTCCAGTGATGTTTGTGAATAACAATCGAACCAATGGTTAGCAGAGGGAGGTGTTCATTTCCCCTTTCCTTTATTATTTTCAAACTCTTCCCTTCCGTACCTTTGGGTTAGGAAGTTTGCCCCTTTACGTTAAGGCCCTTTGTTTGTGATCTGCCGCCAAATTCATCTGTATGCATCATCTTCGGTAATATTGAGAGTTGTACCTTCCACGAGTCTTTGGCACTGCATGATGAAGCGCTCTATTTATATTAAAATGAAGAAGTTCCTAAGGGAGACATAGAACAGAATGAAACAACAAACAGAGCTTTAGAGACTGGATATGCGAAGTGACAGTGACAGCAAAATGGTAGCTCTTGTTACGGAGTGGCCCAAAGGACTGCAGAAAGACTTATAGCATGAGCAACACCGGCTTGAACTTGGCAGCTCTTACAGGCTTAAGTACTTGCCACGAGAAGATGTTTTACAAGACAGAAGTTAATCAAACGATTTCTCAAGATTGCACATCTTGATTTGGGATGTCATTGACATAATACGTTGCGTGAGGCTTTGCTGTATATAAATTAGAGGAATTATTTTAACATCGAACCATATTTCTTCATTTAAATCAACATACAACTGTATTGCTGCTGTTATGATTTACTTAGTCTAGATAATAGGAGAGACAAGACATAGACATCACGTTATACAGCAACTAATGCCGTACTGTCTTCAACTCGAGGGAAGGGAGAAAGTGAATTAAGCTCCTACTGAAATGTGCCCTGCAGGTCAATTTGAATCGGACAAGAGTGCTATAAAGTGGTTTATTGTGGCGGGGGGAAGCCGTTGTTAAATTGCCTGGAGGACTTTCTCAACCTGACCGTGATGAGGGAAGTGGTGAGGTTGCTGTGCCCTCTCTTCTGATGGTACAAGCAATCCACCTGGCCATCCAGAGGTACTGGGCGTGGGTAGAGCAAAAGGATGGGGATTATTAAAGGTGAATTTCAAAGAGAAAGACTATTTTGCAAAGTATTTTTAGAATGGGGAAAGAAGATCAGGTATGATTTTTTGAAGGGAAAAAATGAGATGGAGTAGGCAGCGTTGCAAATTGCTGTTTTCGTTGCACATCGAGGCCCTGTCTGGGCCAAAAAAGCATTGCAGGCGAGGGGCTATGGTGCTACCAGAAGGGAGAGTTAGGACTGAGCATTTGTGAAGGGAATGGGCTTTTATCTCTTTCAGTTTTCATCACGTGATATTTGACTTCAGCAAATAATTCATATTTTATATAAAGGAAATATTTGTTGAAGATTCAACCTATCCTTTCCCAGGTAGTCAATTAGCCAGTTACAATTTCCCGCTGAGTGCCAGAGGGAGAGCCCGTGCTTCGTACTGGTTCCAGTGCAAACCGGAGGCAGGCTGCGCTTGACATTCCCCAACCGTAATAGCATATGTTTAAGGAACTTATTTTCAGTTTCAACATCTGCTGCAAAAAGAGGGCACCATCTATTGGAAATAAATAAAGTGGTAGTCAGATACGCTAATGAGCAAACTTGTTCAGGAAAAAATTAATTGTTCCCTGTGGATACAGACCTGCAGATGCTGATAGCACTGGTAGGGAGGAAAGATCACCTTTTACAATGCAAAGACATAATTTATCCCATTCCCAGCCCACAGGAAGTCAAGCCCAGGGCATATCCTTCACATCTTTAGTTTTTGAAAATAATTTCTATGAAAAACAAATGAAACAAAAGTTTTAAACCACTGAAAACACTTTCTGTCTTTTAAATTGACCTTCCATTTTTTTCTTTTTTTCTTTTTTTCTCTTTTTTCTTTTTTTTTTTTAACTGAAAATGTCTTTTTTATAACTGTCATTGCAGAGGGCAGGAATTGTCAAATAGGAAAAGTTCCCAGAAACAAAAGCTAGACATGTTTTTTTTTGAGATCCAGTTCCAGACTATATCTACCTCAGGTCATGTTGTGTGATACGCTAGCATGCCTACAACAGAAAATGTGCACCGAACAAGGATTTCCTGTCAGCACCTACCTGGGGATCCGTCACTGCTGAGCTCCCTTGGCATCTACCCCGCCTCCATCACCCTGCGATCAGCAGGAGCCTCAGAAGCCGTTCTTCACTGCTGTTGCTAATACCCTCTGAATACTGGGAAGGGAGAAAACAAGGAGAGTGGAGAGGAAGATTTAGATATTAATTTCCAAACAATAGAGTATGGTTTTTTTGTGTTTTCGTTGCAATCAAGAATAGGGGAGTTATGAAGGGATTCAGGACTGCGTAAACTCTGCGCAGAGGTAACTCTGCAAATTACCCATGAAAGGCAGAGTTTGAAGGAAATCTCCTCCAAAAGGGTTTCTTTCCTTATGGATTTTGAATTCTGGCCATGGAATATGTGCACAATTTTTAAAAAGTGCTTTATTTCATCATGATTTCCAAACTTTTTTGGTAAACCAATTGTCCAGTCTATCTTGATCCCACTCCTCACCCAAAATTTGATCAGGTTTAATGTTAAAATTCCACCATTTGTTAACAGATCATGTGTGAGAGAGACTTGAGGTATTTTTCATACATCAGCCAGTCCAGAAGGTGGATTTGTCTCTGCCTCTTGGGATCTCTGCTAAGTCATCTGAACTGCATTTCTCGTATCAGACTGTCTTTGAGGCATCTACCCTCAAAATACCTGGAGACAGCAAAGGTAAAAATTTGGAGAATAGTAGTGCTGTTGGATTCTTCTTTTTGGCAAGGCACTATGGAACAGGTACTCCTTTAATTTGTACATATTTACAATTTTTTTTCCACATAATTAAATTTGTCTGAGCTGCTTAGGATGTCTTGGAAAATGTTCTTGTGTCCTTAACCTGTTTTGGCTGCAGTACAGGTTTAATTTCTCTGACATCCATTTCTGGATTTTATTGGTAGAAGTAACACCTGTGAGAATGAAACAGAGAAATTTGTAAAGTTTGGTAACTGGCCAAAAATAAAATAGGCATTTCAGAAGAGATTAGATAAGGTAATGAATCAGTCAGGCTACTGCCTATTTAGAGTCAGATAGAGGCAGAAATTAAAAAGTTTGTTTGGTTTTTTTTAACATTTTTTTTCTGGTCACACTAGATTTCTCAAGGATCATTACAGAGCCTTAAAACATGCAACCTTAAAAAGCAGAATATCACATGCACGCCCTCGCTGCTGCCATCTTGGGTTAATTCTTCAGAGTTCATGGTGTGGCTAATTCGGCTAACAGGGAGACTACTGTGGGATGTGCCCCTTGTGACCTGTAACTGTGAACTGGACCCCAGAACTCGGCCCCAGCCTCCCACTGCTCCAGAATATCCATATCGAGCGAAAAACCCTCCCCCTCTAAAACTTCAAGTAACCTCTCCTGCGCACCGATCATTGTGCCAGGTACAATGGTTTATAGACTTTTGGGGGTTTAATCAAGTAGTCTGTAAAAATAAGCTGGAAACAACGTATGCTTTATCGTGATTAAAATGCTTGAGACAGTAGCATTAAGTGTAAATGACACTATGTAACAGCAATTACATATTATTGGTTAGATCTTCTGCTAATGTAAATTCAAATAACTGTGTTTGAGGCCATGTTTCCCTAAGTCGCTCTGTAAAGATTTCAAGTAAGAGAGATCAATTTTAATTAAGCACATGTTTTAGAGATCATATAAAAGTGGAGAGAAAAAAAATCATATTTTTTTTACTAGCGGGTTATTGAATGTATTGTAGAAGATTAAGGTTCTGCTTTTGTTAATTAGGCTTTTTTATGATGTTACAGAGTTTGGAATTAACAAAGATCAGAAAAAAGCTAATTTTTATCTGAGAAAAATTACAAGAATAAAAAAATCAAAGTTTATATATTAAATTCAGATAAAGAGATAAAGCTACATTTGGTTGATAATAACTATTACAACAAATATCTTTCTGTGAAATAATTTGTTGTCTAAACTTGCTAACATAAACCAGTTTAAATAAACTATAATTTGAGTAGGCACTAGAAATACTCAGATGGCAAAACAGTAGTTTATGCCAGGCTGGCTCAGCAGTTTAGTATAAGTGTGAGTTTTATGGTGTGTCAGTTTTTATTTGCTGTGGTTATTCCATCAAACAAATTGGTTCTTCCTTTCCTGACCAGAGTATATTATGACTCCAAAAAAATCACTGAGAAGACAAAAGACTCCCATCATGTAAAACGCATTTTGGAAGGAAGGAAGGAAGGAAGGAAGGAAGGAAGGAAGGAAGGAAGGAAGGACGGACCCATAAACTGGCTGCCTACAGTGGGTTGAGCAGTTGCCTCTCTCCCTGTATGGCCGCGCGTTTGAGAGCTTCATTGCCTGTGTTTCCCCTTGGAAACGGATCATCTCAGGTTTCTCTCTCTATGGGTTCGTTAATGACCTTGGTGTCTCAGGCTGGGGTAAATGGGCTTGGAAGCAGATGGGGTGGAGCATGTCTTCTAGCATGTGGACACCAGCATCAGGGCCTCCCCTGGCCTCACCTTCCCTTCTCGCCGGAAGTGTCTCATGTCAGCCTGCCACAACTGCCCCACAAAGCTCAGCTCAGAAGTCCCTGGGGCCCCTCCATCTTACTTCTGCTCTCTTGATCACGTCCATGGTCAGAGGTTTTGGGGACAATAGCTAAAGTGTAGAGCAAGGGTCCTTGCTTGCAAAAGGAGGACCTTTCATTATTAGTCTTCTGTATTACGTTACAAAATTTGGAATTGGTGAATATCAAGAGAAAGGCAATTTTTAACATAGGGAAGCTGCAAGAATGAAAAAAATCCACGGTATACAAGGCTAATGCACTTCCTCCAGAAAGAAGTGGAAGAGCAATTTCAACACACTTTGATTCATCAGGTTTTTAATTGCTGCTGTAATCATTGGACATTATATATATGGCCATACTGAACAGCCTGGTCACTAAAGGTCACTAGGTTAAGGCAATGTTTTGTACCATGTTGTGAGGAAGATTGTGTTTATTTTAGTGCTAGTAGATATGCTTCTGTTGCTATATTTTGATTTAAAATTTATCATATCTTTTTCTCAGAAGACCTGAAACAGAGATGCTGTATATGATGAGAGGCCAAATTTGCCTCTTCACTATAAATAATCACTGTAAGAAAATTAAGGTGCAAAACCATGCCTGCTGTAATTGTTGCATACTTATTAGAAGCTTTCCCTTTCCAGATTCTCTGGGTATTTGTTGCCCATGATAATGTGAATACTTGAGGGGAAAGTGTAATTAGCGACTGTGTAGTTCATTCAGTAAACATTTCTGAGCTGTTTGATGTGACTGAACTGAGCGTCACATATAATTTTACACTTTTATCCTACCAGGCAACTGACAGGTCTCTAATCGCAGTCTCAGAGCTTTCACTCTGCTTGAACTTTGCTTCATAGAGGTCATTTTCCAACCACTTGGGAGCAGGAGCCACGTCCGTTAAATCCCACAGAGTCGATAGATGCGATAATAGCTTTAGGCACATTTTCTTAGAACTCGGGGGAAAAGACAATTTCAATAAATGTAAAGCTATACTATCTACAATCCGCAGAATATGTAAGCAAATCTCATAGGAGCACATCTTTCTTTTACCTCCTGGCAAGAATCTCTTTAATAATAACATGTATTTGTTTGTTTTCAATATCAACACTTGATAAGGGCAGAAAAGTCACGTACAATACTTTAAGAAGAGAATAAAGAGGAGGAGAATGCACGAGGTGAAACAAACAGCAAAATATTCCCTCAGGTTTGGATTTTACAGACTATTAAATAGTCTAATACATATTTCTACCCTCAGAGAAAGGCAGATGGTAATAGGGTGTGCACATGGTGGTCTGACCATCATATTGCAAATACGAAGGCAAGTGTTAGCTCAACATACAAAATATTGGTAGGAGAAAAGCAGAGACCAAGCATCTATAAATACATGCTTCTAGCATGCTAAATATGCTTATACACATTATACTTTGATATATTTTACATCGTATAGATCACAGCTCATCAAAACAAGCTTGCAGGTTGTATCTGTCAAGATAATTAACAGACAATTCCTCTGTAGCAGATGTCTGAGATAAGTAGGAAGGACAGTTCTTCCCTTGACATGGCATCAAAGGAGAAGCAACTAATAATAAAACAGAATAATGTGTTGTTTCAGATTGATCATAGCTGCCTAACATAAAAATTAACATGATAAAACAATCAATCCCTGTCAAACTCTCATACTGAGATTGAAAATAAACTTTCCAATTCTTTCAACATTTTTGCTATTGTCTTTGATTTTTTTTTCCTTGATATATTTGTGGTGCAAAGGAATAAATCTTGAAAGTAAAGTATCCCCTCCAGCAAAATATTTTACTCCATTTGCCTTGGAGAATTCCACTGCAGGGGAGAGAAAAGGAAAAAAAAAAAAGCCTCGCAGAGTAGCTGGAATAGCTTCAAATTCAATAGCCTATGAGATTTTCCTTTAAATGATCTTTCTAAATATAACAGTTCAATAGGTCAGTGGTCAATATGAATGTTTTCTGCAAGCTGGAGCTATTAATTTCTGCTACACTGTTCCAGATGCCAAATGTTAGCTGAACGTTTTATACGCCAGCTTTCTCACACATATGCTTAAATGAACATTAGGCAAAAACAACTGAGCAAGTGGTGCTGGTGCTCCCATATTAAAAAGGAAAATAACTGCTAGATCACAACACGGAATTTTTATTTTTTTTTCTTTTCTTTAAAAGATCCTTTGAGGAATGGTCAGCCTGAACAGAAGAATGTTTCCAATGGTGAGGTGAGAATTTGTGCAGCTTCTTGACAAAGGTGAGAGAAACAACAAAGAAAATAATGCTTTAAAATAATTCGACTCCATTCAAAACTCATAGTAAGTCATGGCAAATGTACTGACTGTCTGTACAGTAGCAAAAGGTTGAAAGCTTGTAGCAAATAAATTTTGAAATGGAAAGTGTATTTGGCCCTGGGAGAAGAACGCGAATTAGGAGCTGAACCTGGCTGTAGCGGCTGCTCCAGCAGAGGCAGCGCCAGGAGGAGCTTTGCTCTGCTCCGGGCTCCCAGGGTCGGGCTGGGGCTGGCGCAGGGCCGCAGCGGGGCTGCAACCCGGCGTGCGCATGGACCCCTGAGACCTGCCCGTGGCAGAAAAGGGAGGTGAGCTCCGCTCCTGACTCTGACAGGTGTCGGGCACTGGGGCGGATGTGGGACACAGCATTTGCGAGGCTGGATGGTGCACCTCTGCCCAGATCTGTGCACGCTTATTTTGGAAAGCAGCAGCCTGCATGCGTTGCAGCATCTGTGAGGGACACAGATAGCAGAGCTGACCCACCTGTCACATCACATGTTCCCACCGTTGACATTTAGGCTGTGGGACACTGTCCTGCTAGGTCCTGGTTTAAAGCACATTTTAAAATACTTGGCCTCCCTTCTTATTTCTGCCCACCACTCTGAGCACCCTTTTCTGTGCACAGTTCACACTTCCTAGGAAGGGTTCCCTAAGGTCTCTCTTCTTCCTAAGACTAGTGTTTGTTCTTGCAAGTTGGTCTATGGCTGCCCAATAACTAGGGGTCACTGAGAGTCATGCCACTCATTTCAGACTTGATCACAACATGGAAAGTCTAAACACAGCAGTTGGTGTGTACAGCCCGCCCTTCGCTGGGTTATTTTGCACCTTCAGATGCATTGCGTGGGACTCCACAGAAGCATGTCTACAGTTTTGTCTTGTAAGCAAGACAAAGTGCGTTTTTATTTTCTCCCACATCTCTAAGCAAAAGTCAATTGCCTCCTCCAGAAATCCACTGAGTTGAGGTTATCGGAGTGCAAGTTGCTAACCTGTTGAGCCATGTGCTTGAAATTAATACTTCCTTGGGGATCCGAGGCTGGACAGCTAGTCCAGAGATACGATTTGTCTCGACACTCTTACTTTATGTGTTTCAGTGGTGCTGCAAGAACCCAGAGAAAACTTCTGGGAGAAAACATCAGAGAATTGCTATGGGCAGAGGGAAAACACTGTCAAAGAAACCAATTAAGGAGAGGAAAAGAGCTCAAAAGGTTTGCTCCCTGTTGTACTGAAGCTGGTTATTCTGTTTCGAATCACGGCTGCTGAGCTGATTTTTCTATTGCAATATTTGTGGTTGCAGTCAGGCCAGAAGTGCATATTCGCACTCAGAGGACCTTATTCTTGTCTTTATTTCTGTCTTTTGAGTGACAACTTTATTTAAGCAAACTGCCACCTCTACATCATTACCCTGGATCTGTTTTCTTCTACTCAAGCTAGTACCTTGGCCAGTTTCTTTGCCATTTCCTCTCACACGTTTTGTCATCACCTCTGGTTCAAAGATTTACAATGACTTCTGTTTCCTCTTGCCAGTGCCTTCTGTTTCAGTTGCAGCCTGTCAGTTTGGTTTGCTCACTCCACCCAGGTGTGATCAGCTTCTCTCTGGGTCCTCTCACCCAAGCTATGTCTAACCGAGGAGATAATATTCTTCCTCATGTTATAAGCTGGGGTCTTTCCTTCAATCATTCACCTACCTAGATTTAGTTCTCGTTGGGGTTCCCTTCATCTGCCAGTTTGATGGCCTTCTTTTCTAGCTACATGTGCTCCTACCTTTTATTTGTACAAACTTGACAGCACAGTTGTAGAAATGCCTTCACCTTACACACCAGGTTTTGGTGTGCTGTATGGAGTAGTGCAAGCCAGTCAAAAGCTGATTTTGTTATTTGCTTAAGCAACTCTCATGTCTGGGAAACTTAGTGTAGGTGATTGATTTATTAATATCACTTTGCTGATACATGTTTAAAATTTATTTTTCACACAATATGTCCCATGTACGAATAATAAATATAACTGAAATAATAAAAGATTTACTATTTTTATGATCAGTTTATGTCCCCATGTGATTCTAATAAGAAGAACCCAGTTTGGGAAAGAAGCCATGAAGTTTTATTATGTCTGTGCTCTAATCCTAATCCTCCAATGCAGAGCAAAATCCATCTATGCCAGAAAATATCATATGGAAACCAGAGACCTTTAAGTTTTTACTGCTGCTGTCCCAAATGGAGGTATATATGTGAACACTGCTGAGCTCAGAATTATGGTCCATGACCAGAGGACCTTATTCATTACAGAGGCAGGTTTAACATGTTTATGCTTTACTTGAATGTGTGGCTGATGATGGCTCCCAAGGATTGCACTGGCACTCAGGGACTGCTAGGAAGCAAACCTCTCTTTTATTTTAGCCAAATTCTCCATAGCAAAGAAACAGTGAAGAAGGATGTTTTTGTTGGTCCTGTGCTGCTCATCATTTCTCCCAGGCATTTTTCATTTACGGGGCTCACGGAGTTTCTGGGAACTTGCCGTTGTGAATTGGTGCAAAAAGGTCTCTGTATAACTTGGAGTCTGGAAGAAAAGTTTTCTTTGTAGAGCTTTAACATTCTTTAAAGAGTAAGACCTGCTAATTACTTCTATAGCAAAATTTAACAGCTTTTTTGGACTTGTGCACTGCATCAGATAAGTAACCTTCTTACACAAAAGATTGTCTAAACAGTAATTTATGTAGTAGAATATGTTGATGGTCTAAAAGAGCTTGTTTCCAAAATATGTTTAAACAAAATCCTTATTTAATATGAAACCACAAATAAAACTGAAGCATTGGGTGTAATTAGTGAATTCACTGAATTATCAAATTCTACTCCATTTTAAGTTTACCAGCTCCTTGAAATGGCCATAGATATGCTTTTATATCTGTGAGCCTAAAATGACCTCAGGGAAAAGCATTTTCTGTCTTAAAAGCTAGATGGAAAAGGAGCTGAAAAATGTAAAAATGGTTTCTATAGCGTAAAAGCTGAGAGACAAATCTACAAATGGGATCAATCTGCCTGACTCCTGCTGCCTTAATCCAGCACCTCAAGAATCAATGTCTCAAGTCAATCCTTCCAGATGAGGTGCTGATTGAGTTCCAGGCACTCCCAGTGGTAGGAGGAAGGTTGCTTTTGAAAAAAAGGGCCAATCTCTTCAGAGGACTAACTTTATTTTATGTAAAATGCTAAAAGAGCTACTTTCTGTCACAGCAGGATGTGGAGGACTGGGTGTCTCTTTCTGGTGCGAGACAGAACTCAGCATCATCATCACCTCCTCAGCCAAATCTTCCTGCCTTTTGTCATGCAAAATTGTTTATGATTTCATGAGAGAGTTGTGAGTAAAGGGCAGAGTTGGGCAACGTGTCTCTGTTTTCTGTCCTGTAATTTCTGGTTAATCTGACTCTCTCATAAAGAAAATATTACAAAATACTAATTTTTAGAAATCTGGTGTTGGGGATATTAGTGAGGCTGGTCACCTACTAGGAAAGAAAGCAAAAAATGGCAGGAAAAGAAGAGAAATCTATCTGGTGCAACTACTTCTAAAATATCCATGTCAGGGATTTAACAAGCAGGAACACTTCTTCCTGATTCATTAAAGCTTTGTCTTTCTGGCCATAAACAGCCATATGTTGCTGGTAAACAGCCCTGTGGAAGACACATGATTATCCTGCGGTTTTTCTTTTTTGTGGGTTGTGCAGATCCATCTTGTGCTAAAGTGTGTTCCCCAGGGACCATGGACTGTGAATATCACCTGATAAATACTCGCATCTACAGTGAAGCCACTGAGGCCACAGAAATACTGTGATTCCGCTATAGTACCTATCTGTTAGCACTTTTGCAAGAAAAGCTGCCTTTAAATATCTTTCCTTAGAAGTTTGAAAGGCCAGTAGTTATATTTTCTAATGGAACTAAAACCAGATTTAGCTGAAGCATTTTGATCTCTTTCTAGGGTGGGGCAGGCTTGCAATGGAGAATGAATCATTAAAAATGTATTTCATCTGGAGAATAATCTTCAGGTATCTGTAAAGATCAGAGGGATGCCGACATGATCTGGAGATGTGAATTGGTGTGGTCTCTGTGGAAAGGGTGGGTAGATGGCATTTGTCTAGAGACTACACAAAATAGTTGGGGTTTAATATTCAACACTAGCAGATTGTGCTAAATATGCTAGAAAAGTAATCTTTACTTTGGCGAAATGCAGAGCCATTTTAGAACCATGCTTCTCCTCAGGTAGCATGTCCTGCCTCCCAGCAGACCAAAAGAGGCCAAACGGGGAAGAGCAGGACAGCAGGAAAGTTGCCTTTTTGTGCTGCTCTCTCCTGCTGGCAAGGAAGATTCTCAGCTGTTACTATTCTACCACTGTTAGCAATTATTTACAAAATGCAATGGCCAGCTGATTGCTTCTTTCCTTGCTATGCATGATTTGGGGAAAAAAAGGCAGCCTATCCCCTGCCTTTACCTGTCCATTTCTTCCTGGCATGGACAAGGTACCTAGAAGCCCAGCACGGCTGAGGAAGCCTTTGGATGTCAGTTTGAGGCTCCACAGAGAAATTTCTTTCATTAGCATGCTTGAAAGTAAAACAAAGGAAATCCATCCAGAGCTTTCCCCAATCCTGCTCAAAGAGCACAAAGCCTTCAAAAACCCCTATGGTTGAAAAAATGTTACGATGGTTGCCAAGTCAGGCACAAAGAAGTTAGTAAATATTAAAATGGAGTCTTCTTTAATACAGCTCTTTCATGCATGTAACTTGGGATTTAACTTTCAACTGAATAAACACCAATTGAGAATGCAAAATGTTATTATTATCATTATCTCATTATAGTAATATGTTGCTCAAGAACTTTCCCTCATGCAATGTGTAGGATATACTGCGCTCTGGGACAGACAGAAAATGTGACAAGGAGGATCTTGGCTAGAGGTCCTTTGGTTCACTTCAGGCAGAAGTTGTCCCAGTGCTTTGAAGCTGTCTGAGGTTAAAGGAATGCTCACTCCAGAAATGTCAGGGAGAAAATTAAGAAAACTTTCTTCAGAGCAAGGTTTGAATGCTTTTCAGTGATTGCTTAATATTAAATAATGCTTTATAATATTAGTTCTGTGTGATGTGAATCAAGTGCCTGAACAGAACTACCTTGTATCATTCTAAGTAGTCCAACTGGAGCTCGATATGAGGCTGGTACAGATGACTCAGTATGGATGGGAGATCTGAGTGCTTCTGCAACAACTGGACAAAAGGGATGTCCCAGGTAGCCCAAGTGACGTTCAATATCTGTGTTTATGCACCTCGTTGTTACTCTGATGATTACTGTTCTGCTTTGTGAAGGGAATATGTGAATGGAAAAAGTTACTGTGAACAGTTCGCTTTTTTTTGTTTGTTTGTTTTAAGGAGAGCAGTAAATTATTGAATAGAGTTTTCATGAGGAAAGGACTGACTTTATCAGTCTAAATACACCTAGAGGTCTTAAACCAGGCCCTTAAATATGGGCTGCTCTTATTCGCTGCAGACAAGATTGACACAATGTCTTCATCTTCCTTTGTTTGCCCTCACTGTAATCCAAGCTGTGGTTTCAAGAGGGTTCAGTTTGGTAACTTGTAGATATGTACACACTCTACACATCAAACCATCCCCACAGACTAGTGACAGACCAGTGACCATGGCAGAATAAATTAGTTTAAGTTTATACTCACTTTGCCTGGCTCTTGGTTTTGGTGATCCATAAATAATATTGGAATTTTCTGTTCTCTTTTTAAAGGTGATAATTTATGCTAATGTGGACAGCAAAACAATGCAAAGTGGGGGTTTTTTTGTGTTTAGTAGGATGTGTTAAAATGCATATTTGACTTTAATTTTCTAAGTTTGCTAACCGTAAGTTTTAACTAACTTTCAAATCTAGACAAATGTATTTCAGGCTTTCTTGGATGTTAGGATTTATTAAATTGTTTTGTTGAGATAACAGTTCCCATCACAGTTTTACACTTTCAGATTACCCAACATACTGGAAAATGGGGCGTAAGGCCTTGAGGATGATTCTCCGCTTCTCTAGTAACATAAATAAGAAAACAGTTGCATTTTTCCATGCTGATAGCTATGTTTTCACATGAATTCCTGCACTAAGTTTCTGTTTTCTCACAAGCAAAGTTTAATGTGGTTCAAATAAAACCCAACACATTTAAGTGAGCCACATAGCGTTTCCAGTGGTTTCATTTTGCTTTGAGTCAGGTTTCAGATCAATTTCACTAGCACCAGACAATGTTGGGAAGAACGTACCCTTTGAGAACTGGAAAACATTGATTTATTTTGCATGTCCAATTAGTTCCATGAATTAAGCAACAGTGTTCAGGTATGTAATACAGCACTGCTCCTTTCAAAGCTGAGGAACCTGCAAAAAGCTTGTAAGAACAGGACCTTTAAGTGGCAGGCAACTCAGGAGGACTACAAGGATGTCATGAGGTTATGCAGGGAGAAAATTAGAATGGCCAAAGCCGGCTAGAACTTAATCTGGCTACTGCCATAAAAGACAATAAAAAATGTTTCCATAAATACATTAGCAACAAAAGGAGAGCTAAGGAGAATCTCCATCCTTTATTGGATGCTAGGGGAAAGATAGTTACAAAGGATGAGGAAAAGGCTGAGGTACTTAATGCCTTCTTTGCCTCAGTCTTTAGATCTAAGACCAGGTCTTCTCTGGGTACCCAGCCCCCTGAGCTGGAAGACAGGGACAAGGAGCAGAATGAAGCCCCCATAATCCAAGGGGAAATGGTTAGTGACCTGCTACACCAATTAAACACACACAAGTCTATGGGACTGAATGGGATCCACCCAAGAGTACTGAGGGATCTTGTACAAATGCTCACCAAGCCACTTTCCATCATTTATCAGTAGTCCTGGCTAAACGAGGAGGTCCCAGTTGACTGGAAGTTAGCAAATGTGATGCCCATTTACAAGAAGGGCAAGAAGGAGGATCCAGGGAACTACAGGCCTGTCAGTCCGACCTCGGTGCCAGGGAAGGTTATCCTGGCACATACAGAACAACCAGGTGATCATGCCCAGTCAGTATGGGTTCATGAAAGGCAGGTCCTGCTTGACTAACCTGATCTCCTTCTATGAAAAGGTGACCTGCTTAGTGGATGAGGGAAAGGCTGTGGATGTTGTCTACCTGGACTTTAGTAAAGTCTTTGACACCATTTGTTTCCCACAGCATTCTCCAGGAGAAACTGGCTGCTCACAGCTTGGATGGGCGTACGCATTGCTCGGTAAAAAACTGACTGGCTGGCCGGGCCCGAAGAGTTGTGGTGAATGGAGTTAAACCCAGTTGGTGGCCAGTCACAAGTGGTGTTCCCCAGGGCTCATTACTGGGGCCAGTTGTCTTTAATATCTTTATCAGTGATCTGGACGAGGGGATGGAGTGCACCCTCGGTCAGTTTGCAGATGACACCAAGTTGAGCAGGAGTGTTGATCTGCTGGAGGGTAGGAAGGCTCTACAGAGGAATCTGGACAGGCTGGATTGATGGGCCAAGGCTGACTGTATGAGGTTCAACTAGGCTAAGTGCCAGGTCCTGCACTTGGGTCACAACAACCCCACGCAATGCTACAGGGTTGGGGAAGAGTGGCTGGAAAGCTGCCCGGTGGAAAAGGACCTCGGGGTGCTGGTCAACATCCAGCTGAATATGAGCCAGCAGTGTGCCCAGGTGGCCAAGAAGGCCAACAGCATCCTGGCTTGTTTGGGGAATAGTGTGGCCAGCAGGACCAGGGATGTGATTGTCCCCCTGTACTCGGCACTGGTGAGTCTGTACATTGAGTGCCGTGTTCAGTTTTGGGCCCTTCACTACAAGAAGGACATGGGGGTGCTGGAGGATGTCCAAAGGGCAACGAAGCTGGTGAAGGGTCTAGAGCACAAGTGTGATGAGGATCAGCTGAGGGAACTGGGGTTGTTTAGCCTGGAGAAAAGGAGGCTGAGGGGAGACCTTATGGCTCTCTGCAGCTACCTGAAAGGAGGTTGTAGCCAGGTGGGTGTTGGTTTCTTCTCCCAAGTAACAAGTGATAGGACAAGAGGAAATGGCCTCAAATTGCTCCAGGGGAGGTTTAGATTGGATATTAGGAAAAATTTCTTCACTGAAAGGGTTGTCAATCATTGGAACAGGCTGCCCAGGGAAGTGGTTGAGTCACCATCCCTGGAGGCTTTTAAAAGATGTGTAGATGTGGTGCTTAGGGACATGGTTTAGTGGTGGACTTGGCAGTGCTAGGTTAACAGCTGGACTTGATGATCTTAAGGGTCTTTTCCAACCTAAACGATTCTGTGATTCTATGATTCATCTGAAAAAGGAGGCCATATTTAAAGGGATTAAAAGCCACTGGAAAGATTCCCATTGATGTTGGAGCTAGCTTGTTGCAAAAGATCACATATTTATCTTTCAACAAAAATGAATCTTGTGGGGTTTTTTTGTTGTTTTGTTTTTTAACTCCACGGAAATATTTTTGCTCGTTTTTTTAGTCCGTTCATTTTAAATGAAGCTGTGACTTGACTGACTCATTAAGTGGCTGAAAAACGTCAACGTCAAACAATTATGCTGTAACAAGAGGTGGTGTCAGAGGTGTAAAAACGTACTGCACCTTAAACATTTGGTTATCCCTTTGGGGATATCTTGTGGGTTTTTATCAGTGTAAAAATATTCATCCAGTTGTAGATCAAGCCAATCAGCCTCCTCCTCGTGAGGGTGAAGGTTGTCAGGCCAAGCACAAGCAATTAGCTGTGCGGCGCTCGCACGGCCGGCGGCCCCATCCCCAGCTGATTGCCCTGAGCTCCACTGCTGCTCGTGATGCAAATTGTATCTGGTCCCCCGGTAATCGGGATCAGCGCTGCCTTGTCCGTCCACTCGCTGCTCATACCCCCTCCACACTGCGATAATGGTTTTGGTGGGCAATCAGGGAAGATGCCTTCTTGACTCATCTCTCGTAATAGATTGTCCTCCTCAGGCAAAATTGAATAACCCCCGACATGGCCTGGAGGCAAGCAGTACGAATTCAATAAGTCTGCAGGGTCAACGTCCTGTCATTTTTGGCAAGCAAGTAATTATTCTGCACTAACATTCAGTAATGGGAGTAGCAAACTGCTGGAGACACCTTCCTCCGTCCCCAGAATAGCCACCTTAATAGAATATTCCTCTACTAAGTAATTCTGCCTCATTCCGATGCCCCTCGCCTTCAGGTTCGCTTTTCATGCACATTTCATGTACGTATTCTGTAGAGGCTTTTTACCAACAGCATCTGTGGGAAAGTTTAACAACTTCACTGTCTGTTGTTTAATATTTTCCACTTTTATGGGTTACAGTTGTGCTGTCTATTTGCTTTTACTGATTTGTGAAAGATTTATTATAAACCAAATACAGCTGTTCTCTCCTTTCATAAACTGAAACTATTTTGGCAAAACCTATTTTCCACTATGAAAATAAATTTTAAATTGCTTCCCTCACCCAGCTTTCCAAGCATGAGCATCCAGTTGTTATTTAGTGGTGCAGAATAGGTGCCAGGGTGGTTGTAGGCTCACTTAAGGGAAAGAAAATGCCTGTTTAAAAAATAAACAGCAGAAATGTTTTTTCTCCTTCCACCTCCCTTTTACAGGGGATTTAATATTATTATCTGCAGATCTCAAGAGTTATGACTTATAATATAAAAAACTTCTGCAGATTCAAACCGTTTTTGCATTCTGATTTTGCATTTATACTGAGGATTGTACACATTTTATTTAGATACTTAACCTTTACCTTAAATTAATATTATTATCAACCTTCTAATGTAGTTCAATATTTTTTCTATGGAGCTTAAAAAATAGCCTTCTGCTTACTCTGAAAGAGCACACATTTCACTGGGTCAGTTTCCACTGTCAAAATTTGGACCAGTGCAGTATTCCCTGTCATTTTGAAAGGGAATATTAATTATAAATTCTTGAAGAATATTTTGCTGTGGTTTATAATATCCTTTTCCCTTTCCTAAACTGGAAAAGATATAATTTTGCATTTTTTAAATGAAGTAAGAAATAGAAGAATAGGGATCCTTCACTAATACTACTGCTTCAATCTACGTCATTTAGTATTTTTCTCCTGTTGGGGGTTTGTTTTCTATTTTCTTAGAACTGAATGTATTGTACTGCCTGGAAACTATTGCTTTAATCATTGAAAGAAACCTTTATCTCCTCTCTCTTGAGCACAGTGCACATGTAGTAATGAAGATCCTTGTATAATGGCAGAATAAGCACTTTCTATGACTGATTGATGATTGATTATTGTAGGGCTGTCTCCCTCTAGCTGCTCTCACAATGCTTTTTGGCAAACAACATTCATTCCCAACATGAGACATTTGCTTTGATCCGTACTGGTTTTGTTTACTAGTTGGGACAAAACTTAGGCTGATATTGCTCATGTTCAGGTGCCAGTGTCAATTTAGAGTGCAAGAATAAGAAAATCCTATGCTAATAATAGACCCAATTTTTTGTGAAATGCTTGTCGTTATTGGTGCTGCTTACCATCTTGCACCAATAGTGATTCTTTTTCCTTTCTTCCGTGCTTTTAAAATGCCATTTGCAATACAGCTTCAATATGATTTAATTTACCCTTGGAATGTTCTCCTCGTTACTGCATTGACAGCACCACGTAAGATCCATCTCCACTCGTTCGTTTGCCAGCTTGGCTCCATAACACACGCTGCTTCAGCCTTTGGCTTGCAGAGGGATTTTTTTCACTAATACGAAGTTACCTTTTCTAGTGCTCCAGCCAAAGCACCCAAGATTCGCGGTGCTGCTTGCACTAAAAGCTTACAAATGCACATACTTGAACCAGGAAAAGGTTTCTTTGTGTGTGTCACTCCATTACAAAAGACGAAAGGTTTTCTATGAAGATCTGGACTATTGGGAACTGCAACAAAGAGGGGGTGTAATTCATGGAAATAAAATCATGGAATTGTTCTGGACTACTGGGATGACTCTTTTAGATGCGGTTCCACGTGTGTGTCTTGGACCCCTCTGTAGTATGTAATACAAAAGCCATCAATTTTTTAGGTAGAGCAAATAATTGATTTCAACTTCTGCTCAAAAACCGTTGGCACAAGAAGACCTAAAGAAAGAAATACACTTTCCTTAGTACAGAGGTGCTCTACAAAACAGTCATCATTGCCTGTGGCCAGAAAAACTATGTTTAAAATGTGTCTTTCTGAATCTTTTATGTTTTACCTAAGGATATAACTAAATTCTAATCCATGGCTTGTGATTTCAATGAAATTATATAAATTTCTCCACCCTGTACAGAATTATTCTTTTTTTCCTCTAATAATGCATACACATGTACACATACAGCTATGTCAGTGGGTTTTTTTAAAATGTATTTTGGAGCAAGAGAAAGCTGAAAAAGTTTTGGCAGTTTTAAAACATATGTATGCTGAACCTAAAGCTTATAAACAGGCACTGAACTTACTGTTCTTGCCTTCTTATGTGTGTCTTCTGTGATTTCTACAGCCTGTTTAACTCATAAGTATATGACTGTATTTTACCTCGGGCTTTTGAAGGTATTGAGTTTTAAATCAGTTTAAATATGACAGACAAAAATTAGGACGTGATCCTGTAAACCCTTATTTGCTGGACTTGTCTTTACATGCCTAAATTTTCCCGTTGATAAACAAAAACAAGTGCAGTGCTTTGAAATACCTGGTTGGATGTTATTGACCTGTGCAGAAAGGTTGCAAGGTCAGCGTCTTACATTTTTTTAAAAAAGAAACTTAAGTTTGAGCACAATGCACTGGGGTTTTGCATGTATTTTACACAGGCTGTGCTGAATAAAAACCTAAATAGCACACAGCCGGTGTGTTTTTAGCTTTAGCGAGTGCATAAATGTTACTGACAGTAGCAAAATGCTTTTATTTGAATAGAGAATAAAGAAAGTAGGCTTATAAAAACTGTACTTTATCATTTGTTGGCACAAAGTTTCAAGCCTTCTTGCTCCCCTCTCCCAGCTGTTTCTCCTTACTTCTGCTTTTATTTAGTCAAAAATTCCTGCTCTTTCTTAAATGTGTGTTTGTACATCAACTATTAATGTCCTTTGAATTGTTTGGGTTTGCTTTTGTTTGTCATATTAATGCCTCTGTGAAACATTCCACTTTTAAACCTAAAGACAATACATTATTCCAGAAATCTGCTAGTGAGCCTGACTTTTTTTATTTATTTATTATTTTAATCTTTTCCTAGCTTTTTTCATAATAGCCAAGTATGCAAAAAGCTGTACAGAAGAACAAATCCCCAAACTTCAAAATTTATGCATTAAAAAATGAGTACAAATTCCGCAAGACTTTTTCAGGAAAAATCTCTTAGCACGTGCTCTGAGAGACTGATACCAGGGATACGACAAGCTGCAAGGTGAGCGCCAGAGACAACGGTGCCAGCAGAGCCGAAGCGGCCTCATGCAAGTCAAGCATTCAAAGCCAGGTTCTTATCTGCGTCTGACCCTCTTGTGTGGGCACAGAGAGGAGAAACAGAGGACTCATCTATGTCACCGAACTTCCTTGCTTAAGGGGATGTTGGTCAGGAGTGTAATATTATTTTCTGGCATAGATTTTTTCTCACAGATGTATTTGGGTAGTTACACAGATGGTTATTTCCCATTGATGTCAGAGATGAGGAGGTGAAAGGCAATAAAAGTGAGCTAGTTCTGCACTGAGACAGCATCCACCTTAAAGAAGTAATTGCAGAAAAATGTGTTTTCCTTAAAGTCTGCAAGTGGAATTAATATAAAAATGAGTAAATATCGATATAAATCTAACGCTATGGCATGCTTTACAGTTAGCTATCCAAATGATATTGGAAGGTGGGGTAAGCAGTGCTATGCATGACTGTGGGCCAAAGTCATCACTAGGGGACAACAATTTCCTGGCTTTGTATTATTATTTCTGTCTGACATGCTGTGTGTCATCTGCACGTCTCCCTCTCATTTCCTATGACTGTTTCTTTTCCTCCCTGCTTCTAGCTCTTGCTTGTTTGTTTGGATTGTGGGAGTTTGGGTTTTGGGTGGGTTTTTTTAAGTGACCAGAATTAGTTTGAAAAGAAAGTATAAAATATCATCTTAAGACATGATTTTTATTTCACTTGGCTTTGTTGCCCTCCCCACCCCGCCATACTTCCTTGCCATTGCTAGTGCTTTTTTATGTCATGTTCCAGAAAACTGCAATGAAGTGTGGTTAGTATTAAATACCTAAAGCCTTCTTAGGTTCTTTTACTATTGTTGTTCCTGTTATTATTATTGTTTCTTATTGCTATTGTTTTTATTTTTACTGCCATCATGAATCAGAGACCAGCCATGGGCCAGGAACCTGTTTGACTACTTGCTGTACCAATAGAGAACAAAGACGAGTCCCTGCAGGCAAGCGTTTCCAATACCCAAGTGCCAGAAGAGAGAGAACGGGCAGATGCGGGCAGAGTAGGGAGCACTGGGAAATGAGGATCAGCACCCTGTGCAGTGGTAGAGCATGTCCCCGGAGTAACTGCTGACAAGGAGAGCTTTAAAGACGGATTGGAAGGAGGCTAAGAAAGTAATTTCACAGGTATTTAGGGGTAACTTTATGTGCAGCATGATAGAAAGTGTGAAGATATGTTTTTCTATGCCTACCAGGAGTGTGAGAGAGGCTGGAGCTGGGAGCAGACTGAAGACCCAAGGCAGAAGTCAATCATTTGATAATGAATGGACACAGGTGATGGCGAAGAGCTCTGAAAGCAAAGAGAAATGGCTCATGTCTGACACTGCAGAGAAGGTGAATGCACAGAGAAAGCAGCCACTGGCAAAGCAATGAGCTAGGAAAATGATCTTAGCAGCAACGCTCGTCTGGGCGGATATGTGTTGGTCAAACTTGCATTTGCTTTTTCAAAGAATATGGTAGATACCAAAGGTTCATTGTACAGTCAGATGGGGAAGTCTGCATCCTAATTATGTGTTGTAAAAAGCAGGCACAAGACTTGAATGTAAAGAAGAGATATCTAGGCAAAAATACCCTACTCAAAGCTAAGAGGTGGGAGATGACTGTAAAAATAGAAATGGGGATCTTTGTTTTAGCCATATTGAGATGATGGCTTGTCATATCAGAGGCAACGTCAGAACAACAAAGTTAAATTTCAGTTTGACTGGCAGCTCTAAAGCAGAAAGGTAGATGTATGCGCCAACAGCCTGGAGAGATTACATGCAATCTTTTTAAGTGGAAGGATAAGATCAGCCAGTGATAAGGTGTAAAATAAAGAGAAAAGGAGATTCAAGGATAGGTTTTATCTAGGCTTTCCGTAGAAAGCTGAGACAATGGATGAGAAGGCTCCTGCCAAAGAGGACAAGCAAAGGAAAAAATGAAGAGATAAAAGAAGAACGAGATGCAGAGGAGCCACAAAAACTAGAAGGGTAGAAGAATTGCTCAGGATCAACTGAGTCAAAAGCTGAACAGTTGGTGACATCTTGCTGAGTCCAAGACTAGGCTGGAAAACGTTGACAGCTACAACACGTGTAGGAACCACTTACCTGGCCTTGTTTATGACTCTTGCAGGATATTCATACATTGATAAATAGCCAAGTTGTGTGAACAGATGATACCAAACTCCTTGCTGCTTTGGGTGTCTAAGGTCCACACTCCAGGGACCTATGCTAACCAGTTTAAATCAAACTTAGTCATCTCTCTGATGGTCTCAACTTCTATTTTTGTAATATCCTGTGATTTCCAACTGGGATTGTCAAAGAGGTCAGATAGAGGTAGGTGGTTGTAATCTCCCATAAGCCACAAGAACTGCTCCTGACAAGGGCAGATGGAGTACTATCTCCCCTTATTTTATCCCAGTGTTGAAATAGAAAAAATAATACCAAAGCAAAATAATTAAATACCACAAGAGGATATTATTTTCTCAATATTTGGCATCTTCCCCACATCTTTCCCTTTTCATTTCCTATCTGTACAACCTCTATCCATTTCCTCATGAACTCCTTTTCTCCGTAATTGACTCATCAACAACCCGTTTCATCAACCTGTATCCACCCTGTCTTTCCACATACTGGTCTTGAACTGAGTCTAGGAATTTTACGTGACGTAAGGATGAAAACGAAATGCTCAGAAGGTACTTTTGGATCTTATTTAGGCTCCTAACTGTCATTTGGCAATCAGACAGGCATTTGGGAATTTGTATTAGAGCTGAGTAGTGAAGAGCAGCATAAAACTTGATGACGGAACTACAAAGAGACAACCTTCGTTCTCTGGCTCTGTGCAGTGCCGTGCAGCTCTTGCCACTGCCTCCTGCTGGAAATAAGGTAAGGGGATCGTCAACCAGGAGCCGTGCATTTAAACTGCTATTTTCCCCTTTTTGCAGAGACATGATTTCAATTGAAATGAGTGTGGTATAGTGACTCAGACATCTGATCCATGTTTCTGTGTGAGAAGAAAAAAAAATACTCTTGTGAAACTTACTCTTAAAAAGAGTTAACTAGCTTCCTTTTGGAGGAAGAGTAGAGTACACATGGGCAGTATCACAAATCTCATAGATGGTTTTATTTTTTAAAACCACGCTCAGTGGCACATAATAACTTTCCATTGACAGATTTGCCCACTAATTTCCTAGAATATACTTCAGCATGTGTTTTTTTAGACATTGTGTGGATTCTTGTTTCTACTTTAAAAATAAAAATGGAGCAACACTAATGGGGAAAAGTAAGACAAAAAACTGTCATTACAGCCACATGTCTAAGATATGAGTCCCCCATGCAAATACATAGTAATTACTGACTTAGCTTGTGGGAAAAGGGGGTGGTTAGTATATGCAATACTGTGATTAAAGCATCTGTTACTAGTCTGTTAATTTTTTTTGATGTAACGGTGGTGTACACGATCTGCATGATTTCTACTTATCTCATATTCTCAGAAAGGATAAAAAGGATATAATGTCTTCTGAGTCTCATCTGGAATGCAGATTCAGCAACATTGAAGCTGGAAGAGAAATAAATGGTATTTAATACAGATATTGGAAAAGGGCTAATTTGGAACCTACGTGGTGGGAGTGAGTACATACAGGGCTGGGCTAAGCTTACTGGGCTAAGTACTTTGCTGCTGTAAACAGTATGGACTCGACTTCATGCTTCTGATTCTTAGCGACTGATTTATGTCGGATTATTCTCTTTCAATTTCTGACCTAAGATGAGGATCAGTTGTTCTCCAGCAATTAAAAAATTCCTTGGCTTCTTGAAATTTGAAAATGTATAACATAAATAGAGTTTAATTCTCACAAGTGGTGGAGAGTTGTAGTACATGCTGAACTGGTCACCTATTTGATCAGTTCTGTTCCTCTTTATGGTGTCGTCGTCTCTCCTGAAGGGATAAAAAAGTAAAATGTAATTTTCAGCTGGCTATGAAGGGTGAAGGTTTTCTCTAAAATCTCCCTAACTGCACTGAAAGTGGTTACAAAGCCCTGGAAACATTTGCCAGCTTTTGAAATCTGCACTCAAATTAATTTTATAAAGATGAAACCCCACTTGCTGAAATGGGTCATGCACGAGTCCAACACAGAAATAGTAAAAAACTCTCTGCACCAAACTCTTACAGGCAAGAAAGGGGGATTGTCTGGTCTCCCACGCATTTCCAAGTCCTACACTACAAACGTATATTTGCTCCTTTGCTGTTTTTACAAAGGTACTGTTTATTGCTTCTGGTGTGTGGCTACAGAGAGTCAGAGCCTCCAGTTCAGCTGTTCTGCCTTCCCCTCCATCGCCTGATCCCTTGCAAGAAAATGCATTGGCTGTTCTGGTTTGTATGTCTCGTTCTGATGGCATAGATCTCTGTTCTCCTACTTTACATGCTAGTGTGGTTTTTACTAGCTTGTTTGGCTTGTTTATATGACAGCTTATTCATTGGTTTGATATTTTGCTGTGTGCTTTATTTATGCAGTTGCCTGTTGGGGTCTGGAAAGGATTTCCCGTAATGGTAGATTGGCTGGTCAGACTGGATTTTTCAGATTCCTCATAGTGGTGGTACTAAATGTTAGTGATTAAGTATAACCTTATGTCAGATATCAATAACAGTAACCAAGGCTGGTTCAATAATATGTCTAGGGGACCCTTCCTAAAATAAATAAAACATATGGCTCAAGCCCATACCTAAAGCTCCCAGGCTTTAGGGACTTAAAATTTAAGCCCTGTAGTCACCTTTACAGGTATTTCTTCCCCAGTCTCACTCTTGGGAATATGAAACCACAGGCACACAGCGTAACACAGATATTTATATTAAAAATGAAATGAAGCATACCTTGAATAATGCAGTGGAGGCAATACCAGCCTCTGATTCACAATTATTATTTGCCCCACTGACTGAGACCTAGTCAGCATTTTTCATATCCACAGGACATTTGTGCTTTTCTAGTTCAGCCACCTCTCCCCTCAATGTGAATTTTAACAGGCTCTGGGATGCCTGACCAGGCTTTAAGGGCTCTCCTCCGGCCCATGGGGTCTGTGGATGCTTGGGGAGTCCCCTCTCAGTGCTGTGTCCCGTGTTTGACTTCCCAGCCTGGCTGCGGCGTTAGCTGGTCCTGCAGCATCTCTGGCAGGGGATGCTGCTCCAGCAGCACCCGACTGGCAGCATGGGGCCAGAGGCAGCCCCATCAGGAACAGCCCCATCTTGTCCACATCTGTTCTGCACACGGTACGAGCCTCATCCAGAGTAAAAGAGGGGATCAGTCGACTGAAGCCATTTATTGCTCTGTCTGGGTGGGCAGCTTTGTACAGAATATGTGTCTCCTAAAAATTACAGTCTCTTTTCTGACTGCAGCTACTGTACTGTGCTGTGCTTCCCCAGTGGTTCTTAAAACAGAAAACATGCAAATACATGTATGCTCTGTTCTGTTTGCAAGGTCAAGTGCTCAAAATGCAGCAATGGCAGAATTCAGGTTTCCTTGTGTGTCACCAGAAAAGTAATACCTTTAAATATATGACCCCTGTCTTTATATATATGACCACGCACTGCCTTTTTTTTTTTTTTCCCTACAGGATTCCCATTTAGTGCATGGGTTCAAATACTGGAATGATGAATCGTCCAAAAGCTATTTTCAGTGAATGATCTTTGTTTGAATGTATCTGGCGAAGCTGAAAGCTTTTAGTATTTCTGGCATTCTGAAACACAACATACAACTCAATTAAGGTAATTAAAAGGAGATTTTTGAATGCTGATTGGGATTTGTATTGAAGATACATTGATTTCTGTTGCTGTAAATTGTACAAGGAGATAACTGATAGAACAGCCACTTAAAACATACTCTGACTAATTACTAGCATAATAATAAGCAGGACGGCTGTAAATGAATAATTAGAATAGTAGAACAGACATTATTTACTGTCATGAATATCAACCTTATTCCTTCCTTTCAGGCTTCACAGACACAACGGCTACATAATAGGAAGACTGCGAAGCATTGCCGTACAGCGCATCTTTACACCTAAAATGATGGTGCTGTATGTGCAGCTTCTGACAGTAACCGTATAACTAATGCACTGTTAATTGCAGTTAATATCCTATCTGAAAGATTTCCTTAGCCTATTTATTACTTTGCTGATAAGCAAACACATTGACAGGGGCTATTTTGTGTTACATCTACTTAACTTATTTTAAAATAAACCTGTTGTTATGGTTTGTATAAAGCCTAAATGCAAACATAAAAACATAGCTCTTGGAAATGTATCAACTGCATTGGATATCTAAACAGGTATTTTCAGTGAGATTATTTCTCTGTTTGCATTATTTGGGGTACAGTGTATAATGAGTAAAAGTAAAAAAAGGAAATCCTACTTTCAGGTATCTCAAAGCAACATTTTTCACTTTTCAAATACAAACTTTGCTAGTGTTCAGTATTGAAAAATGGACATTTTTAGAAAACGTAGCTGTATCACTCAGAGTTTTCAGAAAGAACTAAAAGTATGCTGTAGCAAAGTCGTATGCAGCAAAGTTATAATTTTATAAAGTGTACAACATACAAAACATTTGTAACTGTGCCATTGCTATGATACATCAGCAGATAACTTTTAAAGCAGGCGTAGAAAAGATTTTTTTGTTGTTGTTGTTCTGTGGCAAAATCTTGTGATTTTAAATGCTTCTGCCCACTTATTGTTTTAATTCTCTGAGTTAACTAATTTGCAGTGAGCCTCCAGACCTTTGCTGAAGAGCGGATGTGCAAATTTATTTATATGTGTTGGCAGCATCACCATCATAAATTGCTTGAGCCATTGAAAAACAATAAACTGAACATGCTTCAAGAGGAACCAGTGCCTCTCATTGGTATTACCTCTTTCAAGATGACAGGAGACCTCAAGAGGCCTGAGAGTTCTTGGTTGTATGAGTTTGTGACTAATAGGTGGTTTGATGGGACGAGCGCTCACCACCTAGGGAAATTGAAGCATCTTTGAGCTCGATACCCGTTGTGTCTCATTCTTTTGTAGGTTATTGTTGTTAGGCCTGCGGGGACCTCTTTTACAGTTTGCATTCACAGACAATACGCGATCAGCAAAATCTTTTTACTTTTACTGTTGCTATTGATCTGCTGCCATTCCGTGCTGTGCCTAATTTGCTTGTTAGCAGTAATTTTAAAAGGTAATTACAGTTTTATTGTCTTCCCAACTCTCATATATTTATTTCTTGCCTAATTAAAAGTTACAATCTTAGCAGTGAAAGGCTTACTTTTTAGCAAATGAGGGACAGTTTCCTGATTTTTCATTTCACTCTTAATCTGAAGATTACTCTGAGGATAGATGGAGACAACTGCAAAGTTTACCAAAACATTTGCATTTAGAAACCCAAGTTGTGCAAGGTTGGAAACGTCGTGACATACCAGTGGTACAGAAGAAACTCTTGTGCATGCTAAACAGCGTAATAGCTTCTGAGAGACTTCATACTAACAGAGACCACAGACTGAGGAACGCATCATTAGAGTCTGCCTATGTTTCTTGTAATTTTTCTTGACATCATATAAGCATGAGATAAAAAGAGGAAGAAATATGATGGCCAAATTACATGCATTTTAAGTTGAATTAAGCTCCTCTGAATGTCTGATGTGAATCTATCTAAATCCCCAATCTTAAAACTGAGCTGGGTTTCTCCCTGAATTTGTCGTTCTAACGGAGCTAAAGAGCTGTTTGAATTTAGTATGACTAGAAATACACAGAAGTGAAACACATTTTCGAAAGGAGCTGAGGGGGAAAGCTGAGGGGTTTCACACAGATTATTTAACCCTTCTCTGAGCCTCAGCCAACGCCAGTGTAAATGGGCAGCTGTGCGTTTGGGCTGGAGGGGCTAAAGCAGCTTCCACTGTTCACAAGCAAGAGAGGAAATGCAAGATAATTTTTTCTTTTTTACTCATACCAGTCCAATTCAGTTTGGAAGGGAGAGTTTTGTCCTGTAATTTCTGTAATTGTCTTTCATGAAATTCTAATTCCAATGTCTACCTCCAACAACAATGGGAACCAGAGTCCTGCAATTTAAAAAGTTAACTATGTTTATTCCTTAAAGAAAAAAAATCAATCTTTCACTTGGGATTTGGGGGCACTCGTATATCACCACGTTTTCCCAATCCCTTAGCTAATACCCTACCCTTGAACAGCTTCACAGTCCACACCTCTGCCTGGAAAGGCACCACTTTGGGAGCAGGAGATTGTTGGCGTAGCACCTAGCAAACCAGTGCACCAATGGGTCGAAATAGTACCACTCATTTTTCTCATTTCTCTGCGTTCACTCCAAGATCTACAAAGCTCCTGCTTTGTTCCTCAAAACAGGGATCCCAGGAAACACCTCTGTCCTCATGGACTGGGCACACTAGAAAGCTGCGGGCTTCTGATGGAAAGCTCTGGCGCTGGTCACCTCCTGCGCGTGGCCCATGTATTTGTCTTAGCCCTTCCTGTTAAAAGCTCACCAAAATCCTGTGTTTCTCCTAGCTGCCATTCTCCACAGATTTGCCATGGAATGGTAAATTTTACTTGCCGAGGAGCCTGTCACAAAAATGTTTTGCTAGATAGGGTAGCTAAAGGCCAAAATGGAAAAAAGTGATGATCTGAGTGACCTGCCTGAGCACTGGTTTACATGGCATTTGCAGTAACCACCAGCAGATAACAGAGTCTATTACAATACTAGCGAGACTTGAGTTACTCACAGAAATGCCAGATTATTATATGATTTATATACAGCTCTCTCAACATGACTGTCAGATTGAGGATTCCAGTAAGAGAAGCAAAAAGCCTCCAAAAGTGGCATTTCTGCCTCTTCTGTTGAATAAGACAATCCTGAGTGCCATCGGATATCTCCTTCTGGGAATCTGGCAATCCAGCACCGCAACGGGGACTGGCATCCCACCGCCGTGACTGCCCCAGCACCGCCGAGGAGCTGTGAGGTACAGGTGAGGTAAACGCTATTTCATGGCATTAACACCACGCGTCAGGAACAACCATGAGTCTCTCTGAGCACAGCAGAGCTGAATTAGTCTGAATTAATCCTTGAGGACTAGATGACAACCTTACAATCTGCTGAGAATAAGGGTCAGGGCATTTTTGTATTGCCCCTGAAGCAATGTGGGAGGTAGCCAGGGATTTGTGGAGGCTGGTTCCTTCCCACCGGAGGGATGTGGTGCTCAGACCTTGCATTGCCATATTCCTTGAGCTGTAGCTCACTCCCAATTCCCTGCCTTTGGTTTATGTTTGCTTCCTGAGAAGTTGCCTTTTATAGCAGATATTTATTAACAGCCAGTTGCAGATAACTCCATACTGAAATAGATATGGGTTAAAAAGAAGTCTTTAAAAATGTGTGAGCACATGGAAACTTCTTTGACTAGTTGGACCCTGTCAGTCACCCTGGCAGATTTCCTGGCTCTCAAATGTGTGTTTTTACAACCAAAGTAGTGAAAAAGTTTAAAACCAGACACCCACAACAAACAAGTGGCCAAACAAGCCCATTTAGCCATTTTTAATCACTTGCTGTACCTGTGTTATTTGTTTTCAGTCCTTATCAGTCAGCTGGGGCTTGTTCAGCCTATAACCAGAAACTACTGGCAGGCAAGAGAGACTTCTAGATGTCTTTTTCACCCTCTTTAAAAAAAAAAAATTAAAAAAAAAAAATTAATGAATAATAGTGCAGATCTATCTTTTCAATATGATTTCTCTTCTTATTTTTTACATTAAAATCATAATTTCTAGTACTGTCTTCCATATTCCTCTGAAGGTATTCTCAGTTTCTTAATACCTCCTTCTTGAGTAGGTCTTACATCTGCTGGAACCTGAAGATACTGGAAACACAAACTGTTTCAAATAGATGGTATTCAGTAAATATGGTATGGTCTTTAGTGAAACTTCGGATATTTTGTTAGACTGAGATCTTGAGGATCCTCTGAATTGAATCCTGTGAAATATGGTCAAATGTGCTGACAGTTGAACAGCTTTGACTGTTTCTGTGAACTGCTTTTGCTGCAGCTGTACAAGGAATTGTCTATGACTCCTCTGATGGATTACTTTTTTTTACTCCTGTGTTTCAGCATTGTCTTGATGCATAAGTGCTAACCAACCAATTAGAATACATGCAATACTATGCTTTCATGGATTTGAGACACGCATTTCCCATGATTCCAAATTTCTAAGCAGTACATAAAGATTCAGCCACTCAGTTCTCATTAAAGTCAATGAGTCAAAGGACACATAACATTTTTGCAGTATTATCCCAAATAGCTCCAGGATAAATTTTATGCATGGATGCTGCTCAGGTGTTTTTGAGACCAGGATAATCTTTGTCTTTAAAAAAAAAAATAAAAAAATTAAAAAATCATTCTTTGCTTCATATCTGATTTAATGAGACACAACACAGGTTGATTTAATTGCATATCTGACAGCTAATTGACTCTTCAAGATAACAAGGCACAATTTCAAGTAATAGATGTTAGAACAACCTTTGATTGCCTTTTGGCCTGACTCACATCCCAAAGGACCCCTGGGCTCTAATGGGTAGGGTGAAGACTTCTGGGTGAAACCCTTATAGAGGACATTGGTCTACTGAGGAATGCTCCGTGGAGGGCGGAAACCAGAGGAGGATGGGAGAGATCCATAAGAAGCTGCCAGGAGTATAATCCAGCATCTGTAAATGTTCAAAGTCTAATACTACCCCAGTGAAATCAATAGGATTTTCTCGGGATGAATAATAGCCAGTCCAATGATATTATTATGCTGATTAAGGGCATAGTCCTAGGAAACAGTCAAAAGGGTTGCTTGCATCAGTGCACTAACACTGATGTTTTCAAATACAACAGCTATGAAAAGTTCCAGTAAAGCCAATAGTGTCTGTATCTTGTTAATTCAGATTATGATACACAAAAACATCTCGCAGAAGGATTTCGGTAAAAACAAAGTACATGATATCTAAAATGAGCTTTCTCACACCTGTGTGTAATGCTCGCATGCACTCTGCCCTGTATAAACCACAGACTTTCTTGCTTATGTAACCGGAAACATTTTTTTTTTTTACATTTGGGATGGTGTTTTCTAATTTTCAAATCCTTTAATGAATTTTAGTAAACCACTTGTTGAACCTTACTCACTTGCTGCCTCCATGAAGTTCAGAGGTAGATCAGAGCAACTCCAATTTCTGAGGAAATTGGGTTTGATATTCTGGTTTTGTGAAAACTTGTGGAGATGAAAGCCACCAAAGCCACAAATGTCAGCCCGCATCTAATTCCCCCAAAGTTCAAAGAGATTCAGATCCACTGCCTAGAACCTGTCTGCTCAAAATTCAGGCTGGTCTTTTATTTGTATCACACCCCATAAATGTAAGTCACAGCAGCAATTTCAATGTACTTAAGTTATGTATAATTGGTTCCTAAAGCTGCCTGCCACTGACAACAAGCATATTAAATTCAGACTTACAAAATTCCTTATGTCCAATCCCCATTTAGGTGAGGGGTTTTTTTGTTTCTCCCTTATAAGCAGTGCTGATGTTGGTTTCCTTTCCAGCATAGCTAATAAAGAAAAAACATTTTTAAAAGTTCAGGTCATTAAGCTGTCAGGAAATCTATAAGACACATCTCTTCTTGTAGACCAGATTTAAGAAGAATTAAAACTGAAACCTTCATAATGACTCTTTAAGTCTCTGAGTATTTAAAAAAAAAAAAAAAAAGAAGACGACAAGAAAAAGAAAAAGAAAAAAGAGAGAATACAGGGAAGAATTTTGTTTTCAGGTGTCAGTATGAAAACTAACATTTTTTGTATCACTGTGTGGAATACTGCAGTTCTTAAAAAAAAAAGAAAAATCAAGTAGTAGAGGACATTAAAACTACTAGAAAATCTTATCAGAACAAATGCACTACATGTTTTGTAAAAGATGTATTAATCTCATCTCACAGGAGCTGTCACTGTTACAACTAACCCTGGAGCTGTAAAATGAGCTGTAAAACGGATTTGATTCCAGAATATTACAAGTTCTGTCATTATGGGTAAGATTAACGACATAGCTTGATGGAGGTCTACTGCTCTTAGTGATGCAAGGATGTCTAAGACAAGAAATGGCTTCGTAATTATAGCTGTCTTAGTGGAAATAAAAGGGTAAAAGGGAGCACATTGAAATAATTACGGGTAATAGAGAAATGAATGCTCTGAGCAAGGTAGTAGCAAGATAATTTCATGGGGACAGGTTATAGAAGAGGTTATGTCCCAAGTAAGTTAGCAGCTCTAATGCTGGAATAAAGTTATGATGTATTTCTGTATGGCTGAACGATAAGCTACAGCATTGCATGATCTGTGAGAAGAGCTTTTAGCAGGATTATTGTACAGGCTCCCGTATATGTTCTGTTGTCATCCATGCCTTTGGGATGTAACCACCAAAGTACTCGTGTGTGAAGACAATGCGAAGTGCATCACATGCTGGGACTTTGGGAGAAATGTTATTTTCTGCCCAGTTTCTTTGCAGGCTGAAGCCTAATTGTGTGTACATTGCATACAGGACACTTCCCGACATTTGAATTGGTTTTACATACATCACATTCTTCATTGTTAGTCACCTATTTTTGTAGGTCTGCTATGGATAGCTTTCAACCAAGTGGCTGAGTACGTAGCTCTTCCTTCATTTACAGTGGTGTAAATTGGGAATGCAGGTCTGGAAAACCAGTTTAGGTGGTTGCAAATGGGTGTCTAATTAAGTAGACACTGGATTCCCTGCCTTGAACTGGCACCCCAAAAAGAGTGGTAATTTTGCCTTTGACTTCAGCAGCAGCAAGGACATCGCTGTACTTGGTGGGCATTGTGATGGATCACAGGGACATCGGTTGGGGCACGGGAACTCCCTCTATTAAACAGTAGCCTCTATAACATATGTTGTGTTCCCCAGACCTACAGTTCTGCTTCCAGTCACACACCTGTGAGGCACATTGACTGCCACAGTTGTGTTCAGCGCCGTCGTGAGAAAGTACTGTGCAACTGGGATGTAACATGTCGGGGTGTTATCAAGTGCCAGCCCATTCAGCCACTCATGGGAAGGACCAGGACAGGGATGGAGGGCCCCAGGGCAAAATGGTTTTGGGAGGGAAGAGGCAGCAAGAGGTTGGATTGGCTGTGCTGTGAAGGAAGCAGAGGGAACAGGAAGCGCACAAGGTAATGGGATCAACAACCAGAGGCAGAAGATTTCAGAACTGGGTTTGGCGTGTGTTCGCACTAGGGAAAGAACAAAGCTGAAAACCAACAGGAAGTGTGGAAAATACTTTTAATACTTTTTTTTTTTTTATCCCCCTATACTGAGTGGTTTGAAAGTACAAGCCAAAATTCACAGTCTGAGTTGCCATTGCATTTCTTTATTTCTTCAGCTGCTGTTAGGGAGACACATTACAAACCTTGTAGGAAGAGAGAGCAGAGAACAGTGCAACTTAGAACTCTACTATTAATTAAACAGTGCTACAACTTAATGAAGCTTGTGGATGTTTTACCAACGTTTCAATTTCTCATTTGCACTATACCAGAAAGACGGGAGAAGAAGGATTAAATACAGAACACTATATTACCTCCGCTTAATCATACAAATGACATTCATATGTTAGGCCTTTTCCTCTAATTGCATTTTTGCTTATTCCTTCAGAAACAAGAATGTCTTGACAAAATGAAACCGATCCTTAAGAAACAGAGTTTTCCTAAGAAATATAGTGTTCTTTTCCTCTTGCTGGCTTTTTGCTCCTGCTATCTTGTGTTAATCTGGGATTAGGTCGGTGTAGTTGGTGTGATAACATGGTTCATTTGTCAGTTGGTTTTGCTTTTGAAGATGAAGAGACGATAGTATGTGTGAGAACATGGACACATTCCCGCTCTAAGATGTCCAAATCATAAAGGGGAATCCTGGAGAGAGACTCCTCTAAGACACGTCCCCAGGTCACGGCTCTGTGAAACAGCAATTCTCATCTAAGCAGCTGGTATTGCCTCAAAACATAATGTTTCCTGAATGTAGGGCAGATCTAGGTCCCATTGGTTTCAGTGGCCTTTGTCCCTGGCTTCCATGAGTCTGGGTTAGCCTTTAAACAGCAAGTTCATTAATGCAGGAAGCCTGTGTTACTTTAAAATGGCTCCTTAGGGGATCACATTTGATTTTCAGTTTTCTTTAGACCAACCAGCACTACAAATAGTTGGGGAAACACAGGAATGTCAGGAGTGGAACAGAGTAAGAAAAGACAATGGTCGACACAAAAATCTGGAGAGAAAGGATGGTTTTTCTCATGCATGCTGTTTTATCCCAAAGGACCAGAGAGAGAGAGAACATTGGGGTGAATCTGTATCTCAAAGCAATGACTACTGGGAACAGTTAATAACATTTTTGCTGTCACTTGTTTCTGCAGTCCATTCAGTTTGGTGTCTAGTAACAGGGCTATGATATCTAAGAGCTTGCAGTCATTACATCTGAGTTCAGCTTCCCAATCTGTATTGGTGTTAACAGGGATCACGCAGCTTAAGAGCCGAGGTAGCATTTTAGAAATGGAGTGTCGGATCACTGAGTGCATCACTTGCCAGTTCTCAACGGTAAGTTGTTATGTTTTTGTCAGCTGTGACACCACTGCTGCCGGACATTCATCATGGCACTGGAATTAGGATGGACCACAAATTCGGTCGTATTTGTTGATCTGCCAGACCCAAGAACAGAAAGAAAATGTGACATCTGAATACCAAGAAAACATGGGAATTAAGGAGAAACCTTGGAATTCTTCATGCGTAGTATGTAATACAACGTAGGATTAATTTCTGTGTTAAAATAACTCCTCCTGTAATCTCAGGTTCATAATTCTTTATGTTAATGTAAATAATTTTCATTAATAGATTGGGGGTTTGGTTGTTTGTTTGTGGGGAAGAATATTTCTCTTTGGGCACAAGAATTGCATAATGTGTCCTGATGTGAGATGCGGATAAAAGACAGGAGAATAAAATTCAGTTAAATTCTAATACCATACGTCTTAGACTACTGCCAGGTCCCTTCTTTGCATGAGAAGCTCCAACAAGTATTAGTATGCACCAAGGGTTTTTCAGATATAGTGAAAACACTGATGCTGCCCTGCTGTGGTAATTTACACACAGTATATGGTGTAATGGACTTTGATTATGTATACACCTAATTCCCTCCCTGTGATGGACTGTGATCTGATCTACATTCATAATCCTTCTGTAATGCAGTGTGTGGTTGCTGAAGGTTAATTGATAGCAATTGACTAATAAGGTATCTCGCTATTGGAAAGAGGTGGCACTAATTTGGAACAAAGATGGTACAGAAGAATTCGGAAACAGCGAAGCAAATATATGGTTTATAATTGGAGATACATGATTTAAAGTGTATGCTCAGATGCAACTTGTCATCATAAGGAGGGACAGAACATCTTCAGAAATCTAGATGGCTTTTTATTTTTTTTTCTGCAGACCTTTTCAAGGCACAAATTGTGTGAAGGATAATATCTGAGAAAGAAATGCCACTAGTGACCACAGAAATGCAAATTATAGTATTATCCATATGTCCGATGAACATGCTCAGTCTGACTCTTGGATTGCTGTAAACCAAGCTAGCGTTGACACTGAAAACAACCCTATCTAAACCTCAGTGAAACACATAATTGTATCTTATCACCCTCAGCATCAGTGTCTTAACCCTCTGCTTAATGTGAGGTTTATTTTAGAATCAGGTGCGCAATTAGTCTGAGTCTGTAATTATTGTAGCAAAGTGATTTGTGTGTGCTAGCCAAATTACTTTAAAAACCTTAATAGTGCTTTTATTCATTGGATTAATGTTTGGTGTTTAATAATTATACGGATATACTTCTCTTTTTGCTAACGAGCCCTCAAACTTTTTAGATTTTTGTTTTCGTGATACTTTCTATCTTTGACTATACCTAATGTATACTGGTGAGACGACTTTAATTTAGTCAGTAATTCTTTAATTATTAGAAACATTGACACAAACTTTAGTATTACATATATGTTTATGAGTGATTAATTAATATTTTGTGACTATAAGCAACTTTTGATTTTTAAATAATAGCAATTTGAATAATTTAAAATCTTAATCCTAATTTCTACAGAGTCAGGAGACCATGTCACTATACAAGGCAAAAGATACAAATCAAAGAACGGAGACCAGTAAAACACTATTTTTACATTTCTGAGCTTTTTGTAACTCCTTCAGAGGACCTCACAGGATTTCTTCTTGAAAATATTCTCTGTAAAACATTTTAAAGCTTCGGTATCAGTGCTTACAATTTTCCATGTAACACACAAGGTCTAACTTGCATAGGAAAGTAATCAGCCACTCTTCAGCTGTGGTCCAAAGATGGACATTTGTGTGGGAAACAATTTTGGGTTTACGTGCTGGAAAAGAAGTAGCTAAAATCACTAGGGATTAGTATCTATGCCTAGGCACGCCACGCAGACTGGCTGAGACTCAAGAGAGTGTTTTGGGGAGATGGTAGTTTAATGTGGAAGACTGTGGTACCGCTGCTTCTCATCTCACCCCATCGCTGGCAAAGGATCCCCAAAGGCTGCTGTGCCTTTGCTAGTACCCGCACGGTCTTCCCTTGCCCGGAGCAGGGATACAGGAAACAATTCTTGAATTAAATCCCCAACACAAAAGCAATCACATCACAAATAGAGATCCCTCAAATATATTATGCATGGGCTAATTAAACTGTGACCTGGAATTAACATGCGGAGGACTGGAGTATATCACACGCTGTATACTATCCACGAGTGGTATACAAGGGCAAATATTACTAGAGTAGCACCATGTTAATCTTATTAATTCATACCTTGTTTAACTAAGGAAAGGGCCCCTGCTCCAGAAGCGGGTGCAGTTCCATCAAAATGTGTATAACCGGTAAAGTATCATACGGTCACTGGGATATTAAAACTTTGACAGTTGATATTTACATTTCTTTTAACATCATTGGCATTTGAGCAATTGATATTTAAGGTTTTATTAATGGGACAACTAAAACACCCCCTATCTTGGGGAAGCAGGTAGTATACAAGATTTAGAATTCTCAACAGGAAAATGCGTAAGCCTCTTGTACAACAGGCAGCATTAATGAAATGCTGTTGCTGATGTGCCAAGGGGTTTTTGGCTAGGATCAGACCTAGAGCGGTGGCCAGGATCCACTGCACTAGCACGGACCCCGTTGTATCTGTGCAGTCCCCGCAAGCACAGAACTTTGGTCTGTCTGCACAAACTGAGCCTCATCTGGAAAGGCATATGATTTTTGTCCCAGCAGGTCAGGATGTCAGGATGGAGGGAGTCTGCGCGTAGGAGAGGAGCGGTGACCTCCTGTTTGCCTACCTGTCGCTGACCTGCTCCACTTGGGGTGGAGCTGCGCCTGTGCCGCAGCTCTGGCTGAAACCGATTCCTCTCCGGTAAGTGGGTAGCAGTACTGACATTTGGATAATTTGGTTTTAGATAGCTGAGCCTTATGTCGTTCATTCTAGGCTGCCTGACATTATTTTCTTATTGCAAGCATTGCTTCCATAATTTTTTTCTCTGGATTTTGGGTTGCAAGAAATACGTGTAATAGTCAAAGACTTTTCAAAGCAGAAATTTGCAAACAAACTCTGAATGGTTCCTAACACTGTGGGCCTCTCTAAGTAACTGAACACCTAATCACTCCAAATAAAACTAATTGCTACTAAGCAATACTATACTGAAACATCACACTGTCATAAATTGATATGTAAACTTTGGTAGTGCCAACAACAGCTGCTTTATTAGAGTTATTGTGACCATCTATCAAGGCTCAATGTCTAAACCCTCTTCATGGATCATTTTTCCCTGGTCAATCCAGTCAAAAATCTCTGTCCTAGCATGCAGCAAGTGCTTTGTTTTTTAAAAAAATGTAGGAGCATTTTAAATTATTTTCCACATTTCCAAACTTCTTTAGGACAATGCTTTAAGGATAGACTTTTTCAAGAGCTCTCTGGCCTTCCTGGTTCATATGGGGTAGAGAAAATGAGCGAACAGCATCTTATTAAATTATTGATTAGTTCTAACTCTAGAAAAAACAGACATGCTTCAGTGAAAAACATAAATGTTTTTTGAAACATAGAAAAGTTGGAAGTTTTTGAGTGACAAGTCTGATATCTCAATTTGCAGCTGCTGCTTTTTCATTAAAGCCTGGCATCTGATAGGAAGACCTTACCCAGTGCCCTGAGATTGCGGTGTGGGTTCAGCCCCATTTTGTCTTCAATCTGCTTTGATCATGCCTGCCGCTGGTGCTTTCATTGCTTAAATCCCTCTGTGTAAATTTTCAAGTTTCACATATCCTTTGCTTTGCTTCTCAGGTCTCTAAGCAAACCTGGCCATTTGAGGCTTTTTATATTTCTAATCTTTTGTAGTGCAAAGACTGAAGATGACATCTTGTCCATTTTTTTGACTGTACTACACGTTTGTTTTTTCTTTTTTTTTGCTTGTAACAGAGCCATCATGAAAAAGAAAGTTCCCTGCTTCTGACATTGCTTAGAAAGTCAGAGGCATGGGTGACTCTATTTCAGGTTGATTTATTCAAATTCTCCATTAGGACTTTGTTTTTAGAACATACCTCTGTGATTTCTGACTTGTAGGTGCAGTGGGGGCTGCTGCTGGTGAGCGCAATGCCAGGGAAGACTTTGGGCAAATTCATCAAGGAAATTAATTATGGACCTATCTAGGTTGAATTCTGTGACCTGGAAATGGCATCCATCCACACTTTATTAACAAACTCTGCACAAGCCCTAATTTGCTTTGCCTTCGTTCTCTGCTGTTCTGGTGTAAATTGAATAAATAAGGTTTGCACAGTGGGAGCTAATACTCCGAGGTCTCGACTGACTTGGCCACATAGAGTCGGATATGTGAGCTGTGAACCGGGACCATTGTGTCTACCGCGCCGGCTGTGTCGTGATGCTGAATGAGGTCTCGCCGCCTTCATCTCAGGCTTCGGTTTGTTTGACAGCCTCACGGGCTGGTGGGTTTGTTTGTTTGGTTGGTTGGTTTTGCTTTTTAGCACTGTGCTTCTTCTAGTGAGGTAAATAACAGGGAGGTCTACGATAAATTTCACACGTCTCCAGCGTGATTGCAGAGTCCTGTGGTCAATTCTCTATCTTAAGGTGTTTATTGGCACTTATTCTTGGGTAAACCAGATTTCGCTCTTAAGTGTCATCATAACCTTTCCTTCAAAAACACAACCTCACTTTCCACCCGTATTGTTTCTGGTCTATCAGAACATGCAGCTCCTTGGAGTTCGGTTTGAAAACTTGTGGTATTTTGGTGTATTTTTTAACCGATTTTGTGTTTAAAGTTGCTATGTGCCATACTACCACCCTGTTTCTGTCCTGGGTACTTCAAGTCTGTTAGGAACTTTTGTAAAGAGAAATTGTGGAGGAGGACATTGGTTTAGGCAATTAAAACTTGTAGTTTCCATAAGATCAGTGGATTCTGAGGTATCGTTTTTCCAAGGTATTTTCAGGGGGCTTACAGGGTAACATTGAGATAATGATAGTGGAAATAAGGTAGTTGTCAAGAGTTGTAGATATGCCTGACTCCTCTCATGTTATTAGGAGATTCTTTCTTTTTATCTCTTCTCTTTTTTTTGCCCATCTTCCCCCTTGAAATATTCTTATCCAATGAATGCCCAAACATGTAATTTTAGATTGTGGGCTTTTGGTATGTGAGCATGCACTGGTGGTAGGGTTTCAGTATAATGACTTGATAAACCTGTCAGGATTTTACTAGCAATGCATAATAAATGTGGTTATTATAGAAGATATCTCTTTTCCAACAGTGGCTATTGGATCTTTAGCAGGTTAGGAATCTTAATTCTTCTGTAATTCTCTTTCACTCTCTTCTCCTCACCTTTTCTCTTTCTCTAGATTGATTAAGGACTTCAGTAGATTGTAATGTCATATCTTTCAGCCTTTGGGTAGGAAAAAACACTGATGGCAGATGAGTATTTTCATGTAAATATTGATTTTATTTCTATTTTTGATTCAATTAAATTCTTTAAACTATGCATGTTGTGAGCTTCCTAGAATGCAGTTCATTAAGTTAAAATGCCTGTTAATTAATCCAGTTCGTTGTTATATTACATCACCTACTCCAAAGCATCAGCCCGAATCTATACCTTCCCCTTCAGCTGCTGTTTCCCTGAGGAAGCACCGTGCTGTAGAAGACTTTTGGAAGCTGCTCGTGCATTCTTCCAAACGTCTCTAATGGTGTGGCCGAGGGGGATCAGCTAGAAAGCCACAAGCCGTTTATGCCAAAGAACTTCGATAACACAAGAGCGCACATTTCCTGAAAGCCTCTGCTACAGTAATCTTCTAAAGAGGATTATGCATTTTAAACAGCCAATTAGGTGCGATTAGGAAGAAAACCTTGAAACATCCTGATGATGGGAGAGAAGGAATGCAGGCAAACTGACAGCTGTTCAATGGATGAATAAAGCACCATAAATGGTCAAGAAGTTACAAGCAACGGGGAAAGAACGGCTCCGTAAAGGGAGAGGAAGAAATGACTGGTTTAAGGTCACAGCTTCAAACTGGTGGTGCAAACTGGTGGACCCACTAACCTGCGTCCCAGACCAGAGCATCGAACTCTCCTGCGTTCTCTGAAATCACAGAAAAAATGCCTACTTTGCAGGGAGAAAGGAATTATTTACTTCTGAGAGCTATAGGAACCTTCTAAGTAACACATAAGCGATCACAAAATTCATACTTTTAAAATATCTTTCTGCCTTTACAACTATGACTTTCGTACTGTTTAAGTGTTTCCTTTATGCAGCTATATGAAAGTTGTGAAATACTATGCCAAGAGAGCAAAATTTTGCATCTCCCATTTTTTCCCTTTATCACTATTCAGCAACCCACATACAAATGGAGATCCTTCCATGCCTTTTATAGCTATCACTTACCATTCGAACGTTCACGTGGGAACATCTAAGTCCATTTATCAAGTACTACTTGAAGTTTTCATGTTAAAAGGCAATATTTTCCTAATTAATTTCTGGATAGAGAACATAGCTGAAATTATATGTATGCGTAGCTTCAGATGCTCCTTTCAATAATTTAACTATCTAAAGAATGACACAATTTTTGCAATGAAATATTTTCAGTCTTTTCAATATTGTTTGAGAAGCAGCATGTGCTGTTTCTGTTTGATTTTGTTTGGTTCTTCCTTTTTTTTTTTAATGGAAGCTAACTTGAGGTTGGGATAGAGACATAATTCCTCCTGTTGCTGTTTGCCTGCTCTGCAAGCAGTGGAGATGGTGTCTGTCGGTTTGTCACTCAGGCCTTGGCTGTTTCAGCCACATGCAGTATGTCTGTCCTGCGGTATTGCAATTAACCTTTATCTTCTCTTTCCATTACAAACAAAACCCCCAAAATTTGATTTCAGGAATTTGCCCAGAAGTGCATGATCTGATCCTGATATGTAATCTCTTACAATCAGATTTCCGCTGGAAACCGAGGTCCAGATCTGCTTATTTTGCAACTTGCTTTGGGTTTTATTTTATTTTTAGACAATGCCTGCATCCATGATTTTTGGTGAATTTATGGCTCCTAATTATTAGCTTGATTTTGCTATTCCTTAAAGTAATGCATTTGAAAAATATGGTAACTGCAAACTAACAGACAAAGCAAAGTGAGCTATGCAAATGTGGTTTTTTCAGAAGCTTTTTCAGTGAGTTATACTGAAATGTACAAAGAAACAAAATTAGACTCAGTAATTGCCCATGAGCAAGCTCATGTGTAATAAATAATGTCTTTAATCATCAAAATTTAATTTCCAGAACATGCTGTACTGTTCACCTTTCCATTGAGAAAACTGTAAATTAAATCTGGGTCTCTGCTGAAGTCCTGGTTGACAGAGGTGATCCTCTGAAATCCATTCAAGGTACTTTTTCTTTTTCTGAGTGAATATAAGCTTGATTGCTAATGCAGACTTCAATGGCAAACATCTTTTTCTAAATAAATCCCACATTGGATTTCTGTACATCTCCTCTTTGGCTACATTTCAACTTCCACAATTTTATTACTGAAATGGCACATGTATTGTAAACTGCTAGGATGAAAGTCTATTAGCTGATGTTCTTCAGTGCAGACACTTGCATCCCAGAGAGTGGGTTAACAACGATTGTAGTAAATACTCTATATTGCTCGTCCATTTCTGAGTGTTCTTTTTATAGTGACAATACAAATAGGATCATGGTTTTGCCTCCTTTGCCTTTTGCATAACCACAGGGTGCTTTCTGAGTTCAAAGGGGCTCTGGGTGGTCCACAACCATGCAAACTTCTCAGTGTTGGGTTAAAAGAGGGATGCAGTCACTTTGGTCTGCTGACTCACTGCATCCTCATCAATATTGTTTTGCCATTGTGATGTAGATTTTCCAGAAAGAAATCTGCGGGGGTTTGTGCCAGCTTCTGATCTCTGTTAACCTGCTGTAAATCAGGAGAAACTCCACTGAACTAAACACAGTCAGTCTGCGTTAGCTACCAAGTGGGATCCAAACCTCACCCATTCTGCCACTATGGGTTGGCCAAGACCTAACGGCGTAAGCAAAAGACATGCAACTGAATAACCTTTGGAGGCTTGTGAAATAGTCATGAACTGATCATCATTTTGTAGGAATCATTATATTATTTTTTAATCAATAAGATTAATTTGTTATTAATATGATTAAATCTTGCCAAGCACAAAGAATGTTTCTGTTCTTCATAAAACCAGGGTAGCAGACACTTGAATTTTGGCTTTTGTCATTGCTGCGATGGGTTTTCTTTTTTTCTGCGTAGAACAATAACAATACATATTGCACATTAACTTACAGCATTAGTTTTCCACAGCACAGCAAGGAAAGCATTTATGATCTCTTACCAAACAAATGTATGAGGAAAACGAGTTGAAAAGGTGCGTGCCAAAAAAAATGCAAAATATAGTTGACAGGCTTATGCACTATGCTTCAGCTATTACTTGAGTTATACATAAATAACATTTTAATCTTGAATGAAACATAACTGACTTCTGTTTCATTCCTGGCCAATAGATGAGCTCAAGATGTACACAAGTGTGGTGAACCCAAGGGATTTACAGAGCATCATAAAAGCATTTTACTGTGCGCTCCAATGCTGTCATCCACAGCTAGCTAACAAATAAGATAGGTTTTTAATATAATCCACCATGTCCCTGCCAGTGCTCCTCGCCTGTTACGTCATCTTGCTTTGGGCCAAGCGTTTGTTTTCCCCAGATGGCCATCACAAAGCTGCTGACAGCTCTCCTGACTGAGAAGCTGTAGCACAGCAATCTTCCAATTCATTTAGCACTACTGACAAAGGAAAAGCTGTTGATGTCCCCATGCAAAAGCACTCTATCAGGCATTACATAGTGTCTGTGTTCTCAGCATGTTTGGGGCATGATAAGTCATAGCACATGCTTTTTGACATCTTCCTGCTTTTCACTGCAGTGTAGGATTTCTTGGAGTTGGAATTCAGGTGGCAGAAAAGATGTCAAAAGCCAAGTGTGACATCATCAGCAACTGGTAGCAGTCGTGGATCATAAATAATATTTTGTAGACTTGGGTGAAAAATAAATCCTTTGAAAGATGTGCACTGCAGTTCCGCTTGCATAAACTTTTGCCCTCTTGCGCAGCCTGAGTTGCGTGGACTTCTGAAACTGATATCTAGCAGACTTATTAACATCTAAGGAAGCCGTTCTTCTCTGAGTGCATAAAAAGGGCTTGCATTAGTTATCATTTTCCATCCTACCCTATTGTATCCACGGAGCATGGATGGATTAGGAAGCTGCTGAGTGCCCTTATTTCTGTCACAGCCTCATTCCCGAGCTAGTGGGACGGGAGGAGGAAAATGCCGATATACCGCTCCATGTGAGCGGAGCTTGGTAGGCTGCGGGACGCGGTGTGAGGTTGCTCCGTCTGGAGCATGGGATGGCCGGGGCGGCAGCAGTTGTGCCTGCTAGGATACACCCCGGGCCTCACCTTCCTGCTGGGGGCAGCTGAAGCAATCTGCTCCCTTTTACAAAAATTAGATGCAGCTGTCGGGCTCCTGGCAGCTTGTTAATGCAGGCTTTGCTTAGAGAGAGTCTGGATGCCTCCACTTCAGCATTTTGCTGCCAATATTTATTTTATAATATAATTGTTTTTTTAAAACAATATATAGGTTAAATAATTTTCTTTAGGGTACCACAATCAACTCTTTAAAAAGTTGAAATATGTGCAGTAAGTTTTTTTTCTCTAATTTGTTCATATACATGAATGTACTGATGGTGATTGTAATTAATTTAAAATTATTCTATTTGTCCTCTGTTACTGGTTGATTGAGCAGGAAATATGCAAGGCTGTTCAGGTGCTCCACAAAAGGTCAAAGAGTCCCTCTGGCACAAGCAGTGAGCGGTCGTCCCCCCCCGTAATCTGCCCACCACAGTCATTAGGTAGCTTAAATTGTGGCCATCAGTGCCCGTAGAGGCTCCAAGTAAGTGCGATTATTTCAACTGTGTTATTTCAAGTGGGATGAATCTCAGTGCCTGAGTTCAAATTGGGTTTAAAACATAAAACAAAAATGTAAAAATCAAATAACCTTCCACTTCCTGATTCTCCGGCTTCCAAAATACTCCCAGTTTCTCCAGCTCTCCAGCTAATGCTTCCACGGCTGAAACTGAAAGACCCTTGAAAATTACTTTATTTCACCCCAGAAACTGTTGTGGTGGAGCTGGCATACCTTCTAGTTGTCAGGTTAAAGGGCTGGTAAACACATAGTATAGGCGGCAGTCTCAGGTCTTCCTAATGCTGCTTGTTCCTCTGTTCTTCCAAGAGTAGGGTTTTGCATTGCACTTCCTCCTTTTTTTGAAGAGAATGGTTAGGATGATGATGGGAAAAAATAAAATAAAAAGTGTAATGTAGTAAACAAGAGACACTGAATGCTTGGATAACTACAGTAAGACCATTACAGTAGGGTCCAAAAGAAGATTACCTAGCAAAAAATTCTGTCTGTGTCAGCAATGAAGCATGAAATGCAACCCTGCATATTTCACTCTAGGTCTGTCTGTATCTGCTAACTATCCCTTTTTTCCTTCTGTTTTGTTTTCCTTCTGTTCTGTTCTGTTCTTGTAATTTGAGTGTTGGGGCTGTCTTGTGTATTCATCACTCAAATTCACTGTAAAAGTCAGGGCAGGTCATTCTTAGAAGCATTTATTTGTCAACATATTCTCGCATTTCTCTCCAACTGTCTCTTACAGGGCAGTCAACAGGAGAGCAGTGAGAGAGGTTTGCCACACTGATTGAATGAAATGGCAGCTTCAACGTAGTCACCCAAAGAAAACCCACAGAATAGCTGTAGACAGGCAAATTGTAAAAAAAAAAAGAAAAAAGAAAAAAGAAAAAAAGAAAAAAAAGAAAACGATTGAGTTCTGAAATGAAAGAGTTCAGCTTGATTTATGGAAATGTATGAGCAAATCACTTGGACAACAGAACTGCTTCATGTTGTATACATTGTATTTTTAGACTACATTTCTAAAGAAATGTGTTTGTTCCTGAAATGCGTGAGCCAGTCAGCAATAAGTACTCACAGCATTTACATTAAGCGATGGAGAGCTCTTTCCTCCAGTTGACGGGCTGCTGCAAAAGATCTCAGCAGAAGTTTTTCAGGAAACTAGGGGAAGACATATGTGTGGTTTTCCTTATTCTAATGAAGTTCCCAATTCAGAATAGCAACCCATACTTGGTTATTAATTCCTCTCACATGACAGACAATGCAATGTGGCATCTTGGCCAAAAAAGTGTGGGCTTGCAAATTTCTCACTAATGTAAGATTGAAAATGTTTCTATTCATAGCATACCTTATTAAAAGTGGAATTGTTTTGGAAGTGTAACCCTCTGGGAGCTAAACGTTAGATTGTTTGTAATGTAAACCCTTTTATTTTACCTGGTGGCTTATCTAAATGCATTGCAGGGAACAGCTGAAGTGCTACACATAGCATTTGGTTTCCAAGATTGGCAGATATTACCTGAAATGCACGATACGTGAACATCATCTTTTGCTCGTAAGTTTTGAATTTTGAAAAGTCTGTTGTTCCTGGGTGGTCACTGTGGAGATAGCTTCAAGCATACAAAATATAAAAAGTATGCATGAAATATGCCAGTATATTAAATTAACATCCTGCAAAAGCTCCCTTTTTAAAATCCAGATGCTTATATTGCTTTTGACAGACTCTAGGCGGTAAAGTTTTAACTTTAAAGAAGGGGCTTTCTGTTTCTGTTTTCAAGTTAAAAATAATGAAAGGAAAACACACTGAAATTCCCACATTATTAAATAAAACATTTAAGTGGCATGGGGCCAATCATTGTCACGCCATGAACAAATGCCTTACGGTAATATGTTCCATAACTGTTTGCTAAAAACTACCAATTTTAACACATTTGCACATGATTAGACACAATAAAAAGTAACTTATTGAAGCCAGTGCCACAGTAGTGTTACCCAGGCCTAGGGGAAGGCAAACCTGAAGGAGAGGGGTGGTGTGAAATGGGTTCCATGCTGTGAAAAAAGACCTTCAGGAGAATCCCCCAGTGATGGACTTGGCTCCCGTGGCCAGGAGTTCACGGGGCTGTGCCTGCGCCAGGGAGCAGGGCTGGCTGGACGCGTAAAGGGGACGACTTGGCGATGCGACCGGCGGGCTGGAGCAGCCGCTACCCAAGAACCGCGGTTAAAATGTCATTTTGAAACACCCTCTCATTACCCAGCGACTGGTCCACCAAAAGGGCGCATTTCAAAATGGTTGGGCTGTAATGTTGTTCTTGAAAGGTTTCTGGGCGTGTTCCTCTTTTTCTTAATAATCAAGGAAAGAGCTTCATAGGTCTGTGTTTCTAGCTGCTGACACATTAGCACATCTTTATCTCACTGAACCTGGTCAACCAGAATGTGACCAACAAGAAATGGACCTGTTCGTCCTAAAAGAAGTTCAGCTTTGCCACTTATGCTTTGCTGATGGAAGTAGTGAAACAGCATTTTCATTATTTCAGATTAGTTTATTCAAAGTGCAATACTGCATAAATATTCATTTAGATTTCAAATATTTTTGTTGAAGGAAAAAACAAAATTTAGACTAGGTGATTCCTTTGTATCAGCATCACAGACCACTTCAATTTTGGTTTTATTTTTCTCTTTCAGGGCCTTTGGATGCTTCAGTTTTTCCGAAAGCATGGCACTTCACGTCCTCCACATTCATGTGAGAAGAGTTATCAAAACTGGCCTGAATTAATTAAAAGTAGGTGTAATCTCCACAAACAAGTGGGAGTCAGTGAGAAAAAAAAGAACCACCACAGATAAATCTGCAGGGGAAAATTCTGAGTGTAAGTTAATGGTAACAGTAGCAGAGATAATTTTTGCCTTGCAGCATCTGCACATTTGGATTCATGAGGGAGTTTCTGGCTACTTGGGATTTTACACGTCTATCAGCTATTGTAAATCTGAGAAGCTCATGGAAACATTATGTGACTCTGAGATGCACCCTTGAGGGTTTTGGACCCATAAGGTAATTTATGCATTGCAATCGGGGATAAACATTTGCTTTTGAAGGAGAACCCCCAGAATCTTCCCCTCCTGTGATGACTGAACCAAATTCAAAAGATACTCAGGGTTTTGAAATATTTAATTTTGACCTTCTTAACTCCAGAAGGTGATGGAGGTCTCCAGCCCAGCTGCCTGTCCCTCCCACTGGCTGTAGTTTTCTCCATGTCCCTAGTGTCCATGTTATTTAAAGTAGTCAAAACACCATGCCGAACACGCTCCTGGGGAACAGACGTGGGCGCGATGCCTGCAGACTGTGGCAAGAACAAATGCAAAGTTAAGTTGTAGTGCCTGTTGCTTGTGCCACCCAGTGAAATGAGTCACCTGCACATGCCGTTTGCGTGCTCCCCCTCCTCACTGAACACACCGACAGGATTTGGGACTGACAGTTTCTCCAGCGCTCCCGTGGTGTGTAGGATGAGGCGCCCCTGTTAACAAAATCCTCTTGCCAAGCCCCAGCGACTGATAGCAAGAGTGCTGCTGCTGATCTCTCTTACTGCGTAGCGGGAACTACGTGTTCAGCAGCGATGCTCTTCTGGCCTGAGCACATACAACAAAAAAACCCCACCAACAACAAAAAGTAAACAGAGCATTAAGATGAAGAAAGATTAAATAACACAGCCCTTCACAGTGCTTCACAGTTTTCTGTGCTGTGAAAAATACTGCCAGTAAGGCAGGAGATGAGCTGGCAATCTATGCTCTGTCTCCTAAAAAATGTGGTGAGGGCAAGGCAGGTCTTTGGTCTTTACACGACTTTTTGCACCATCGCTGGTTTATTTCCATGTAGGAAAAAGAGAGGTTTTTGGATTTATTTATTTCTGGGGTGGCAGAGGGACTGAGGAATCAAGGTTTGATGTCAGGCATGTGAAGAGCAGGTGTTTGCTTTCATGTCACAGGAGCGAGCCTTCATGCAAAGCCCTTGACTCCTGGTGCCTCGTGCAGGGCAGCGTCGTACCCCGCGCCAGAACCGCACCCTGGGTTTCCACAGGGCACCTTGTTTATACCTAGCTGGGAGGGTTTATCCAGGCGGCTTGACGCTGAAGAGGAAAGGAGTGGACACTTTCCAAAACTGAGTGTGTGCACTTTTTCTCAGAATTAACCTTCCCCCTTCTCTTGTTTTTGTTTCGGTTGGCAGCAGTGAGGAGTGGAAGGAGGGATAACAAACCCGACTCCTTCCCCCGCTTGCTCCAGCACTGCACTTATTTTATAGCGGGTCACTTAAAATGAAAATCTACCTCCTCCCCCATCGCCCTCATGAATTTTTTCTCTCAAAAAGTCTCACAGAGCAAGATAGCAGCATGATTCTCATCTTACAGAATGGGAGTGAGAGGCAGAGGAAGGAAAACGGTTGCCCTAAAAGCCTGACAGCCTTTCTGTTATAAGGACCCTCTTTGTCTCCTTAGTCTGAGGGTGGCAATGTGTAGTAAGGCGTGAATTCAGTGCTGCGTTTTCTGAAAGCTGTTACGAGACCCACACTTGGTAAATACCTTCTTTACAGTTATTTCCCAAAGGTATGTATGAGACATTGAAAACTAGAAAGCTCTCCCACCACAAAATGTAGCTGCACACAACGCTAACAGCTGAGGGGTGCTTTGAAGAAGTGAGTGTCACCAAAAGGAGTCAACCAACAAAAGCAATCCTGTGTCTTTTCTGGTGGTGCCAGAAAGTGGAGAGAACACTGGGTGTACTTTATCCACAGCCCCACTCATCACTTCGGACAAGTGACTGGACAACAGTTGGAGGTGAAAGATGACATCATTGGATTCGAGCTGCTTACAAGGAACTGCTGTGCTTGCGTGGAAGTGTCTTTCAGCTGTCTCTTCCTTGAGGTGAAAACCCATTCCTGCTGAGGGGACTCTTCCCCAGGCTCAGCAGATGGCAGTACTCTGGACCTCAAATGGGCCCTTCACAGGTCTTTGGGAAACACTCTCCAACACCTGGACCCTCTAAAGCTGTCCTGCTGGAAAGGGCTGTCAGGAGTGTCTGTGCTCCTTGCCTGCGGTTCCTTGACTCCCCCAGAGGTACGGGGCCAACTCGGCTTCACAGTAAAAGAAAACAAAAAGTGTTTTATTCATTCAGACTAAAGGTCAGATTCAAAACAAAACTCCAGAAGCTAGAACAGATAGGAGTTATAGTCCTGGTGGGCTTATTAAATAGATAACTGTCCTCATGCTTAAGCTTTTTTCCCGCCCCCCCCCCCCCTTTTTTTTAGTTAACCATAGATAGATGCTGGCTTTTAGAAATGGGATCCAGATCACACCATAATGCCCATTGGTGAATGCAGCTGCAGTCACGTATCTAAGGGATGGATGTAGACGGGTCCCCTCCTGTTGTTGGCAGCTCTCTCAGAGCTCCCTCATGTCCAGTGTCATGTCTCTGGTGTATCAGTGCTCGTTGCTAGTTATCTTTTAGTGTGCTACTGTTCCCACCTGTGAAAGCCAAGCAAGGAGATGCCACATGAGATGAGATGTTGAGATTATAGCATTAAGGTCATTTTGTGATAGGAATGCTGGCAGCATTGAAATGCTTGGTATATTAAGAACAGAAAATAAGGAAAATGATCTCAGAGATAACTAGAGTGAGGCATGATCCACGCATATGAAGCACCATCACTCAGATTCCTAGTGACACTTTAGTGATGATTTTTTTCAAATTTGGAACTTGAAGCTGAGTTCCAACAGGACAAAAGGTAAATGCAGTGTTGACAAGGAGTAGAAATAGAGATTATAATGCTATTAATGGCGTTCTGGTTAGAAAATTTGACATGGCCATTGATTCAAGAACTCCCATTGCCAGTTTCACTCAATATGACCTTTTGGATTAGCATCAAAACCGTAGCAAAGACTTGCTTGTCAGAGGTGGCTCTTAGCCATTCATGTTATTCGTGAATATAAGAAGGAAAGGAACAAAGTACAAGATGGGGTTATGATGGAGTAACTTTATTGCAAGCTATGAGCTGCACTGCACTTAAAACGAAGGAAGACACAATAGATTTTAAGCCATTTTCCTATCTTGGCACTCTTGCCTCATTTTGGTGTTTATTAGCATAGGGGATAAGGAGTCCTCCCAGCACAAATCAAGAAGTTCATCTATGTTCATCATGACATCCGAGAACCAGGTTATTCTTAGTTTTCCATGGATTAAAAGAGGAGAAGCATCCTTTTCCTGTCATCCTTGGATCCTCTGCAAGGATTAGGTACTTTCAGCCAGCATGTGAGTCTTTACAGGAAGGATCCTGTCAAAATACTAGAGACTTCTAAAAGATAAGAGGAAGACAGGCTTTCCTTTTCATTGCATGGGCTTGCAGACTTTCTTTGTGCATAGTGGAAAGCTCTCATGGGGTAAGGTACCCCATTGTCCAGAGGTAACTTAACTTTTAATAGTGAATTGCAGCAGACCCAGCAGTAATTGCAGCATCCGTTGTATTCTGACATTCCTACTTAGGCTACCCTCAAATCTTCAGGTACTCTTAAATGGTTGACATTTTATTTTACAGGTAAGATTTTCCCAGAAGTTTCATTTTTCCTCATTTTTTTTTTTTTCCGTTTTTAAGGAAACCTTGAGTGGCTGCATATTTACCATTACTGAGTTTGAAGAAAGTCTGAACTATATAAGAATGAGCGAGTGCCCGTCATTTTCTTGTGACCTTCTTCAAAAACCTCTACAGTCAAAAGAGCTGAAGACTAAACTTATTCATGTGGTCTAGAATGACTGGTTCAGTAGGACATCAGCTTGCCACTAAGAAGAGATGAATCATGAGCTAAGGAAAATCTCACAGCAGTAATTGTTAACTAGTAAGTGTGATGTGAAAGGCAGCTTTTATCCAGGATTTGCATGCGTGCCTATCATTTAGTTACTGTATGAAAAGTATAGAGAAACTGCAATTTCAAATTAGTAGGAAGAGTTGGAGTCAGAGGAAGGTTTCTTTTTAAGTAGCAGTACATACTTTATATATATGTGATAGGTGGGCCTGGTGACAAGGTTGCAAGGCCTCGTCTGCTGCCTTGAATAATTTTCCCATCTTGGAAAGACCATTTGTGTTGTGGTGGAAGAGTGGCTGCCCTGAGACTGTCTGGCCTGCACCCTGGGAAGCACAACTGCCTTTAAACACCCCGGCTTGTGCCTTTGGCATAGAAGTATCTCTGATTCAGTAGGTTTGGTGCCGCTCTCTGCATTTAAACTTTTCTGAGCTCAAATTGAAAAAGTCAATAGTATTTTGTAACCTCATCGTAGCTTTATTGAAGCCTCCGTTGTCTCTTCTGCTCTCTCCCTGCAAACATTTCAAATGGTAAATTGCGCCTTTATAGACTATGTATTAATCTCTCAGAGAATTACTATTTCTATAATAGTCTACAATTATTACTCCTTAGTTAGTTTTCTTGATCTTAAGGTAAGGCTCAGTTGTCAATATAGCCAAATTTATTTGAAACACTTGAAGAAGTTCACCTTGATACTCTCCATCTTTCTGCGACAGCTCATTATAATGAGACCATGGATTATTATAGTTGTACTTGAAGCTTACATATTTCTTCTTCAGTTTTCCCCAAATGCTTGAAGAAACACCAGCTGCTATTAGGTAACTTAGCTTGATTCCCATTTTCTTATTCATGCTGAGGAGCAGCTTAGTGTGGAAATAATTCCTGTTTTTATTAGGATTGTTTGTGAAGTTATAAATCTGCAAAGCAGCATGTGGCGGGAAACAAAACTGCACTTTGTCTGATCGATGTGCACTGACGTTTCCTCTTGGACACAGTCTGGCTGTACCCCGGGACCTCCGAGGGCCATCCCGTTCCAGATGTGCCCCCTGACCAGCCTCCATCTCCCTTTTTGGACAAGGCTCAGATGCCTTTCCCTCCCCTGTTTCCATGGGAAGGAAACATGGGTGAATAAGCTGAGAGGAAGAGGGCCACGTCATGCTCCAGCTGATCCCTCAGTCCAGGTAATTGGAGCAACACCATCACGAGAGGGTTGTCTGCAGTCCAGAGACAGTCCAAGTGCTGAAGTGCCTCTTTACAGAAGTCTATGGATATTTCCTAGACTATGCTGTGCGAACGGCTCATGTGAGAAAAAACATGTCAAAACCTGGTATTTGTCTTTGAAGGCCTCAGTTCCTGGTGGCCACCTCTCAGGTGTCAGCAGTACTGAGCTCTGAGAAGTCATTATGTGATGGGAGTGCTCAAAACTTGCGATCAAGTGATACTGAATACTCATAAGCAGAGGCATGTTAAACAGTGGTGGGTTTGGAAAGCTTGGCCCTGTTTCGGGCAGAACCGTCATGCTGTAACCAGACACTATCAATCATGCTCCACTTTTTGGAGGACAAGTACCCTTAATCTTAGTGGTTGCTTCAAAGAAGTTTGTTTAAGAAGGACCTTATTTTTCTCTTGTGTTTTCTGCAATAATATCTGGTTCCTCTCTGCTCTGTGCACACAAAGCTTGTGATTGCTTTGAGGGAGATTGTCGGAGGGAAGGGGAAGGAACTCAAGCAGGAAAATTATGAGAATGACATAGGAGTTTGATTTCCAAACGAATAGCAAAAAACACAAATCAGCTCTGAGGACAAGTCTACCGCTGCCTTCAGCTTTCTCGCCTGTGAGGACTGCATCTGCTTTGTTCTCAGCTCACAATGTCTGGTTCTTGATAGATCACAAGCCCAGCCCAAAAGCTCCTTTGCTGTGAAACTCGCCCACCTTCACATCCTGGTTTGTTTTCTTTAAAACAGGATGAAGTGGATAAAAAAAGGGAAAAATGTAATCTCCCATCCAGTTTGTCTTAACAACCTGTTTTGAAATATCATTTATCTCCAGATGCTCTTGATGTAAACCAATTAGTGTGAATCTTTCTGAATTTATTTAATCTTGATTATCCATTTTTCAAATTATAGGAATGCTAAGACCACAACCATAGTCTTTTTGAGGGGGAAAAAAAAAAAGCTATAGGAAACTTCTTTTTTTTCCTGCAACTAGAACATTCAAATTTCTCAATCACCTGTTCTGATCTGATATTGATTTCCTTTAGTATTTCTTCTTCCTCCTTAGGGAAATAAATCTGTTTCTGGTATCTATCAGCCATTCTTCCCTTTGATAAAAAGAATTCATATAATTCTTAAGTAATGCTAAATCTTCTGTCAACAAATTAGTCTTGTCATCAGCCATAAGGGGCCTCATGATCTTCTTGGTGACCTCTTGCTTCTAAAATACTTGAGAAAAAATCCATGCGTAATAACTCCTGGCTATTCGTGTAATGTTTGTACTTTTATTTACAACTTTTTATGGCATTGTGAAGCAAATTGGTTAGATTTTTTTTTCTCAGAACAAAACTGGACACTAAAAAAATACTCTGTTTGTGAGTATGATGGCAGGGGCTCAAGACAGAAAATGAATATATGTGTAAGGTTAATTCAATATGTGTAGGTTAATTCAATAAAATCAATAATTTAGTAGCTAGAGCACTCATTGGAGATATATGGGTTGTACGGGATGTGGGATCAAGTTTCTGCCTTTGTCCCATTCCAGATAAGTGCCCAAATTACTAGATTATATGATCAGTCTACCTTTTTCTGGTCAAATTATTATTTAACTGAAGTTAAATAATTATTAAATTATTAAGATTATTAAAATATACATTCAACAGAAAAACTACACACACACTAATCACATCAACAAGGAAAAAGAAAAAAAGAATTCCCCCCACCAGAATCAAAGCAACACTATCACAACACCAAACAAGACTGGACAGTACACACAGAGTCCACCTCTCATCCCTTCACCAATATTTCACTCTCAAGCTCCAATCTCCAGTAGAGAGAAATCGGGGTTAATACTTTCCCACAATTCATACGTATGCCCCAACTGTTGGGTTATTGGCTATTCTTTCTACATGCTTTGACCAAAAATTTAATCAAGAACTGTCTTTACATGATTAAAAAAGGTTTTGACACTTTCTAACACAAAATTGTTCGATTGGAAAATGCACTTTTTTCTCCAGTCTTCCCCCCATCCAGTGACATCATTGGATATTTTGCTGCTTACATTTAGTAGGCTTGGGACTTCATTTCTATTGTTTAAGATCTCTTTCTTGCGAGTTGCTTTGCATGGCTGGAGACATAAGAATGAAGAACAGGCTCCATGGCTAGAGCCATAGTCCACCACAGTGCTATATTGTACTTAAAGGCTGTGTTCTCTCGTTAGCATTATTTGTGTTTTTTTCTTTTTTCCTCTGATTTCATATATACTGAACTGCTACTCCATACACCATTCAAACTCTATGTCACATTTAAAACATAATCTTTTTTGCATACAGTAATTTCCTCTCTCTTTTTAATTATTTTCAACATTATTTGACGTTTTTCACCAATGCATTTTGCATGAAAAAGTACTGTTTACTTCTAGTTAACATTTAACTGGAGCTGTCATACCTAATGCTTTAGTAATCTGGACGCACCGTATTGGCCTGAAGCTGCTTAAACTCAGGCCTTATGCTGTTGTAAGAGTATTTCTGTCAGGCCTTCCAGATTTTCAGTGGTGTGGGCTCACAGATTTACCTCTTCATCTCCAATATGTGTCTAGCTGATTCTTAAAAAATCTGTCAAAAATTGCTATCATTTCACAAATTATAAAGGAAAGCACAGCTCTATACCATGTGCTCAAAGCTATCGCTTGATTTATTTCTTCCACTTAATATGCCCCAGATTATGTCCAGTACCTGAATACTCCCATTTCTACTTAGTTTTCTGTCTCCTTTCAAAACCATATTAGTTTATTGTTGCCTCCTGCTCAGTTCCATCTACCATCTTACTTCCTTTAACTCAGGTTTTGAACCTTGGTAATTGTAACCAGCTGGTAATGTCTCCTGGGGTTCCCGCCTCAGTAAATTTTACTTCTATTTAGTACCTGGACGCATTGTCTGCCTTGCCCACTCTCTGAAAAGCAGAGATTTGAAAGGGGCAGGATGGGAGAGTAACTGCTGCGCTTTGCTGTCTCTTGAACTAGAAGTTTTCATGATCAAAATTAAATGCAAAGCAATTGTATTGTGTGATCTGTATACGATATCAGGCATAGACTGGAATGAAATTTTCTTGTTAGACATTTCCTCTTTTCTGAAGTCACCATGTTGGCAGGTTCAGTTTTCCAGAGTTTTGCCCCAAACAAACAATCAGCTTCTGTTGGTGTTGGGTGAACAGGTTGTCTCTTTTATTGTGTGTTCTCTGATGGGATTTCCTCTAGTGGAAATCAAAAAGGTGTCTGTGTGGTGGCACTTCTGAAAACAGACAACTTATCTTACTTTACAAATTTCTGCTGTTTCTGCATCTTTTGTTCACTTGAAAACCACTCTAGGGCTCAGGAGTATTGTCCCCGGCATATTGACTATAATTAAACAGTCATCTGCCTATCTGTATAGTATACCTCTTGCGCTTTTTTTAGCTCTAACTACAAGCTTCAACCGTATTTTTTTTTCTCCTATAAATAACCAAATGGCAAAAAGCAGGAGTTAAAGAGCTGTGAATATGATTTTTAATAGTATCATCCATGTGCATTTAAAGCACATGTAATCATACATCCACCAAGTAACTGGCTTGTATGGGAGCACAAAAAATTTCATTAAATAGTATTTCATAGGCTTGCTGCCTGAAAAAAACAAACAACAAACATCATTCATTAAATCCAGAATCTGTGAATTTAAAATATATTGTTTCAGATATGTTTGAAAGTGTACATTAATTATAGGTAATAAATGTAAAACATGAATCCTGTCTAATTAACTTTGGCCATACAGGAAAACTTTCATATTAAACACTTGTCTTTTCCCACTGTGATTCCTGGCTGTGATATCATAAGCATGAATTATGACCTGGGCACGGCAGGGAATTTAGACCAGGAATTTAAATTACCTGAACAAAATTTTGTTTTATTTGTCTTTTTTATTCCCCTAGTAGAATATGCCCTGTGATCTCTGGTAACTTAGGCAGGAGTGGGAAGTGCAACCACGTACAGGAAATCTGCTGTAGACTGGCCCCTCCATAGCAGAAAAGCCCAGAAATCAGTGCTTGCCGACGAATGAAGAACGCTGCCAACGCCTACAGTGGGAGTGCAGCCTGGAGAGCCAGTGGTACTCAGGAAGGCTCTTGCGTTCCCCTTCTCTCTGAGGTTCCTGAGCACACGAGCAAATCAAAACTGACGGCAGGTGTAGTGAAGAGGAACGTGTCTTCTCCGGTACTGACCGCTCTGATGACGCCTGTCAGGATGAAAAACGCTGAAGGGGAAGAGGGGAGAGACTGGAAGTGCTCGATGTGAAAGAGCCTACTGCGGCAGAGCCTCTCTCTCCTGAGAGCTCTTTCCATCTGCCCTGTTCTCACGATGTAAGGGTACACGGGATATTGCCAGAGAGAAGCATGAGGCGACATACAAGGAGGAGACTGGTACTCTCAGCACTGCGCAGAGACTCTGCTTGCAGAGGTGGTCTCGCAGGCGTGTTAGCAGAAGGAGAGGCATTTCCAGACTCGCGGTGGGTTTCAGATGGTGGAAGCTTTCCCCAGTGCAGTGACTTTTACCAAGCAGCTCAAGGTTGCGCACAGAGCAGTCGCTGTTACAGGCACAAGAGGGCTGTGGGCTTGTTTCTGAAGAACTTTGGTGGCCGGTACAGATAACGCAGCATCTGCTTGGGTGTAATTAATGTGGAGGCATGCTGGGACAGCACGCTCTGGAAGGTACGTATGGTTCAGGTGATCCACCAGGAAGCTCGTGTAGGCATAGATATAGACGTAGTGAAATCTGAGCCGGCAAAAGACAATTTGCCTAATAAAACCCTCTGGAAGAGGTGAGCTCTCACTCAACACAAAACAGTGATTGTATTTCGTTGTTCCAGTCTGGTCTAGAGGGTAATTACATTTTGTGGGGTCAACATGTATCAAGGATCTCACTGAAGGTCCAATAACAGTGTTTATAGCTGTCAAGTATATTGACTGAAAACGCTGATTGCCATCTCCAGCACTACTGAGCCACTCAGGGTCTCCAGTCAAATCATTGCGGACAAGGAGCACGACGATCACACGCGCTTGGCAGCTTCCTGTTGGAGAAGGGGCGTTTTTCCCTTCTTTTCAAGCTGATTAGCCTTAGACCTGTGGCTTGGGTATGGACCTGAGGTGTTCCTCCAGTTACCAGTTTCTGTCTCATCCACAACAGAGTTGAGCTCTATGAACATCCTTTCAGAGAAATAATATTTTGAAACCATATGAATGTTTACACAGAGCAAAAGGAAGGGGTGCAGACATTGTAAAGGGTGTTTGTGACTCCTGTGCTGTTGCTTTTTGAAAAGCTGTGCTTGGATTTTGCAGTATTTGCCCTGCTCCGATTATGCTTTAATATTTCAGTGTGGGGAATAACTCTAATGTGGGAATGCAGCACTCGAGCACTCTTTTCTTAACATACACACACACATATATATCTATGTATACAATAAATGAAACCTTACTTTTCATTAAGGGAAAAGATATTCTTGGCAACTTAAATTGGGAAGTAACTGGGGGAAAATAGCTCTCTTTAAAAAAAGTAAGTAAAGTAGGTGCAGGCAGTGACTTTAAATTGGACATTAAACTAATCCAGGGCTATACTTTAATAAAGGCTAGTGCTGGGAATTCTTATGGATTTTCTAGCTCATTGCTGGGATGACAGAGAAATACAATAAATGTTCTATTACTTACACAAGCTGCTGGTTTTCAGAAAATTAGTCACCAGTGACCTTTTACCCTTTGTCTTGCTCTTTTTCTCAGTAAAAGTACCTGCTCAGAATCAAATGCAGCCTTGCTGTATGATGGCATCCCTCCAGGCTGCGCAGGGCTACTCTCCATTGCTGTGAGTACGACTCAGCGTAGCATAAGACTGGCTTATTTTTCTCATTGTGTAACTGTAATATTGGGGGGGCCGGAGGGGAGAGGGAAGGGACAGAGGAAGAAAATAATTTTTTCATCGTTGGTTGTTATTTTTAACTGTAGAAGAAAACAAAGACACAATTCTACGTTTCTTACTAAAGAATGAAGCCCAAACCTTAAAACATAACCACTCAAACTGCCCAGAATTAAAATCTGAGAACCGTGATATGGCTTGGTGATATCCCCAGCCTCACAAAGCATAAACCTTTGTGTTTGGTTGATATTTTTTTTCTTTTCCCCAGTATCAAAACGTGATGTTTATATTCTCTACAACGAGGCACAGAGTTTTGCTGAGGGGGAGGGGACTATATTACTTGGTGTGTACCAGCCCTTTGGTAGAATTATATTGATTAGTTTTCCAGTTAGCAGTGAGACCTCCTTCTGACCCTATTTTCAGGGTCAGTGGATCATAATGCAGAAGCACTAAGAGACCAGCGTCCCTCCCCATATTGCTTTTTGAACAGCATATGGACCAGAAAATCATCATTTTATAGATATAAAAATATATATGTATAATGTGTGTGTATATATGTATAATCTATATATATACAAAAAGAGTGGGGCTGGACTGTGCTCTGCAAATGCAGGTATAAGTCATATATATATATATATATAGTAATAACATTTTGCTGTGAAAAGGAAATACATCCAGCCTCTACTATATAGCTTTAAAACTGAATTTTGTCCTAAGCTGTTGGTTTTTTGGAATGGAAAAGAAATACCTCATGATCCAGCACAGTGAGGACAGGTGTGTCTTTGTGAAAGAGGAACATGCATCTGTATTTGAAATTGAACTATTTTTCTGAGATGTTTAGTCTGAGAGCTATCAGACATGAACACGTAAAACAAAGAGCTACAAGCTTGGCCCCATTATAGGCACTCTGAGGATGTCCCATGAGCAATCTGTTGGCTTCCATCTTGATTGTATGTCAACCATACATACCTCTAACTAAAGAAGAAATCATTTGTCAAAACTTGCTGCACTTTTCATATCCAACATTTTCCATGGCAGGTGTATAACAGACAAAGAACAAGGACAACATGAAATACCTAAAGAATGCTTTTAGTTGCTATTTTTAATTGCTATTTGAAGCTTACATTTGAAATCCTTGGTCCTGTAAAAGGATAAGGACTGGAGTCAAGGACTCAAATATCTTCGCCCTAACACCAGGACCTTGCAGAATGCTTTTGAACTCTGGTGCTCCCCAAGTGTGCTGTAACTGTAGGAGACGAGCTACTGCCCCGGTAAGAGCCAGGCTGCTCTTTTCATATTAAGAAAAAGGAGCTTGACTTCTAGCAGCTGCTGCCCCTGGTTTTCTGTATTTCCTTAATCGAGCTACAGACTGCAAGAAGCTAATTAATATATTCCTTGTTAATCATGAAATCATCATCTGGGGAAATAATTGACTGGAAATAATAAACTCCAGGGGAAAAAAAGTAGGGCAATGTGTTACAGACCACAGAGTTTCTTCTATACCCAGCTAGCCCTAGACTGCAGGGAGTACCTCAGCTTCTCAGGAGACATCCGAGGAGCATCACTTTGCCTGCAGCTTTGCTGCTGAAATTTCCTTCTTAAGGTTATCAGTGCTCTGGTCATGAGGCATCTGGTAAAATCAGCTTCCCAACTATTGGGCCTCGCCTTTCCCTCAGCAAAGGCTCAGCAGGTCTTGCAAAGAGCATGCCAACATAGCGGCGTGCCTACTGCTTCTTTTCACACGTCCATACAGTAATATGTAGAAACCAATTAGCGAATAGCTGCTGCTCTTACATTGGCTTTTTACTTGTGTTCAGATTTTAGTGTGGTCCAACCGAGATGACAAAGGGAATATCCATGCACCATCTCTATACTTCCTTATCTCACATTCTGACAGGTCTATGGTCTGGGCCTTGTATGTGATATGGAGCTCTTAGGTTTGAAATTGAGACATGACATTCCTTTCTCATAGCAATATGGCACAGGATTTCAGCATCCCGGTTTATGAACATAAGATGTTCATAAATCCACCCTTAAGTGACAAAGATTATATTGTCCACTTGTTTCTCTGCTGAAACAAAGGCACTTTCTTCTTCTTACTATTATCTTAACATACCTGGTTTCTTCTGGAAGATTTTCTAGGATTCCTAAGTTTTCCTAGTAATGGCTAAACAATTGCTGTCATGGCCTCCTTGCACCTGTGTGCTAATCAGATCAAATATCTTCCAAAGAGAGTCAGATTCATAACAGAAGTGAGCTGACTCCGAAGGACTTGGGTGCTGTAGTGAGCAGCTGGTCTTTCTCCAAATATTCTGGAGCACAGGTATCACCGAGCAGGCTGTCATTACATCCAGCACGTGCGCCGTCAGTGTTGAAAACAGGCAAACAGCTGCTAGGTGGATAAGAGGGACCATATTCCATGCACACATGCTGCTTCATTTCTTCACCAGCTGGTATTCGAGGGACCCTTCCCTCTCGTGATGGTCAATAGCCCCTAATGTGTCACAGGGAGCATTTATATGGCCATAGTCACTTGCCAAAACTATGCGATATTATGATGTGTTCCTCTGCTGCATTTTTCTTTGCAAGGATCATGCAAATATTAATGAAAATATTAATTAAATTACCCTTTTTGCCTCTATGTCTATTAGCAGTAAGGAATTATTCTGACCCTGTTGACTGTATTCATTCAAAAAATTTTAGTTTAGCATTTCTATCACCAAGCATTTTTCTTTCTTGCTTTTTTTTTTCCTGTCAAGGGCTTGTGAACCATTTGACTAACTGGTCGCTTGATTGCTATCAAGTAGTGACCACTCTGGAGGAAAGTGAGTGGCCCTGGCACCCTGCACCTTGGGCAGGGTGACACGTTCTGTCCCAGAGCCGTGCCAGCTGAGCTCTCCCACAGCTGGCACAGCTGTGTAGCTGCTTCTAGTTACTGCAACGGTGTGAAATCAGAAACTCAAGTGAAGCTCACCTGATAAAAAAGACAAGGCAGCCAATCAGCTTAATAGGCAGCTAAATAAGCAAAGTGAGTGGTGTTTCTTACCCTACTTCAGGCCAATTATCTCACCTGTTTCAGTTCATCATCCTCTTGCTATGAGCCTTCCTGAAGCTTTGGTTAATTTTGCTAATAATTTATCTTAAAACTTACCATTGCTTCATTTTTTCAGTGTCAGAAAAAACTATTCTTCATTAAGGGCCATATGTATGTTAATAAAGCTGTAAAGAAGGAATGTTTCTAGCACACTGAATTATGAAAAGGGCAAAACATTCATTTTTCCTTTAAGGGAAAATGCATTTTGCTTTCTTTCACCACTCATCACCCTGAAAAAAGTGACTGAGAGGGTAATATCTAATCTCCCTTTCTTCCTTTGCCATACCTCTTTTCCCCACTCCCGCAGGGCTCTTATGATAAATTTGAGAAATGGGAATAAGACTAGGAAGAACATGCCCATCAGTAGCAGCAGGAAGGTGTAACCAACTTAGAGCGGCCACTCTAGCACTGACTATTTTTCAACTGCACATCTGCTGTATAATGCACTACCCCACATCATCTCCTACCCACACAAATTCATATCAGGACCCTAACAGCATCCCACCACTGGTGTAAGACAAAAATTTAACCTCAATAACATATTCTTCCTGGTATATCTCTGCTGTTCACAGAGGATAATCCGGAGCAGAAGTCTAATACTGGATGTTTCTGTTTGGAGGAGGTCCCTCCTGCTCCAGCAGTTGTACCAGAAACCAGGCTCTCTGGGCAAAAATTGACCTTTTTGATGAATCTTTGTGATGTGATGTGGAAATTTAGCATGAAGAGTATTTGTTTCTACTATTTACCCTACAACATTTTATTGCTTTAATTCAATTATTGGAATTTAATGATTGCTATCTGAAAGAGTGAGTACAGTTGCTCTTGTGTGAGGACAGGCTTTTTATCATAGATTCCCAGTAACAACTTCTTTCTTCACCTTTCTCTGTTCTCTAACTGTAGATAATAGAGTGGCAATTATGGTTATTTAGGACCTAAGCCTGAAAACCCTTAATCATGTGGATATTCTTTGCTCCCGCGGTCTACCTATTTCATTGATCGTGCTAGTTTATTTTTGGTAGGATCAAGTGAGCAATTATAAAACAAGTAAAAACCACAGAAAGGTGACAGAGTCAATTTAGAGTACAGAGAAGCGCTTACATCCTGCGTCTCGTGGCTCTTACGCCAAGTAAGAGATACTCGATCATAATCATTAGAAAGGGTCAGTCCTTCTGAGGGCCAAAATGAGGGGTTTTGACTTTGGAGGTATTTCCCGCCGTGCCTCACACTGACGCGTTTGCTGACTGTTTTGCCGGCGAGCGCTGGGGGGCTGGATCCTGCCGGCAGTAGGGCAGGTGGGGAGTGCTGCAACCGCCCAGGAGATCTGTCACATCAGCTGGGCTTATCAAGCACGGGGTCGGGCTCCTGCTGCTTCACTCCTGCTTGAGACTTTTGTTTTCTTTTTTTTATCTGGGAGTTGTCCCCTCTAGCCCAGGCACTTGCATGATCCTCCATATCAGCGCGGTGGCTTTATCCACTTTTTGTTTTGGTTCCACTTGACCCTTTTGGAGAGGATGGAAAGCCCAGACCGCTCTGTCAGATGGAGGCAGAAGAGGCTGGGGTGGGGGGAACCGACCTCCTGACAAATGCCGTCCGAGCCTGAGGCGGAGGGAGGGCTTTCTCCCCCATCAGAGCTGCTCCTGGCAGAGGGCGAGAGGGTACGGGGCACAACACACCCGAGGAGACCCCCTTAGCCATTCCCAGCACTACCCCGGGGGAGCAAAACCTTTTCAAAGGCGGGTGGGGAAGGCTGGGAGCTCTCCTGGGCACGCAGGCAGCTCCAGCCAGGGGTGCCATGGCTCCGGTCCCCGCTCCGCAGGGAGAAGGGGCCCAGCTGGTGGCCCCAAGGGGGACTTGCAGGGCTGCCAGCTCAACGTCCAGCTTTGTGCAAGATGGATTGAATGAGGCGGTGTGCGGGTGTGCAAACCAAGCAGAATTAGGAATGGGTCCCGGCCAGAAAAGTACAGATTTGAACCTAAATCACAATCCAAACTTTCCCAAAGGGAATGTTTAGATTCAGGGCCATCTCTTAAAATAAATAATGAGTAAATAAGGTCCCGTATAGATTTCTAACTATGTCACTTTATTAACACTATAGATTTTTCAAACACGGAGGGGCTGTAAGAATTACATATACATTTCATTAGTAGGGAATTTATGACTACAAGATTGCACTTAAGGTTTGTGCTAACGCTTTATGCACCCTTTTGACCCGGTCCCTTTACTATATTCTGCCCCAATATTATTTTTCATAAGTCAGGAAACGTTTTCCATATGTTTTGCAGCATTATCCAAAGGGAGTTTGCAGCTGTACTGTTCATACTTTATCATGTTCGTACTGACTGAAGTGCAGACCCCTCCTAGTGACAGTACCCATCTGAAAGATCATAACAACGCATTTTTGGCACATTATTGTTCTACTTTTGTGTCAAGCCTCCCCCACGGAACAAAATTGTTTCACAGTTTTTATTAAAATTTACTATAAATGAACAGCTGAAAAAATAAACAGAAAAGTCTGTGTGTATCTTATTTACTGTCATCACAAAAAGAATATCTGTGCTGGAACATTATAACATAACCTAACAGCCAAAACCAACTTACAGAAATAAGCAGAGACATTAGAAAGGTTGAAGGGCACAGGAGTTCATTATTTTCAGTAAGCTTAAAAGGCAACAAAGGAGGTGGGGGAGAAAGAAAAAAAACGGGCAGAAGGAAAGTTATGAAGGTACGTGGGAGCAGGGGAGCTGCAGGAGGGGAGAACTGAACCAGGAACCTATGTGGCACAAGGCAAAAAAGGGGATGAACGCACCGATATCTTAGCTACCATGCCTTCCAGCAGCAAAGAAAAGTCTCTGTGGTTAGCTTTCCTTTGGAAAAATAAATATATTGACCTGCATAGCTCTAAATAAAAACCCGTCCGTGAGTTATTTCAGCTGACTGTGGCCCTCCGCTGCTCGATCGCAACTTCTGAGCCCTGATACCGCAAGTTATTCTGTAGGGGACATGAGTTTGCTCCTGCAGGATGACTTTCAGGAACGGTGTTTAGACTTAAAATGCAGTTATTTGGGGGAGATTTTTACTGACATGCCGTGGTCCAAGTCGAGATGTGGTTTCAGAAGCTGCACCTCACTGACAGCTTCTGTGCGTCGCTGTGCTCGTGCGTGCTTTCATCAGATCTGAATTTGATCTCCTCGATGTGCTTCAGTGGAAAGAGGTTTCTAATCGTAACTGGAAGCAGATATAGCCAAGGAATCAGTTTTAGTAAATCCCACTGAACTCTGTCATGGCAGGGAGACAGTATAAATGCTCCCCATGAGTCTGCTAATGAAATGCCGGGCAAAGCCAAAAAGGGCAAAGAAAAAATAGAAATCACAGCTGCAATATCAGCTTGAATAATAGAGCTAGGAACCAGAGAGTAATAAAAGATGAGCAAGAGGTCAGAAATAACACAATATGAAGGCAAAAGGAAGGAGAGGAATGCTTTCCAAAAAGTGAGGCAGAGGAGGAAAAAAAGTGCTCTGGGTCCCATGAAATGCTGCCATGAAATGATTTAAAAGAAGAAAATGAAAAAATACTGTGAAGGCAAAAGTTTATTAATTACATTAGTTTCATGAACTGTCATTTTTAACCCTTCTCAGCTTCATGCTGGGAATATTCCATGTAGAATCTGTTCTAGAGGTCAGATCCTCAATACCAAGTCCCTAAAAAGGGTCTGAAGAGACACTTAACTTATGTGTGATACCAAGTACTATTTTGAAGGCTCAACCACCTTTTTTCTTTTCTTTTTCTCCTGTTTGGGAATTTTGGTGCACAACTTCTAATTTACCCATAATCTCTTCGCTGGGAAATAATTGGCTAAGGTCACTTTAGGGGTTTTATTCATCACTGAATGTAAAGGTGAAGGAGCAGGCACCCATTCCCAGTCCCGGGGTGATGAGGATGGGAAGGAGCCAAGGGGCGCCCCGCAGAGAGCCCATGGAAGTACAAGTGGTGGGAAAGGCACCGCGCTGGCTGGCACAGGCTGGGGGGGGGGTTTCCTCCATGAGCTCCATCTGCATAAAGGCTAATTAATCAGGCTTTCCCTGAGACAACTTCATTCCATGCAAAATGCATATTCTTCTACATCTCAAAGAAGAAAACAAAGTATGTTCCTCCACAAGTCTTCCAGGGGATGGCTTGAGTGACCTAGATCTTGGTCCTTCCAGTCCTCTGAGCACTAAATCAGGCGTCAGCTGCTGAGGTTTAGTATTTGCATAAAGACTTGTAGTATATTCCTGTAAGAGCATATTCCAGACAAATTAAAATGAAAACGCTTTTAGTTAACAATTTGCAGCTACTGTGGGAATTACTTCCTCTGAAGACAGAGGAGTATATATTTTCTTCTTCACAATAAACTTCAAAAATAAAAATAAGGTGCCTTGTGAAGTAAAGGGAATAAGCATTATGAAAAAGTTTTTCAAGTTAGCTAATGGATTTTGTCTTCTGTGATCAGCTAATCATTTCTTCATATTTAATCTGCAATTATAACTCAAGGTTTGGCATTTGGGAAGGACAAATGCATAGAACCTAAGGTTTCAAAGTATTAATTTAACCTTACAATCAGAAATTATAAGAAAGTTATTCCTGAAGCTTTCACTTTTTTTAATGGGAATACACTAATAAAGGCCATTACAGAGAAGAATGAGAGAAAGCACTTCTGTAGGTAGAAAGCTTCCAGACTTGAGGCTTAAAATGAAAAGCCATACAAAATATTTTATAAATATGTATATTGAAATGTATGCCTTCTAATAGTATCTGAATGTGATTTGCTATTCAAACACATTGTTTCGGCATAGCAAAATTATCTATTTTAAACCAAATTTAAAACCCCACCCACAGATACCTCCTTCGTGGTGTAAGCAGGATGTATAGACATGGCTCTGCTGAACGATCCTCCACATACTGCCAATCTTGAATTAAAATATCCAAAATTCAGCCAGGGTGCTATGTAAACCTGTCAGTGCATTTACAGACAAGCACAGTCACTAGCACATCTGCCTGCACAACTGGCCGTGGCCCGGGAGGAAGGGATTGTCCCCACACCTCTCCGCCTTGCGTACAGCCCGGGAGTCAGACTCGGCTCTGAGCTGCTCTGCGGGCCTTCAAAGTTTTGGGTGTCCTCTGCCTACGCACTGGTTTGCATTTCCCTGTTTCAATACAGATGTTTTCACGCTTCCGCTTGCTACAGGATTGGATGTACAGCCCTAGTGGCAGGCTGCCCGTTACCTGTTGCCTGTACCTCTGTGCAAATTAAAAACCAGTCATGACATATTGGCTGATGATATTATCTATCTCCTCAGCCTTGGGGAAACAGCTGGAGAAAGAAAATGGGTTAAACCAGAAATGTCTTATTGAGATAGTTATTTCTGGAAACAGTGGGACAGGAGTGCTCCTGATGTAGGTATCATTCCAACAGAGATGAAGAAAAAACTTGTGAAGTGACCGGTTTTACACTGTACTACCCATCCTTCTCCGCAGGGAACATACTGGGGTTTTGCCCCTTGTTACTCACGTGTTTTCTTTTAATCCTAGACAGCTACAAACATACATTCAGGGGAAAACCACAAATTATTCTGTGGAAGACAGAAGATTTGCCCTTTAGGTATTCTTGTGTACTCTCTGTTACCAGCCCTCTTTGCATTTAATTAGTGCAAATTGCCGGGTTTTTGCACTGGTAGCTAAGGTAAATGTTTGACACATAAAGAGTATGAAGCTTTATTTTTCTTACCTAGCATGCTTTGCACCTGAACATTTGTGTATTGGTCCTTTCTCTTTCATTTTTTTTCTTTCTTTCTTTTTGTTTGTTTGTTTATTTGTTTGGGTTTTCCTTCAATAGCAAGAACTGATCTAGAAAAGCTTGATTTTCCTGCAGGTGACTAAACCGCAAAACTCATAGGTTCAAAGCCAGGCTGCCACACGTGCTAGCGTCTGTTCTGTCTTGTGTTATTACAGTTACCCTGTGCCTTTCTCTGTCTCTCAGTGTAAATGTTTGCACATATAAAAACGTTAACATACCTATAAAATACTGATACGTATGCAGCTCTGAATGGTCTCAGAGGTTAAATCTCCATAAAGCGCTTTAAAATCAAATCATCATGCATTTCAAGAAGCTCTGCCAAACCAGGTCCTGGTATTTTTTGTTCCCCCTAATAATAACCACGTGGCTTTTGGGGGTCCTCCCTGCCTCCCAGGAGGCACCAGCAGGCACGGTCCCACCGTGACGCAGCAGTGAGATGCTTGAAGAACGTGACTTGCTGGTGAGACGTGTTTCTTTTACGCCTGTAAAAGCCTTTTATTCGCTACTGTTAGAAAGCCTCCTCGGCTTTAAGTGGGGTGTAGGGAAGCAGGTATTCTTACATATTAATACAATATGCGAGTGACTAGGAGACAACAGCCACAGTTTCTGCTGTAGGGGTTGTGATAACCTGGAAGTAGATGTGCCAGAGTAGGTGTCAGGTCCGTACCTGTTTTTAAAGAGCCTTTAAAAAAAGATTAGCTGCAGAAACCCTACTGTTAAATGTTAAGCATGCCATGGAAATGCAATCAAAATGGAAAGGCAAAATTGCCCAGAAAATCTTGAGCCAAAAAGAGAAGGAAAAAAAAAAAATAATGTTTACTTAGTGGTTTGAGGCAATGCATGGTGTATGAACAAAAATGTAAGAGACCTTTATTAAATAAGAGAAATCTGACATGGTTTTGAGGCTTAGATTCAAAATAATAATCTGAAAGCAAATACATTATCTGATCCAAGAAAAGTATTTTTCATAGCTTTGAGGTGAATAATTTTAAAATTAAGGAATGAAAACCTATTCTGTTCTTAAATTGGATAAATAAATACCTGATCAATGCCAATTATTAGAAAATTATTTGCATATTTTATTGTCTTCACATGACTAATGTGTGTTATGGAATGGCATGAAAATCATTACTTCTATTTTAGTAGCTGCAGACTGGTTTTAACAAGTGTTAAAGAGCAGTTTCTATTTAGTATAAACATATTTGAAAGCAATCAGAACAACAAGAAAAGGTATGATGAACAGAATACACCTATAAGTGAGTCACATCCGAAAACTTTAGACTGTGGCTTGAAAGCTTACCTGAAGTCCCAGGCTGCATGTCCTGTATGTTTATGAAAGCAAGTACAGGGACAAAAAGCTATTTATTGTATTCAGTATGATTTCATATATTTATTTTAAGAAGGGTAAAAGCTGGAATTATATATTTAATTTAAAAGCCTAATACCACGGACTTCATGGCCTCGTTACACAGCCTGGAGGTCCATGACTCAGCGCCAGGGCCAACACATAAAAATGACCATTTGATGGATGAGAACCAGACTGAAGAAAAGAAGCTTTTCATTTGTATGACAATTGGACAACCTCCTCTGATGCTGTCTTTCAGCTAATGGTGTATCTCTGCCAGTGAAGAGTGAAGCTAGTATGGGAAGAGGAGGAGAAGAGGATGATGATAGCCGGAACGCAGCAACAGGTCTTTGCTTTTTCACTAGATGTGCAATATCAGCAATGGGATCGTCCAGGGTGCTGGTTTAACCAGACCTTGAAAACACCCTCTCTCTTCATCTGAATCACATATAGTGTAATTTATTAAGCTTTCAGGGACTTTTTTCCTGCCTACTGACAAAACAAAACAAAAATCATCATTCTCATGTTTTTTCCCCCTATAGGACAAGACTTAGGGAGGATCAGGACAGTAGTAATTATTATCATTATGAGTGAAACAAACTCAGGATTTAATATTTATTATTTTTTCTCAGGTTTTCTTTCACAGGCAAGAGAGGTGTCTGTTCTGCTCTGAAAAGGCTCCCTGCCATGATGCTGACAGTGTCCTGGACGTAGCACCTTATCTGAAACCAAGCAGTGTGCAAACAGACTTACTGCGTTGTGTCAGTTAAGTCCTGAATCTCCACAGAGTTAGAAATTGTCTGCTTGGGTAAGTTCAGTATTTGACACTGATAAAATGGAAAGTGATCTTTAGCTCTTGGTACTGTTTAAAGGAATCTGCTTTGCTGTTTATTGGGTCCATAAAATGGAGTACGTGCATGTGGTTTTGGCTTCATGAAAGAGGGCATGTGCTGTTGTAAAAAATTATGCTGCTGGAAAGAACAGCAAATGCCTTATTTACTTTTTATCGCTGGAGGATGACTTGGGGAACTTAAGTGGTTTCTGGCCAGAGGTCAGGTTTCATGTATGTGGAGCTTTACAGTTTGCAGAAGCCTTCTGCTCAGCCAACAGATGAATTATTCCCACCATGAGATGGAATAAGCCAGCAATAAGCTACTACTGCCTTTGCCTTGGCTTTGCTTTCTCAGTCGCTAAACAGGGCAATGAAAGACAAATGGCCTTCGCTGGCTTGGGCTGGGATGGATAGTTGGGAGTAGGCAGGTCTGGCAAGGAAAATTTTCTCTGTTTTTAGTTCCTTTAGGCCAGAGATTGCGTCTCCCAGCGCTGAGTAGATGGTCAATCATTGTTCTTTCCCCAGTTTTAGTGATTGGATCCCGTAGGATAAATCTGGATATATTATTGTACCCACCCTTATTACAAAAGAAGGTTATCAGTATACATGCTAAGACAGTTAAGTGGAGAGAGCATAAACTATGATTTTTAAAGCTGCATATGGTTCTTCCAAGCCCACTGGAAAATGCTAATATTTTGCTTGAACTCTTCAACTGATTTTCATAGGTAGCCTAAGATTGTGAATGAAGCCAGGAATTAACTTACGACATAAGTCTGCAAGTTGTTAAACTAAAGTAGGAGAATGACGTTGTTATGTTATCTTTTTGTCATGGGTGCAAACATACCTGTGTATAATCTGTTGGGTTTGCCCACAGTATAATATGTTGTATAATTATTTGGATAATTCTTACTCTATAGGAGTAATTGTTTTCTATTTTTATAATTAAAAGATAAGCAAGTTTAGAAGGATCGTGTGTATTTTCACATCATGCAAAAAAAATTCCACAAAAGAGACTGTAGCTCAGAGAATTTCCCCCTGGGTAATTCAATTCCTGTAGAAGAGATGATTATTTGCGATCTACCACAGTCATCCAGAAGAATGAAATGGTTTCCACACAGTGTTGTAGATTAAGATGGGTTTACGGGGTCTTATACATTATAAAATAGCTGGGCCTTTTAACAACCTGGTGATCCTTTAAGGATGTAAAACCCTATACCAAAATGCTAAAGCAAAATATACAACAGGAAGCCCATTGGTATTATCTTCTGAATGCTTAAAATTAATGACTGGGCTTACAAATTGTTTATGACTATAATGTCTGAAGGTCTGGTGAAAGGATTGGCTGCACTAAATGATTTTTAAAATATTATTATATTTTGCCACTGAGTGATCTTCATTTGTCACTGATGGTGCAATTCTTTGGTATTTCCTCTGGAACTACTACTGCGTGTCTTTTATTACTCAAAGCTACAAAAATACACCTTCTTGTAGGGAATTTTTATTTTTAACTACCATTACAGTTTTCTTTCAACTAAAGGATAATGCTATAGATACCTCTGACAGCAAGCAAAAAGAAAAAAGTGAAAACCACAGAGGCAAGCCCACAGCAGTTCTCAGAGAAGATGTTCTTCGTTTGCACACACCAGCCTGTGAATCCCTGTTTTTTTCAAGCATGTACTTTAAAAAATATGTCTGTACTGAAAAAATACGTAGAAGAATTGCTAACTAGTTACAGGGCAGTGTATTGGCTTAATCCCAGGCTGTTTACACAATGACTGCATTGGGAGGTATCTTTGTGTAAAAGACATTAAATTAGGCCCAATGTCATCTTCAAGCTTTGACCCAAATCCACAGAAAGAATTACTAGTTTACAAAAATAAGTATCTGTGCTAATATGCTGACCTCATCTACCTTGCTGCTGTTATTGTGTCGGGGAATTTTTAGCATGAGAACATAGTACAGCAGTCTTAATTTCTAGCCTTAGATGTATAATTTTTATTAGAGACATATAAACCAATTTTCTTCTTAACTAAATGGAGTTAAGAAGCTGAAGTGCCATTCTTATTCCTTGCACTTCTCCTACCTTCTCCACTCCGCACATACAGCCAGCAATACTTAATGACTCATGAAATAAATAGCAATAAGAGTTTGACTTTTAGCCCACAAAATCAATGAAGTTTATTAAAGTCTAAAATTACAGACAGACACCTTGGCTTGTATTATGCTCCTTTGCTTAGTCAAAACAGCTTCTTAATGCAAAATCACACTTTTGAAAAGATTATTACATAGAAGCATGAGCAGTTTGCCAATGTGTTGCAAGAGACTTTTGTGGTTTAACGACTTCAGAGCAAGATGAGTCTGGTGGCAAGGATTTCTGGTAGATTGGGTACAATTTCATCTGGTCAAAAATATCAGAAGTTACATTAGATCTGAATTTTCAAGACAGTAATATGTTACTGTGTATTTCTGTAACACCCGTGACCCACACCTACAGCAACAGGACCAGCCTCAGCAGCAAAAGGAATACTTTGCATCCCACCAAAATATTACAATAGCGGCAGCAGCAACAACAATGACAAAACCCCAGCAAGCAAGTGCTGAAGACAAACCTCGGGCAGCCTGGGAGACCCATGCTGGCGTTTGCCCGGCGGGTCAGAGGCTGCAGCCAGGCTCCGAGACGTACCTCAGACTTCGCGAGCTTGACCAGAGCCAGCCTGAGCTTCCTACAGCAGTCGTAGCCCCAGCTGGGGTTTCATAAAACAGGATTTGGGGGCAAACCGTGCTGGTTCACCGTTTGTCGGTTCTACTTAAAGCAGGATGAGGTGATCCCTCCTCCTCCTCGACGATGCCTGTGCTATTGCCCTCTTCCCACCTCCCACGGGGGGAAAGACATTTCTGCTGTTTTCTGCTGATGCCAACAGAGCCGTGTCGCTGACAGACAGAAGAACACTGTAGTCGTTTCACCAGCGCTCCCAGAAAGATCTGGAGGAACATGCAGGAAAGGTTCCCAGCAGTCATGTCGAAGGAATCCTATTTCCACTCCACAGCAGAAGTCAGGGGCCTTTATTCAAGCAGATAAAAGGTTCAAAATAATGATGTGAATTCAGGAGGAAAGCCAAGATGAGTATTAGGACAACAAAATACAGCTCTTTTTGCTTCTGCCAACGTCCCATAATCAAGAATTTGGTCCTGAATTTACTTTCAAGGGGATTAGAGATCAAAAATACAGGTGACGGGCTGAGCAACTGTAAGTAAAAAGCGTGTCCAGCCCAGACAGTCTATCAGTAGTAATCTGACGACTGACAGATGCGGGGAACCTCGTCCAAAGGAGCAAGCACAACTGGCTGCAGCGCCTGCCAGCATCCAGATGCTCTCGTTGAGAAATATCTTTCAAAAGTTTGGCATCTCTGCTCTGGGGCAGTTCAGAGAGCAATGAGCTGTACTGGTGTCTAAGGACAAATCACTTCTTTTCACACATTTTAAAGTAATGTGTAATTGTCTTATTCTACTGTGGTTTTGTTATTGGTCATATCTGTCCATATCCCTCAGACTGCTGAAAGACTCAGCACAATTACACACACAGCCAGATTATCAGAAGTACCGAGCAACTCCTATTGCTTTATTTATTTATGGGTGGATTTTCAAAATGTCTCATTACAGTAGGTGTCAATTTTTTGGAAACCTGTCTGTCCTACTCAGGTACCCAACCTGAAAATCTGAACTCAGCTGTGATTATTGTGGCATCCTAAAAACTCTCACCATATTGTGCAGCAGCCTTGCAACCCTGTTTGCACACATCTACTTTCCCTCCCAGTCCTTTATCAGTCTCAATAATGTGAAAATGAACAACATCTTATTTTCCTATCAGCTAAAAGGGGTCTCTGGGGAGGGTAAAACAGGCCAGTTGAACGTTGCAAGGCATATGTAGCATCTTGGTCTTGTTTCTGATATTACTCTTTATGTCCTTGTTTTGCATTTCCTAACTGTCTAGTGCAATAATAATACAACTTGATTAGCCTAGCAGCTGCACTTAGAAGGATGACGTCAAAAAAGAATCAAAAGCCTTTAAGATGACTAAAAACCAAAGAAAAACCAAAAGAAAGCTGTTTGGGTTTTCCTCCATGAATGCACATAGAGAAGTTGCTGAAAAGTTTCATTGTAGATATACTTGACATCTACTTTGTGCTTCCTGGAAGCTACGGAGATAGAAAAATAGACTCCTTTTGGACAATTTGTAGAGAATAATTTTAGAAATTTAGAACTTCAAAGTACAGCTATTCTTTTTTGTCCTTCCTCTCTCCTCCTCCTCCTCCTCCTTCTTCTCCCACTTTCTTCCTCTTTGTCTCTTCCTCTCTCTGTTGCATCTGAGTGAATAAAAAAATCTTGCATAGCAAGCAACCTCGATAAGATTGTTGTTTCTGCAATAAACTAGCAAGGTCCTAACCTTGCGGTCCTTATGGAAACAGAACTGCACTGAAGTGGTAAAGGAAAGGCTGAGCACTGGGCATGGATTAATGTGACAATGTTTGGCAGAAGTTCTACCCCGACTTAGGTATATTACTGCACATAGACACTACTTGAAAAATAAGAAATCGATAACCTCCATATGCAGTACAGACAACAGCAATATATATATATATCTATGAGCACATAGGCTAGGCAAGTGTTTGTTCTGTAAATGAGTACTAAACCTTCAAACGGCAGCTTAGTGTGATTTTAGACAAAACAAGCATGATGCATTAAGTGTTTAACTGTATTAAATGCCTTTTTTCCTGTTTACATAATGATATGCTGTGTTTATCTTACAAGCACTGTAAAAATATTAGTTAGCAGTCATAAATATAGTCCTGATAAAACGATACTACTTTCCAGAACCGCTAATCTGTGTTAATGCCGCTTCAGTACGGGTCCTGTAACAGCTGTTAGAATTTTGTCCCCTGTAGGTCAGAGAGAGAAGATGGGAAAATCCTTAATAAAATGTTGTTAGAAGCTACAGGTGGGAAATAAAGAAGCTCTTGTGACCTGTAATCTTATTCCCTCATAAAGTCATGGAGTGCACAGCAGCTTCTGTGGCTGAAATTAGACAACACGCTAGCAGCTTTTCAATCTCAACTTTTGCAGTTCGGTTATATCATTTTCGGTGAAGAACAAATGAAGGATACAGCAAGCACTGCCCCTGACCTTCCTTGCTGTTTTTAATAAGCACATTCAACAGCGTGAGCTTCTCTGTCTTAAATGAATTACTATATATCCATGTATTGGAAAGAAAATACAGTAGTGTTTATCTTCTGTATACATTGTACTGTCAGATTTTAATTAACTCTCCACCTCAGGTAAAGAAAATATGCTAATTTTAATAGTCTTATAATTACTGTGGGCCCGATTCCACCTTCCAAATGCAGACGGGTACCCGGTCTTGCACAAAGCCTCACCAGCTTCAAAGGCGCTAACCAGAGAGGAAGGGGCTAACGCCGTCCCATTTTCCTTTCAGAAGGAAGGATTGCAGGAAGGCAAAGATGGAAAGGTCCAATTGGTAGAAGTCAGGAACGAAGCAGTGAATGGGTCATCTATTGCCAAAACCAGATTATGTTATGGAACATGTATATTTTTATGTTTCAGACACTTTACAATCAGCCTCCAATGGATTTCATTTTTTTCTTTAAAGGATGGGTATATTGCACGTGGTTTTATATAGAAAATATATACTTTTTGGATATTATGACTCTTGCAGGCCTCACCTGTGCATCTTCTCATGCTTTCCTTTTGATATTTCCATTGCCTTTCATCAGACTACAGTACTGTGGAGTAGGAAAATGAATATTTTTTTCCATTGCCTTTATTAAATAAGAAAGAAAAAAACAGTGCAGGAAAATATACAGGGTAATACACAGCTCTCTACACTTCTATAGTAAATCTTATTCATGCAGCTGAGAGAAAAGTATCTTCTAATTTAAACATTTAAGCTATTTGAATGAAATGGAGCCAAGGATAGAGTGAGGTTCCTTTTCATATTATTTTTATCAAAAGTGCAAAACAACTTGTTTAAAAATATTCACTTAATACACTGTATAATATAATCAAATATTTGCAGCTTTAAAGTCACAATAATTTTTTTAAATATAATTATGTGTAATTACTTATTAGTAAAACAGTGGAGGATTGCTGAAATATGATATAAAATAATATAATTAATTGGCTCCCGACACAATGAGTTGTCATTTCTGAAAATTTAATGTCATCAAAGCTCTTTTTCCAATAGCACAAGGAGCACTATTGCTAATAGACTTCAGAGCTTGAAATAAATAAATCTTTGGAATCCTGTTGCATCTCTTGGGGTGTGACATTTGACAGTCTTTTATAGCGCAGAACGAAACAAGTTTGTGAGCTGGAATTCAATTGTGGTGTATTGATTCCTTGCATCAGTCATTATTCCCTGCTGATTGACAGCTGAAAATTGGTTACGTTAAGTATTTCATATGTTATATTGGCTGACATTTGCTTGCCTGCTCCTGTGTCAATATTGTTGTAAAGATCTCCAGCTCTATGAGATAGCAATATACACTGACTGTGGCTTTTGTGTGATGTTCCAGTGTTTTTCCTGACATAATTTAAGACATATTAAAAACCAGCAGCATCTTCCCTCTTGAGAAGCTTAATGCCAATATTATTGTCTTCCAAGGGAAGATCATGTATGCTCATAATCGGGTGCTAATTTCCACCCATACGCTCATGTTTAGGCATTAGGCACTATAACTGTAAAATTGAGCCTGCTTGATTGATTCATGTCAAGCCTCATCTCGGCTCCTGCAGTGGAAGTCATCCAGCTGACCCTTTTTACACTAAAAGAAGAGATTTGTGTTCCTTTCTTTCACCTGGAACCATCAAATTGACTGAATAATCTGTAATACATTAGTGCTGACATTTGTTAGGCAAGAATTAAACAAGACACAGTAATCATTCCCCTGAATAAAAATTGTGTTTGATTTCCAGCAGAGTTCTATTAAAAGGACGGCTCAGCCCATCTCCTCCAAAGTGGGAAATGGTGAATATTTTCTATGTTAATGAATCAAATTAACACTTTAATGACAGATGGACAATCCCTAGCCGCTCCTGACAATAGCTTCTGCGGAGTTTTGGAGGGGGATGCGGGTCCTGTGCCTGCCATGAGGACTACAACGAGCTCCATGGAAATCCTTCATGCTGAATGTTTAAGGGTGACCATGGAAAAGTTTGACCATTTACCTAAAAAGAGACAAAAGGGAGAATGATGGTTTTGCTACAGCTAGAGCTGGCTAGCCCCAGGAAAACCAGTTCCTGAAGTCAATAGGGCAGAATTCTCTATGTACTGTCAACCTTAATTAATATGATGCTGTAAAAGGGTGGCATCAGTGGTGTTGATTCCCGTCTCCTCTGCGAGGAATACAATATAAAGGGTGGGGTAATTCCATCTGAAGTCAGTGCGGACGCATCAGTGTATACCTGGTACGCCCAGAGTCTGATCTGATGCTTTGAGGTCCCAGTGTTCCTACTGCATTCAGCAATGTAAAACTCGGTAGCTGAAGTGATGCCCGCTGCTTGCCTGGCTGCGCTGTGCTCAGTCAGTCAGGCTGCAGTGGTGTTACGGGTGTACCGCATGTCTGTTCTTTTGGCGATAACCCGGAAGGTAAGATATGAAAAGTACCGTTTGGAGATGTACATGTTGGCTGTGACCAGCTTGCGCCTCAGAGGTCCATTCAGAAACACGCTTTTCCCTTGTTCTGGTGTTGAGGCTAGATTTTTTCCAGTTGCGTTCTTGTGGCAACTTGAAAGCGAAGATGGGCTACAGGGAAAACACACTCTGGAAATGGGCTTTTTCCCTCAATTAACCTGCGTGGGAGAGCATGGGAGCATCACCGTTGTGCTGATGTGCCTCTGGACTGACCACATCAAGAACAGCACTGGCTTGGTATAAAGGTGTATGAGCTATATGAAAGCAGGAAAAAACCCTGCCAAAAGAAAAAAAAAAAAAAGCTGGAGCAGCTTTCTCCTGCCCTAAGCAAAGGGAAATTTTTCCATCCAGTCAGGATCCTCCCAACTGCTGCTGGAGTTTTCCCTTTGCTTTGGGCCAAGTAGCACCAGCCTAACCCAAAATAGCAAAAGCAGGTAGGGACTGCAATTCATTAAAAGCGTAAGGCTTATTAGCACCTGAAGCCTTTTTAAGGAGCAGGTAAGCAGGGCTGGTTTGTGCAATCAGTCTCCCTGGTGGCACCTGCTGCTGCTTGTATTTAGGCAGCTGCCCTGGGGAGGGGAAGGAGATGTGGTGGGTGGTTTTTGCTGCCTTGGGGGTGGCTGGAGAAGGTGTTCCCCTGCCAAATACCCCAGTGGGGGAATGTAAGGCTTGAAGGTGCTCACAAGAAATCCTCTGCAAAGCAATGTAAAAGAGAATTAACCTAAACCCTGGGTAGATACATCAGGCCTTGGATGGTATGAGGTCTCTAGAAATGTGCCTGACCCACCCAGGAGGGCTGCTGGTGAGTGGCTTTGGGGTCCTGCTGTTAGAGGATGGTGAGAGCTTTATCCTGGTCTCCTTGTGCTTGGTCTGGGCTGTCCCTCAGGAGGGAGAGTGGCTTCTGGCCCAGCCATGGTGTTTCTGTTTGGCTTTTGGTTTAGCACTTGCTACCCCTTCTAGTAGTGCTTCCCTTTAGGCTGCCCCAAACGCTGCCTCTGCTGTGCGGTGGGTTTCTTATGGCAAAGTGCTTGTACTTAGCTCTTATTCTGGTTCTGCCCTGGGAGACCTGTGGGATTGGTGCCACCTCCTCCAGTGTGTGCTTCTTGCTATTGTAGGTCCCCTCTGTGGCTTGTGCTGCTTTACTTGTAACTCAGCTTCTAGCTGTGAGTGGTAGCTTCTGTAGCAGCCCATGTTGAATGCTCTCCTGAGTGCTTATAGTGCAGGAGAACAATTTTTTAGCATTCTTATTAAATATCAGAAAATCTTGGAGGCATGTAGCACAACAAAGTGTTATGAGCATCTAAGAAAAATCCAGCTTCTCAATGCAGGCACTAGTTTCTGAGCATATGGTTTGTTTGAGTCTGTCTGGGATGCAAAAGTATCTGTCAAAATGAATCCCAAAACATAAAAATTTGAGTGTTGCTTGCTCTCAGACTTGTAATTTCCCCATTTAAATTTCAATTATGGAACCAACAATTGCACTCTTATTCCTTGTACCATACAACTCATTAAATGTTTTGAATATTTCATAGCACAAAACTGTTCATGTTAATCTGTGAATATATTGTTATAAATAACTAATAGGTGTATAATGAATCATGACAATGATTTATGGAAGATTCATAGATAGGGAAAAGTATGCTGAAAAATACTTTACGAGGGAAAATATTGCAGCATTAGCTTTTTCATTCAAGGCAAACACTGCTTGTGCTTTACACACCAGTCCTACTGGTTTTGCACTACATCCAGAAGAGCAACTAAAGGTTTTGGGGGACTGCATTTTTAAAAAGCTTTGATACAAGTTAGCCTGTTTTATGTCAGCCCACACACAAAATACTGTGATGTTTTATAATGTGGATGTTAAACAAAATGGGTATCTGCGGGTTCTTAAGAGGCCAGTTGCAAAAGGATGCAGAGGGAGGGAAAGAACTACAAAAATAGTGTGAGAAATCAACAGCTAAATGCCTCCTCTGGACCCAAAACATCAGGTCTTCTGCTGGTGTCCCCACCATTCCTGAGTGTCCTCTGCCTGTGTTTGAATATGGTAAGGGAGAGGGAGGTAAAAGGCATTCAAAGTAGTACAAGTCCTTGTTATGAAGCATTTATCTTTCTTCCTCTTCCACTTGACTATAAAATTGAAATGGTTAGAGAAATGAGAAGAAATCTATTTGATATTAAAAAAAAAAATCTAAACCAGTAACAGACATAGTATTTTGATTTCAGCTGGGATGAAAAAAATTTCATCCCCTAAGGTTTGTATCAAGAGTTTGATGTCCTAAGTGCCATACGATCCTAATCACTGCAGTAGTCTGTCTTTCTGTTGAAAGATCCAGGATTTATCTCCACCAAAAAATAGATTTTACCAGACTAGAGAGATCATAGAATTACAACTGAGTCATCAGGGAAATAATTGTTGCTGGGCATTGCAAGCCTGCTGGCAAACCCAAGCCATTGCAAAACTGGCAGGTCACCTTCAAATCAGGTGTGCAGCAGGCATAGCAGAGCGATGTGCGCAGCAAACTCAACAAAACCCCAGTCCTCAGGAAAGAAATGCAAAAAAAGAAAGGCAATACAGAGCAGTGTCTTCACAGCTCATTCGTGATAGGTATCCTCAGGTGGTGTTACAAAGAGGGTGAAGATAATACCGGTTGCTCAGACAATTCCTTTATAGGTATGTGTATGCTGGGTGGTGTAGCAATATGTAATTAAGGAAAGCTTTTAAAGGTTTTTATAGAGTAATTGTGCCTAACTACATCAAAGTCAGTGGAGTGCTAGAGTACTAAAAGAGAAAGTGTTGGCAAAGAAATTCAAACTTAGGTTTTACAGCAGTGAGAATATTCTTCTGGGCTGACACCTATCCCTGGGTGGAGTAAAGGAACTTCTAATACTACTGACTAAGAGAACTGAAAAAATGTGCATGGACAGGCTTGAGTGGTGAAATTTTGAGAAATGCCAAGTGCATAATGGGAAGTGGGTCTTAGTTGCATAAAATGGTTCACGCTGAACAGAACTTTCTTCATAATTAAGTGATAAACCCAAGTGTTTAAAAATATCCAATAGGTGTGCTACATCTAAGTGGCTTCAAAATGAATGGCTTAATTTTTATTGTTTAAGGGATTTGACTGGTCATGGATTACCACAAGTTTTAGAGCTATGACTTTGCAAATGGGTAAAAGAAATTAGTTTCTTCTTGTGCTTAACAGTTTCCCTTAGTAAATAAAACACTGAGTGATTCAGAGCTCCTGCTGGGGATGTGGTTTTAAATAGTGGCCAACTTCTGTCTTGGGATTTTGTTCAATGTTAGCAAAATGAGAAATTCTAAGGTGTTAAAAAATAACAAGAGGATAAATGTTCGTTAGAGTGGTATGGTAAATATTGAATAATGTCCATGGATGCAGCTAAGCTGCAGAAAGGAATTGGTCCTTGCAGTGGAGAAAGGTCTTTCTTTACCTGGAAGTCATAGGGTTATGTGATGTGCAAGTAATGGCAAACCAGAGGTGTGTGAAGTTCCAGAGATGAAACAAAACAAAATTTTCTTCATTCCATGAAAACGATAATTTTCATGAAGAAAAAGGATGCAGTCATGTACTGTAACTTTTTTTTCCAAAGCCAAGAGAAGGAAAACAGACCCTACTAAAATAGCTTCCCAAGGAGGTAGCTGCCCTTATGGCATAGCTTCGAGAGACCTGAACCTCAAAACACTGCACCAGGAGAGGATGAGGATATTTAGAACAGGGCTGTAATGCTGCCTCAGGTGGAAAGGCTTGATCATCCTCATCTTGCTTCTAGTGTGACTGCTAGGTAAACTAGATCAAGATCAGTAAAACCCCAGCTGCTTTGTGAAGGAGTTCACAGCTCACACCTTGGAATGTGCCCAGGCTGAACTAACTGAACTGATCCCTGAAATCCAGGGGAAACCATCAGTGAAACTTAGGAACTAATAGGGAGGGGGGGAAAAAAGATGGAGAACAGTAGGACTTATAAACAACCTTTTCCAGTTTGATCCCCTACTGTTGTATTTTATGTATGATGAAAATATAGCTGCTTTCTTGATGTTATACAACAATGGTTTTAAAACAACAAGAAAAATCATGTGTTCTGATAGTCTCTTATTCTGATAATGTCTGCCGGGTGCCTGTCACATAACCATCACTGTGCATGTTGGCCTTGAAAAGCTTGCGGTGCCTCCCAGGTTTCTTGTGACAAATGGGAGTTGATACAAGAACAAGATAAATAGTGCAGAAAAATAGCAAGTGATGAACTCGCCTCAGTAACATTTTCTGTAAGCATTTATGTGAGTGTTTTTGTTTGCAAGAAAGTCCATGTGGAGTGGTGTATCCCTGGATGTATGCAAGAGTTCATGCCATGAACCTTTGCAAGACAATCTCAAGTTCCCTACTCCTGTTTATAAAAGGTTCAGTCAATCGATCCGGGAACAAAAGCAATAGTGTGTGTCTTAGGTGAAGAGTTAGCTGCCAAATAACACATAACAAACAGGGCAGCAGGTCTGCCTCACAAGGCAACGTCAGTCTTTGGTTACATTGGGTTGGATTACCAGGGTACGGACTTGGGCAATGCAGAAGAGTGGATCAGAGGGTTGGGCAAGTGGAAGATTTCTGGCAGGCTTGGGTTAGTAATGTGCTAGTACAGAGAACTCCAGGTTATTTGCTTTGATTTTTTTTTTTCCTTCTGCTGAAGCGGTAAGGTATCATTCTTTTGCAAAAGGTCTGTTTTCCACATTCTGATGAAATTATACTTTCTGGTATAGCGCTCAGCTGACTTGGAGAGATGTCCTGAGCCACGTAATCACCAAAGGGAGATACTTTGCTTGGTGACTAGTCACTTTCTTGACCCTTCTGAAGCCACTGACAGGACTTGCATGCTTCCATTTGGTGCACAATGAGTGGGTTTCTCTGACTCAAAGCAGTGCCACATCATGTTGCTTGGGGGAGGAAAAAGAGGAGAGTTAAAGGTGGGAGGTAAGTGCTGCAAAAGTTTTCTGCTGATCTAGTAGAACTAACTCTGTGCCCTTCATACAGAAATGTACTTAGTTCCCTGCAAGGAGCAGCCAGCACAGACCAATGCATACACTTTATGCCTAGTGTAAAAACCAATTCTTTAAAGAAGCAGTCCATGGCATAGGCTAGAGCTCAGGGGCTGCTTGGGCAGCCTGCAGCCTTGCCTCAGGTTATGGGTTCTACTTGAGGACTGAGAACCTGAGAGTTAACTAGTTAGTTACAGGTCACACTTGATACTGTGGTACTTGAATTCTTGAATGGAATTACCCCCAACCATGCAAAACATGATATTCCAAACATTATGAATGACAAATTAATTTACATTTGTACTTATTCAAAAATAAACATTTCTCAACCCAAGACTGAGTAGTGCAAGACTTTAGTGTGGATAGATGCAGTTCCTGGTGGCTAATAGGAGCATAATGTACTATAAACCTAATGCAATGGATCACAGCCAGCCTGAGGAGGATCCTGATAGCTGAGTCCCATGTTTAGATGTGTATCTTCATAGACAGGTAGATATTATGGCCATATTTATGCTCCTGAAGTCTTAGCATTCAAGCATAAAAACCCCTGCATGCAGAATACAAAACTGGCTCCTAGGAGACCTATCTTACAGCTGATGGAGAGGTCAGCTCTGGGTGCCTGTTTCATAGTACTCGCTAAGCAACATATTTGCCCAGTAAGGCTGCTGGCACAAATTTGATTAGATTAAAGCTCAAGGACTGCCATGGAACAAAGTCAGCTCTGTAACCACATTTGCACACATACCATTGCCTCGCTGTGTTCCCTCCACCAGCTGCAACTCGGGATGTGCCAAATACTTCAAGTGCAGGAGTCGGAGTATGGGCAGCGGCAGTGTGTTTGGGAGAGGCTGTAGTGCGAGGGTAGGGGGAGAGTGTGGGAATGGTAGCGGTGGGAGGCAGAGTGATAGATTTGACTGCGCTCTTACTGCCTATTGCTATAGGGCAGCGATGCTTTTACAAGCATCCATTCAGTAGCACGGAGCATTTTGGCATGCTAAATACTTGTGCCTTATGTTCCGATTTGTTACCCTGGAAGATGTTTGCTCGATATGTGTGTGGTTGACAGATACGATATACTGTCCCTACAGTGCACAGAGATTTCTCTGGTGTATGTTTAAATACAACTCTGAGCAATGTGTGAAATAATATACTTGGTGCAATCCACGTTTTAGTTCTGTGGTTTTAGTGGCATTGTTAGTATCTATTAACTAAACAAAACTGAATTCTGATACTTGTTTTCTCCTGGTAATACTAAAAGCTTTTAGTAACTTAGCTCACACTTTAGCCTTTGGAGATTACAGTATAGCATCACTTTTCTTCATGTTTTTGTCAAACAAGACAGAACCCATCCACCCCCAGTTAGAGCAAAATGATTTATTGTCACGGGCTACAAGTACTACTTGTGCTAAAGCTTTATCTTGTCGTCAGCCTGAAAGACTATTCCAATTAATGCCGTTTGCACTTGCCATGTAAGCTGCAGAGGGTGATGGGCCTCAATTTCCGTAGTTGCTATCTGATAGCCAGTGCCTGTCACTGAAAATTTAACAGGTCATTCAATGCTAGTCAACAAAAGACCCATGAAGCCTCATTTCACACCGATTACTATTTAGCATATGTACACAAATTGATTTTAAAAAAATTCTCGGAGACTCCTCTAGGCTATAACCTGGCCGCATGTGTCCCTGCAGCCCGGAGGCTGGTCCGATAGCATCCCTCCCTAGCAGGTCCCATCCATTGCAGAAACCAGTGCCCCTGCTTGCCATCACAGCTTGGTCATCAGACAAGGTCTGCCCCAGCACTATTTAAACTCCTGGTGTCCAAAGGAGCGTTTTGGTTTTTCAGCTGGAAAACCTCAGGTTTGCAAAGCCTGTGGTGTTACAGGCTCCTGGCTGAGCTCCAGCCGTGGCTGCTGCTGGGTGGCACGGCTGGGGGCTGCTCTGCTCCTCCTGCTGCAACCCCCATTGCTTCAAAAGCTATACCTCACTGCCCCCCCCCCCCCCCCCCTTATTTTTCTGCTTGTTTTGGACACTGATGCTTTGTTAGACTTTGCGATATTTATTTCCGTTTCTGTGACTGTACTGTTACAGATGTTTGCTTAGCACCTTCGGTATCTTCTTTGCGGTACGAGAATAGGGGTTTATTTTTTGCTGCTGCTTTCAAATGTAACTACTTAACTGATAAATGCTAATCTTGAGGCCTTAAATTTGTCTAAATTGTTCTTTTATTCTCTACTTTGTACATATCATTTGTAGAGTGAGGTTTTTAAGAGGGGACTTTATCAATTGAAACAAAAAAAAAAAACCCAAACAAAAAACTCAGCACAAAATAGCATTGAAAAAGCATGGGTTTGGCCCAGTAGCATAACTTTTAAATAGATTTCTGGAAAATTGGGACAACTGCAGGGTGCAAACAATGCTTTGTTCTTACAAGGGGAGAATCTGTGCTTTTTTTTTTTCCTTGGGTCTCTCTTTTTTTTTTTTCCATTTCTAAATTGCCATCAGAGTAAAGTTGCCTGCAGCGACTGGTGGGCTAAGTATTCCCCGTCCATCTCCTGAGTGTCACCTGCTAAGGTGAGGAGTCTGAAAAAGCCTGGACACATTATGTATGGGTGGCCTTTTGTTTATGACAGACAAAGGCAAAATCCTCTGGATTACTGGAAGATATCATATAACACACAAGATGGAGTTACTATTATTCTTTTCTAAGACATATTGTGTTTCCCTTGGGCAGAGAAAAGAAAGTGCAGCCAATCCTGGGAGGGTAGTTCCTATTAAAGATTTATGCAAGCCTGAATTATTTGGCTTTAAACTTTTTTCTCTTTTTAATAAGAGGGATGCTTTCTTTAGGCACAGCATACTGAAGGAGATGGTATCACTGGTAATCCTTGGCTTAGGCACAGAGCTCCTAAATGGTTTGAATTAGGTAGAAGATGAGACTTTGATTTTTTTTTTTCGCCCCCTTTCTTTTTTGTTTCTGCATTTAAGGTTTCACTGCAAAATTTCCCACTGAAGTAGCAATTTGGTGGGGTTTTGCCCTCTGTAAAAGGTGTATTCATTCAGTGAAACAGCTTTGAAGCTGTTGAACTGTGTAAATGTTATATTAACATTTTCTTTTGCAATTATAGACATTTACTTGCTCTTGTTGAAATAGCTCTTTCAAGGGGAAGGGAAGAAAGCAGGAAGTGAAAGTACACAAATGAAAAAGTAGCTGTGTGCTTGATTTAATTTTTGAAATAAATCACTTTGACTTCTAATTTACACTTCTCTAAGATAGTGGTTAAGGATAGACAAACAAAGAATACTGGAAAAAATAATTTCATTTTGTTCCTTTGTTACAGTAGATCATTTAATTTTCACATGTTTGGTTTGCATATGGAGATTTGGCCAATGAGTCCTGCTCTTTGAATTTGTTAAGCGACACTGAGGAAAGCTCCAGGAGGCTCATGTCCATCAGCCTCCAATTCACAAATTACAAAATGGCAAGCAATTGCCCGAAATAAAGATGACAAATGATGTGAATTAGCTATTAGTCCAGAGGGTTTCGAGCTCCCGTGGCTTGATTAAATTAGGTCTAGAGTGCTTAACTCAAAGTGGCAACTGATCCTTTAGGAAAAAGCCCTATATAATCCAATACAAATTATAATCTTTTTATGGGCTATTTAAAACATCAATATACTTAATAGAAGATTTTTTTCTGTCGTGTTCTGCTGGGTCATGTTATGATTTCTATGTAATGTGGTAATTTCTGTGGATAACTTCACAGAACTTGTATTAATCTATCCTCATTTACTCTCACAACACATGTATTTCATGTTTTCCATACCGGTGGTAGTTATTCTTTGAATATGCTTTACCATGTGACTATTGTATCTATAGCAGGATTCCTGATGGACAGTTAACTAATATTTCAGTGTCAACACAGTTTGTGTGATGTGGCTTCTTTTCTCTTCTAGTGGTGGTTATCTTTTCAACAGATTTTTTTCTTTGCTGCCAAGCCAATGCCAGGAGCGTATTTGTGTTGTTACTGTTGCTCAGCAACTGTGATCTCTTCACTAGGTCTGACAGTTGCTTTCTCTCCAGGAGAGCAGAGATGCAAGAAGGACAGATGCATTGATCCTCAACGCATTATCAGATCTTGTCACACACCCACTTTGAAAAGCTGATAGCATCTAATAATCTTACTCAAGGCTCATTTTACACATCGTTGAGCTTTTACAGTTAAACTTAGAAAAATGCATTGTCTTGTTCTGTCAAGGCAGGGAGGTCAATAATTAGTTTGCTATTCATCAAAAAAAATAAACTATATGCTTTTAAGGAGGCTTGGTCCCTATAGAAGGGTATTTTTGTCCCATTTAGAAGCTGCAGACACATTAATATCTGCATCAGTCCTCATCGGTGATCTACACTCTGATTCTATAGACCTTTGTGTGGCTCAGCTTCTGTTCAACAGTATAAGCCACAGTATCAATCAGCAAATGAGCAATATTGCTGTCTCTTAATCCAGGATAACTGGGAATTGTAATCACACTATCCTCATAAGAATCTACTACAGGTGAAAAGATACTCCTTAAACCGCAGAAAGGATGTCCAAAAGAGAAACATACAGAGGAGCCTTAATTATATAAAATTAAAATGCTAGTTTGCAGGCAAATATGTCAAGATTACAAAACTTGCCATGTGACTGAATATTAGTAGTAAGTTACTCCAAACCCAGTTGTGCACAAACCTGCAGAGCAATCTGTAAGACTGATTAATAGCTGAAGAGTAAAAAAGAGCATTTAAGACTAGAAAGGCCACAGTAAAGAAAGGGGAGTTGATGATCTGTCAGTGGGTAGGACTTGCTTTGGAGATGCTTCATGACCCTCTGGCCTTGAGGCTTTCTGTCATGGGGAACATGCCAGAGGTACCACTTCAAGCTGAAGTGCCAGCAAAAGGAATTTTAGACCAAATCTGTAAAGTGGGTATTACAAATCATGGATCTGATGTTGCTTACTGGAATTTAAAGGGATTTGGCATAAACTTGTTGAGCTGTGGTTATCAATGCTGGCCTCAGGAGCAGGGGGGAGGAAGGTGATGAGTGCAGCCCAAGCCTTCAGGAAAGGGTTCAGGCACCACCTGGGAGGTGGCACATGTTTAAGTCTGACTTCACCAGTGAAAGAATTTGGTACACTTATTAAAAGAAAACTAGTGATCACCTTTGAATGTGATATCAAGATAGTCAGTATTGGTCCTGCAGAGGAGGGAAACAATTAACTACTAATTCCCTAGAGACTTCTTGGAAACAGTCAGTGACAGTGGCTTCTACAGGCTGTAACTGGCAGGTATATCTTCAGGCTGGAAATCACCCTCACCCCCCCCCCCCCCCCCCCCAAAACTTGTGTTTCATTTTACAGAACACAAACACACACCAGTCTTGCCAAGGCAGGCATCAAACACCGCCTCCAAGTCCTTCTCAGAGCTGCTCTCAATCCATTCTCTGCCCAGCCTGTAGCTGTGCTTCGAATTTCCTGAACCCATGTGCAGGACCTTGCACTTGGCCTTGTTGAGCTCCAGGAGGTTCACACAGGCCCACCTCCCAAGCCTGTCAAGGTCCCTCTGGATGGCATCCCTTCCCTCCAGCGTGTTGACCACATCACACAGCTTGGTGTCATCAGCAAACTTGCTGAGGGTGCACTCGATCCCACTGTCTGTGTTGCTGACAAAGATGTGTAACAGCGCTGGTCCCAATACTGATCACTGAGAAACACAACTCATTGCTGGTCTCCACTTGGACATTGAGCCACTGACTGAGCGTGACCATCTAGCCAATTCCTTATCCACTGAGTGGTCCATCCATCAAATCCATGTCTCTCCAATTTAGAGACAAGGATGTTGTGTGGGCAGTGTCAGAAGCTTTGTGCAAGTCCAGATAGATGACTCCCCTATCCACCAATGCTGTAACCCCATTGTAGGTAGAAGGCCACCAAATTTGTCAGGCACGATTTGTCCTTAGTGAAGCCACGTTGGCTGTCACCAATCACCTCCTTATTTTCCATGTGCCCTAGCATAGTTTCCAGGAGGAGCATAGTTTCCTGCTCCATGATTTTGCCAGGCACAGAGGTGAGACTGACTAGCCTATAGTTCCCTGGGTCTTCCTTTTTTTTCCCTTTTTAAAAATGGGGGTTATGTTTCCCCTTTTCCGGTCAGTGGGAAACCTCATTGGACTGCCAGGACTTATCAAATATGATGGAGAGTGGCTTAGCAACTTCATCTGCCAGTTCCCTCAAGACCCATGGATGCATCTCATCAGGTCCCATGGACTTGTGCACTTTCAGGTTCCTTAGATGTCTTGAACTTGATCTCCTACAGTGGGTGGTTCTTCATTCTCCCAGTCCCTGCCTTTGCTTTCTGTGAGTTGGGCAGTGTGGCTAGAACACTTGTCAGTGAAGACTGAGGCAAAAAAGTCATTGAGTAACTCAGCCTTCTCCATATCCTGAGTAACCAGGTCTCCTGTATCATTCCAGAGAGGGCCCACGTTTTCCTTAGTCTTCCTTTTATTGCTGCCATACCTATAGAAGCTTTTCTTGTTCCCCTTGACGTCCCTGGCCAGACTTGATTCTATCAGGGCTTCAACATTCCTAACCTGATTCCTGGCTGCTCAGACAGTTTCTCTCTATTCCTCCCAGGCTGCCTGACCTTGCTTCCACCCTCTGTAGGCTTCCCTGTTTGTGTTTGAGTTTTTCCAAGAGCTCCTTGTTCTTCCATGCAGGCCTCTTGGTGTTTTTGCCTCACTCTTTGCTGGGATGCATCACTCCTGAGCCTGGATACTTGAATACTAACCAGCTTTCTTGGGTCCCTCTTGCCTCCAGGGCTTTGTCCCACGGCGCTCTACCAAGCAGATCCCTGAAGAGGCCAAAGTCTGCTCTCCTGAAGTCCAGGGTGGTGAGCTTGTTGTGCACCCTTCTCGCTGCCTTAAGGATCTTGACCTCCACCATTTCATCATGGTCACTGCAGCCAAGGCTGCCCTTGAGATTCACATTCCCCACCGGCCCCTCCTTGTTGGTGAGAACAAGGTCCAGCATGGCACCTCTTCTCATTGGCTCCTCTCTCTCTTGGAGAAGGAAGTTATCATCAACACATTCCAGGAACCTCCTGGATTGCTTATGCCCTGCTGTGCTGTCCCTCCACAGATATCAGGGTGGTTGAAGTCCCCCATGAGGACCAGGGCTTATGAACGTGAGGCTGCTCCTATCTGTTTATAGAGGGCCTCATCTTCCTGGTCGGGTGGCCTGTAGCAGACCCCCACTATAATGTCCCCTGTCCCTGCCCTCCCTTTAATCCTGACCCATAAGTTCTCAGTCAGCTCCTCATCTATCCCCAGGCAGAGCTCCATGCATTCCAGCTGGTCATTGACATAAAGGGTGACACCCCTGCCTCATCTCCCCTGCCTGCTCTTCCTAAAGAGCCTGTATCCTTCCATCCCAACACATCTCTGATGCCATACAGCCACTGGAAGGGGAAACCCCCCCCCTACAACAAAACCAAAGAAACCTCAAAACACTAAAGGAAGTTAAGTTGTCATGAGACCACTTCCAGGGGATGGGAAAGAGAGCAAATGAAGAATGAGACTAAATTATGAAAGGTACGGAACAATCTCAAGCTTAGCTGACTTGCATTTTTCAATCTAAAAGATTCAAATTGGGAAAGATGTTCACAGAAGCCAGGACACCCATGGATTGTGGGTAAGACTGGATAAGGAGCAGTAGTATTCCTTCTACTGCATGAGCTAGGGTGTGCTACTTACGAAATCACTAAGCAGCAAGTCTAAAACACCTACTGGGAGTGGGTTTTTTACCCATGGTAAATCATGGTTTATGATTAAATCATGAAACTGAGTGTTACAGATGCATTGGGTGCTAAAGTTATGAAAACATTCATACCTTGATTTTGACAGTCATAGAAAAAAGGTTAATCTAAGGGCTTTAAATGCAATGGGGTGACCACAGTCCTCTGGAAGTGAAGAGAGTGTGTAATATCGTTCCACTCATGTCTGGGAACTGCAAGGGAGAAGAGTATGTTGGTGCAAGCCAAGTGTGTGCCAGGGCGATTGCAACAGAATGCCGTCTCAGTTCAGTGCCTGGACATGTTCCTGAGTGCCTTAATTTACATATATTTAGCAGGAGATGAGCTCTTGCAAAAAATCTGAAGCTCCATTTCTGAGGTGTTGGCCAATTACTGCATGCACATAGGTTAATGTCGTAGTTAACTCCAGGGTAAGAAATAACAAAAATCAAAGATATTTGACTGACAGTGAAACACAGAAGAGCGTATGTTGTGGGACCTGGCTTTTCAAGCAGACTTAAATTATCAATGCTATTTCATGGACCTCTGTCAATTTGAAGCTGCAGTCACCAAGAGATGCTCTTTTCAAATGAGACTCCTGAACTATTGTACAGCAGAGCTGGAGAAGCAGCAGCAGTAGTCCTTTATAGTGTCTTGGTGTATGTGCGTGCACAGGAGCCAAATATGGTTTGTAACTCTAGAAAAATATTTTTCTAGTATGAATAAAAGCCATATATATGTTATGAAACTCTTAATAGGAGTTATTTTTTCTTCAATATTCAAATTAAGGCCTTTTATTTAAAAGCCATGATTTCTCTGTGTGCTTTTTCTGAAGCGAAGATGATGATCTTCTATTCATTAAGAAAATTTGAATATGTTGAGTGTGTTTATTAGTTAAGTAATCAAAACCCATGCTCATTAGTTTGTGGTCATAATGCTGGCAAGCTGCCTAAAACATTGTTCTGGCACTTCTAGAGAGAAGTTTTCCCTATAGCTATTCCTATTTCCATCTGTGCATATTTCCAAAAATGTCATATCTGGTGTTCTTGCACAAGTATCTTTCCAAAGTTGAACCCAGGACTCAAGTGCCTAGAACCAGCTGCTTGTTGGAGAATGAATAAAGTTTAGTTGTTTTCTTTAATTCATATATCTGTCATAAATAATGTATTAACATTTATTACTGGATGACATGCAGCTGCCTGGGTAGCAAAGCTACAATAGCATGTCTGTTTGAAGCGCAGTTCTCAAATGTGTTTGAAAACATATTTTACTCTTTTATTTTAATATTTTGCTCCCATGTTCATGTGTAATATCTGCAAACAAATTGAAAGTAACTTGTGTACTGGTCCCAGTTTCCATCTATGAAACCAAACTGCTAAGCCTCCTGGGCTTCATTTGTTGTTTTGGGGGTTTCTTAAGTGTTTGTTGCCAGCAGGATAAGGCAGCCCCTTCATAAGTACAAAGAAAGGATGGGCACTCAGCAAGAACATGACACAGGTCAGTAAAACAAAGCAGGCTTCATCCATGGGTAGCCTGGCTCACACTTTTCTATTGCTGTGAAGGCCAAGGGAGGGTTGGAAGGGAGTGGCACGGTTTTAGAGATGCTTTCAGGAATCTCCCTCTTTGAAAGTTCATGGAAGAAACTAGAAAAAAGGATGAATTTCCCTGCCTGGGAAAGCAGGCTGCTTGTGGAGGCTGACTCCTGGCACTCACCAAAGCTGAGAAGTTGGGTGGAGATGGACTTTAAAGGGAGGCCACGCGAAAGGCTGGCTCCTCAGAGCCAATTCCCAATGGTTGAAACGTGCTTTCCCCAGCGCTCATCTGGGCTGATGCTGTAAATGTTTCAAATTAGCGTGGAAGCTGACAGATGAGGAAACATCCCTTAGGTGTTGCACAATATATATATAACATTACTCACTGCATTTGTGCCTAAATCTCTCTGAGTTCCTGGAGTTCGGATGACAGCCCTGAAAAGAAATAGCTGTTATCTGGAAGTGCTTGCCTTCTGGTACTTTTTTTTTTACCCTTTAGGTTTTATTACTCAGCCAGTTTCATATCTGTTAGGTCAGTTTGTTAACTCATGCAGCAGCTCGCACTGGCCCGCGCTCAGTCTTTAACCCTGAATTTGCACAGCTGAGAGGGCAGTAGTGCCCTCTCCCCTCATGGATGTATCACAGAGATTTTTTTTTACCTCAATTTGGCCACCAGTGATGTTTCTGTTACGTGAGCTAGTTGGTGCCTTGCAGACTTGTAAAGGGATAAACGCTTTTCCCATGTGAGCATTGCTGTGGAAACTATTAGGTAAGAGTCCTTGCTCTGACATCAAGGGCAGAACTACTCAATCCCTCCCTTGAATCAGCTGTTCGTTGCTCTGTAATGGCTTCGTGCGCAGCCAAAAGATTTAATAGCGCATGGAAACAAAATACTTTGAATACACACATTTATTTTAATATTGGTGACGTTTCTTATCAAACACTGGAAACGATGCAGGTTCCTATTTGGGGACTAATATGCGATTACTGCCAATATTCTGCTTCTCGAGGGGGCGTATGTAGCTCAAGTCTTCTGCATAAATAAATATTTAGAAAAGGTAAATTAAAAGAGGTATTTCATAATAATAAAAAAAATTTATTATGCTGACTTGTGTAGAATAAAACTTTCTTGTTGAGACATTTGAAAGGCTGTGCCTGTAATCCCTGCTGCCTGCCTTGCTCCGCACAAGGAAGATTTTGTTTATTGCAGTTTAAGGAATGATAAAGTAGCCTGTGATTGAGCTCTGGTGTTTGTTTATCTGCATTATAATTTGAGGCATGATGTCGTTAGGCTTAAAGACTATGCTTAATCTATGTTTATTCTTCTTATGACTTGATGTATTACTCAATACCTCAGTGTATTATTAGCTGATGTTAATGGAGCTTTTTATTACTGCTTGAACTTTTTCATGTTTCAGGTGGTCTGCCTGTGTTTCAGACAGGGCTTGTACTGCACCACAGAAGCTGCTTTTAATTCATTGAAAGCATATGTCACTGTAGAAAACCTTATGTAGTATTACACGAAATATCTATTTAAGTTGTACCATAGAAATTATAGTTTGAGATAAATCTGTGAAAATCCCATGGTGTCATCTGCTTGGGGTTTTTTTGGTTGGTTGGTTTTTTAAAGGTAGGACAATACAAAGGAGGAGACAAAAATGAGTGAAAACATACTGAACAAAATTGGGTGACATTGCAGTAAGGTTCTCAAGACAGCATTTAAACTAGATCTTTGATACTCAAACATCCACCTAAAAGCAGAATATTAGTGTGAAGAGGGGAAACAAGGAACAGCTACTGTATAGCATACAAATTTTTATATCCTTCTATTCTTAATGTTTAATAGGAAGTAACACTGGACTGCTGAAGCGTTTGTGATCATTCATGTCACTGTGCAGAAGAATTTATGTGAACTACAACTTTGACTTGAAGTTCCTATACACCTTTCTATCTGTAGCTATAGCTCCTAAACACCTTGCAAATCATGTGGAGGAGGATTCAACGTGTGTTATTTGTGTTTCATAATTATAGGTTTCCCTATTTCAGTGCCATTCGCAATGATCTTTGATATTGTCACTTCCGTCCCCATTCTCTGATCCATGCTGTGGTATAATATTTTTGCATACAAATTGCTTTTGAGGAAACAAAAATCTTTAGCAGCTGAGCTGGCTTAATTGTTATGCATAATAGGCAAAAAGTTTCCCTAGCTGTTCAAACCACACACACAATATCTTGGGTGGGGAGAGGGACAGTAAAACTACTGAGAACAAGGGGTTTGCCATATGCTTAAAAAAACCCCTAGAAGTTAATAGTAATTTTTTCACTAACCAGTATGGGTCATGTCTCCTGGGCTAAAAACTACGGGAGCCAAGGTACCATTTCCTTCCTCCCCACTCGTGTGTCTCTCCATGTGCCTCATCTCTTTGAAACCTGGGAAACCCTGGGGAGGGTCAGGTATACCCTCAGAGCAGCGAGGGGTTGTGCTTATACTGCAAAGCTTCCTTATAGTGTTGGGCTCTGCCAATTCATTGAAGTTAAAGTCCTTTTTGTCATAATGCAGGTGACAATATTGCCAGAATTGCCCATTGAACTAGCCAAAATCTGGAAAAAAACTTAGTAAAAATAGATGTTATCAATAATCTTAACAAAAGGTGGGACTGTTCGGTAGCCCAAATAATGGCATAACTGCCATCTGCCAATCAGATACTTGTTTTCTTGGTATTGCTACACAAATCCCACAGAGATGTCACTGTAGTTACAAACAGGATACCAAAGTTGTGCTGAGATAAACCAGGCTCCTGTTACAAAGGAACCATAAAGCAATAGGTGGATGTGTCCTTCATGGTTCTTTCCTTTTAATAGCATTGTTAACATTGCATGGTAACAAAAATCCCATCAACTTTTTTTTAAAAGACACTTACCAATGAATCACAAACTTAAATTGTCAAGTAAAAATCTTGACAAAGCAAACCACAAGGAAGACTGGAATTTTCACTTCTGGGTCCTCAAAACTTTGGGATCATGTAAATTGGTTGCAGATAATCAACATAGAGAGGCCTTAGACATCCATGGAGATGATGAAGGCACAAAATTCTTGTGTGAGTAAATACAGATTGACCACCTATGCGCATCTACACTTAAAATACAACTGAATTCTTGAAAAATTTATTGTTCTAAGTGTTAGTGTTAGCTAACTAGTGTTTTAGCAGATGTATATGATAAGAGCAAACCACGCATAAACATGATATCTTCCCCAATCTTTGTGTGGTCATCTTTAGGTTGGTTTTTGTCCTTTGAAGCAGCGGCTGTTTCTCCTTACACGTAACTAGATCATAACAATTTAAACTTGTATTTACAATAACATCTCTTTGGTCATCCAACTTTCACACTTTCAGTTGCTTATATGAGGCATTGGCTTTGTGATTCCCTGTTTACTGCCAAACACATGATGATACCAGAAACTAATGAAGTCACTGAAATAAATTTTTAAGTGTGGATTTATGTTCCTAATGGCATTTGCACATTTATACAATACTATTGGCCCCATAGAACCATTTTAATTCAAAATTCCTGCCCATGTAAATATCCATGTCTCAGCTGGGTGCTTGTTGCAAGGAAGAAACATTTTGGAAATATTAATCAGAAATTCCAGTAACAGAAAAAAAGTACACAGAAAACGTTGATATTTTCCTGCTATGTTACATGACTGAGATCTCTTGCTTGTGTATTTCTGTGGTTCTGGTCTCGGAAAAGTGTCCTTTCCTGTTGAAATTCCAAGGAAAAAAATGATCTGTTAACTTTTCATGCACTCCTCAGCCTGATTTCAAAAGACCTCCTTGGCCTTCTCAGGTCAGAGTGTGTAGTCCAGAAAAGATGCTCTTGGTAAACTTTGATGCAAAGTATGGATGCTTTATGCACTCATGACTGAGAAGTTTCTCCCTGAAATTAGTCTTTGTATATGATAATTTTACTAGTACCTACCATCTTGCTTAATTTCAAAAGCTGTAGCAGTGCTCGCTGACTTTCATGAAAGACGAGTGACGCATTTGCAATGCTGAGACTACTGCTGGGGTTTGGAGGAGACAACTGGCTGCGTGGTAAGGCAAGCAGCACGCCTGCTACGTTATCACCAGCCAAAAGTGTAGAGTGGGGGAAGGGATGTGTTGGAAAAATTACAGTTGAACTTAAGTAGGTGTCGGGAGGTTTTGTTTGGGCATATACCAAAGCCATTGATTATGAAGAGATTTACTGTTCAAGGCTCTTTATTTACAATATAACTGAAGTCAACCATGGCAGTCCTAAAGCAAGGACTGTGATTTTTAGAGGTTTTTAATGGACTTCTGTGGTGTCACAAGCATAAACTTTGAAATAACATTGGATAAGAAAGGCAATATCCTTTCCTTTCCACATATTTGTTGTGTTGGATTCCGTTCTGTTACACAAGGTATAAATCTGGAGTTAGCTCCATGATGTTCAAAGCATTGATCCCCCATATACACCAGAGTAACAGAGAGCAGAAATGGGGCTAGAAAACTTATTAAACTCTTTAGAGGTTGAGTCCATCCTACCCACTGCCTTTTTTCAAAGTTATCTTATTATTGGCTAGTTTCAGCAGAGCCTCACATGTCATTTTCAGTGCAATCTTTGCTTATTTTTTCCCTTATAGTATATTTCCCCTTGTAGGCTGTACAAGTAGACTTTCCAACACAACACCAGAAAGATATGCCAAGTTCTTTAGATTGATGCTAGGGAGGACGATGATGTCACTCTGCACATGTGGCACTTTTCCTTCTGATCCTACCAAAATATGTAGGTTTATATCACTGATTCTTTCAGTTTGCACTGCTTGCTTTTTTGAGGGGAAGGGTAATAAGGTGGGAAGATAAATGTGGATTGAACAAGCAGGTGAAGGGGCTGATCCAAAATAGTATCACTGGAAGGGAATGCGCTGATGAATTGCAAGCTGTGAGGAGTAACAGACTTCAACATCTTCTAACCTCACTAGGGAAGCGAGATCACGACAAAACACTCAAAAATGGAGTGCTAAAGAAAAAAGTGAAATTATGCATGTGTATCCAGAGGTCTTTCAATAATCGTATAAGGTGCTAACTGTATCTTGAGAGTCATGTTTCTATCAGTTTGGGCAAGGAAATTTCATAAGTTCACGTGTGTGTTTTTTAAGGAATTGAAATAGTATCAATAAAATTTCTTGACTAGGTATGCTGCCAAGAAAGCTCTTTTATGTTTTAATGCGTAAAATGTTAACAGTTAACTGGTTTTGGTAGACAGCACAGGCCTGCACTTTACCTCCCTGGCATGCTGGAATTGAGTAGAGCAGAAAGTCTGTAAAACACAAAGCAGCTTCTGCAGATGGCTGGTACGCGTTGTGAAGGAACACTACCAGGTATAGCTGCTACTGCCTGAAATACTTCCAATATTTCTCAAGCAAAGCATTAGTGATTTGTGGTTTACTAGTAAGGCTTCCATGCCCAAGCTCTCTAGAAAAAGTGTCTGAGTTTATTTTTTACTGAGGCTTTTGCCATTACCTTACGTGCATTATTATGTAAACCCATGGGTGGAAAACATCCTTAACATCCATTTATGCTCAAACACATAGTTTTTCATGCAAGAACAGAAAACAACACTACTGAGGTAGCCCTTTCTGCTGATATTAGTGTTTGAAAAAATTTCATTAAAATACAGTTCACAGATAATCTCAGTGTATGGTACAGGTAATGGCTAACTTTATTTCATTCCAGTTTAAAATTAGCAGCCAATGCTGAGCCAGACACTGTAGACTGAGGCAGGTCTTAGCAGCAAACAGGAGCTGCTGATAGGAAGCCAGGCGTGTGTAGCTGTTCTTCCCACAACAACAGAGCAGTTGAAGTTACAGCTAAATAGTTGTCTGTAAGCCTGTTACTAATGATGGCAATGTCTTACGTAAAGTGTTAGCTGTGTCTACAACTTATTGGTTAGGTATCGTGTTACACACTAGAAGAATCTACTGAGTCTGTACTAAGTGGGAGGGATGAGTTACCATTCTTGAGCAAGACTGGGTTGTTCAGCTCTAAGTTGTGTGATTTTTTTTTTTTAAACAGACAGTGTTATCTTTTTAATGAATGGAAGAGTTTGATTTTTGGACTTTCTAAAAGACTAAGTTATGTGTCAGGACTTAGAGGAAGAAAGAAATATTGCCAAGGAGGCTGTAAAGGTCTAAAAAGCTGCACACAGAAAGAAGAAAGGACAATTAATTATTCTCCTTTGCAAATGAATGAGTGAGAAATAAGCTCTCACCTCTTGCCTTTTATTAGATAAGAGAGTGTAGTATAACCCATGGAAAAAACAAAATTTGACTATATATGAGTTTAGCCTTGCTTTCTTAAACTTCCTCTTTAAATACTAGCTCTTTCTCTAATGTGTACCTCTCACAGTATTAGCTACCTTTTGTTAACTGATTTCAGTATGTAAAAAAGAAAGGAATAAAAAAAACCCCCACAATTTTCATCTTTTCAGTAGGTTATAGGTTCAGGAGGTTACTCAGGTCAGTTTGCTAGTGATAATTATTTTTCACAGGAAACTGTTAACCTCAGCCTGATGCAAGAAGTGGATAACTTAATCTATTTTTAAAAAATCACTTATTGCTGTAGGGTAACTCTGACAAGTGTGGTAGAGTTAGTGGCAAAACCCCTGGGCTTTCTTGTCAACAGCAAAATACCAGTTGCTTTCAGGGTGCCAGGCATCACAGGCTGAATATCAGCTAGGGAAATCTGAAGTAACCTTTCAACTGAAGAAGCATTTCTCTGTAGGGCAAGCCCAATGCATTCTGGAGCAGCAACTTGGGATAGCTTGCTCTGCTGCCACCTTTGTGGTCCATAAATGAAGACTTCATGCTGTTGATCTGGTTTCTTTCAAAAGAATTAAGCTCTTTTCTCCCCTTTGAGCACATGGCAAAGACAAGAGATCAAACTACTAAAGTCAGAAAGCAGCTGGTGGAAGCGACAATGCTCAGTCACTCTGCATTCACTGTGGTTCTGATGACAGTCTGTGGACAAATGAAGAATTTGGTCAACGGGAATGCTGAAAGCTTTCTGTTGTGGTGTGCTGCTAATGGTCATCACAGCTATCATCTTATTGATGTGAGAGAGTTTAAATGTTGGCTATTCAAAGCTGAAGTTAACGAACCATCCCCTCTCCTGTGGTTATGCATGGCTAGTAGATATAGGATTCCTATACAACTCGAAGCTTCATAAGAGGCCTTTTTCCACTTAAGGAAACAAAAATAATTTGTTTAAAAAAACCCCAACCCACCAACTTTAAGATATTTCCAAATAAAACCCCATAGCTCTTGTTAGCTTTTTAGTACCTGCTGAGAGGAGTCCTGGTACTCTAGTAAACAACAGAATATATGTTCCGGTACATATTAGGATACAGTTATGTTCCAAAAAACAGGATGCCTTCACCTCAATCATCTGAGAAAGAAAAAACTTATTTTAGTTATACAAGCATGAATACACACACACACACACCCCCCCAAGGTCTGAGAATGAAATAATCCTGTTTGATCAATTACTTTTTTTGATCACAAATAGTTTTACACACTGGAATCAGAATAGCGTCATAAACTAATTTAGACTGGAAAAGACCTTTAAGATCAAGTCCAACAGTTAACCTAGTACTGCCAAGTCCACCACTAAACCATGTCCCTAAGCATCACATCTACATGGCTTTTAAATACCTCCAGGGACGGTGACTCAACTACTATAGAACAGAATTGCAGTATGTTGCTACAGACTTAACTAATGAATTAAAAGTTAAGTGTATTTAGTCTTATTTTTCCTTGATCTTCACCTCTATAAACTGGTATTGAGTTACTGGGAGTTTGACTAAAAAGGACTAAGTTTAATAACAATAATGATAAAAAGTCCAACTGATCTGGGAAAACAAAGGAATGCTTTCCCAAGGTAAGTAAATAAAAGCTGTCTGAAAATAAGTGATTGATAGAGGGAGAAGAAAGTGTTTAAATTTTTGGGAAAATCAAATCTAGGAAAGGGAGGAGGACTGTTTGTACTGAACAATGATAATAAATCAAGAAACAATTGGGCATAAGTTCAAAAGAAAACCAGAAAGATTTGCTGGTAAGCTCCAGCAGCTTAGCTCTGATAATGTGGACTGGCCATAAACTCAGTTTTAACACTCTGAGTAAGTCAGGCCTGCAGCTGCTTTGCGTCATCTGAGCGCTGTAAACAGTTGCAGCAAGCCAGTTGCAGCATACCAGTGAACTAGCCTCTTATGTGATTATTCAGATAACACCTTTTTTCACAGCGTAAGGGCTGTCTTAGTACAGATGTGCAAGTGACAGCTTGAGACGCAAACACAGTTGTCTCACCTTTTCATAAATTGTGCAAGTTTCTGCTTGCAAGAAAGAGCAGGGAGCAAGCGCCGGTGGGCACTCTGCTTTTGTCTGTCCTGCCTTGTCCTGCTGGGGCAGCTTGTTCTGTCTCAGTCTCACCCTCCTGTATAAAGACTGGCATGTAAACATGTGCCAAACTGTATGGGGTAGTTATGTCACAGGCAAATATCCAAGAAGGAACACAAGACGACCATCACACTACTTCCTTGTATAACTTGCAGAAGGCTGAGTTCACATTTTAGAGTCCTATGCACTAATAGAGTGTGCCCCGTTGCCAAGGCTTTCATTCTTTTTTTGCTTTTTAAGACTTGTTCTCTTAAAAGAGTGTCACTCACCTGTCCTGGCCAGTTCCCTCTGTTTTCACCCCCACACACACACTTTTGCACTCACTGGCCCATTTTGACGCAAGCTGACATAGAGCTGAAAAATCTCAGAGACAATGCTTGCACAAGCTTTATGAATCTGTAAGGAACAATTAAGGGAATGAAATGCCAAATTAACATTATATTTCCACACCCCTCTTAAAAAGATGCGGTGGTAACTGCTTACCCCTTATAAGAGGTGGCTACTGTCTCATCGATGGATGGAGCTGGTTCAACGTGTGTATTGCTTGCCCACTTGACAGCTATAGCTTTTGAAAGGGAAGAGGTGTTGGCGGACAAAGCTGAGTCTGGGGATTGCTAAAGATGATGCAGAGCACAAATTGGTAGGGAACCAGGCTTTGTCAGCCCTGTATGTTAGGGAACAGTTGGTTTGATCTATACCTAAAATAGCCTACTCTTTTTCCATACAGCATTTTAATCTAAGTTGACTTTCTTCAACCAATAAATAAGATTAACTGTAATGACTGCAAATATATGGATTTCATCCTTCCTGCTTCTTAGTTACTTCAGGTAACTATTTCTGTGGCTGCAGATTTTTAGGTTGTGCTGCTCATCACCAAGCACAGAGAAGGCGGCTCAGCATTGCTGTGCGAAAAAGCAACAGCAGAGTTTCCCGAAAGCAATGGCGAGAACGCAGCACCTTGCTCTTCGCAAAGGGCAAGACTGTGCTGACTTTACTTCTGTTTATTAGCGTGGTGCTTGACAAGTCACACTTAGAGCAGTATAGCTGTAAGCAATCTTGAGATTCACTGCTGCTTGTATGACAACACTGCAGAGAATATCATTGCCATGTGTGACTCTTGCAAAGCTGCAGACAGAGGGGTTTTTGGTGTTAACGGTATATAGGATGTCGACCTGCATGCGTAATATCTTTTGGGAGAAAATATTCCTACCATCGCCTTGTAGTAAAACATCTCTTACGATTTTTAAAATCAAATTACAGATTGTACATAAGCATTCTCATTACATATTTATCTTGTGAGATGGAATTTCATTCACTTAAAAACTTAATCTTTCTGAACTCTTAAGTGTCCTTACATGTAGTATCTAATGTTAGCCTTACCGTTTATTAAATAATATGGGGGTTTTCCCTTTTACTTGTGTATGGATCAAGAGCATAGAAGGGATCCTCATCTTGGCAGTGGTACAAGCTGAACAGAGATTATGAAGGGGTTTGCTGTGGATTCTTTCGAAATGGGAGGGTGTTTTCCCCTCACTAGTTTGCAGCTCGCGTGTACCTGCGCAGATGTTGCCAGCAGAGTGAGCCCCATGCTGTCCCACAAACACCCGGAGCAGCAGATCGTATGCCAGGGCAAAAGGGCGGGAGTGATTAAGACAATATGTGATTTAACTGTCCTCACCTGGTAATCGGTCTCTAGAGAAGGATACACAGTTTGTTTTACCCCGACGTGGTGCTGAGCCCGTGTCAGGGAGCGGGGAGATGTTATTGGCACGGTGACAAGCCCCCGCGCCTCCTATGAACGCTGCGAAACCTGAATGCACTCCGTGCTCCGCTTCTGCGACTCTAACCTACCGCGGGACTTGGGTTGTCCAACCTGAGCTTTTAAAGCCGCTGGTAAACAAAATTGTAACAATTACGTGTGCAAACCAGTGGGCTAGGACTGTGAAGGAAAAGCCATGGAAGCATGGAGGATCATTAATTTTTCCCATGGTGTTTGACTCAGCATGTGATCTTTTGGCCAGGAAAATACTTGAGGCAACACTTCTCCCAGAGACTGTCATAACCATGCTTTAGACACCAAGTCACAGATGTTTACTAAATCATCATCGCACACCCCGGTTTCGAAGAATTAGAGAGAGATGGGTTCAGCAAGACTCATTTCGTGAATGGCCCTTTCTGATAGCAGACACCCCATGTATAAATTCTCCCCATACATTTTCCTGCAGTTCAAATTACAGTGCTTGATTAATTGATTTGACTGAAGAGAATGCACCAAGTAAAGTTCAAATGGAAAGAGTAAGCAGCTGGACACATGTTCACTTTCTTTCACAGTCTTGTTAGTTAATTTTGGCTGATGATTTCATGCAAACTGTGGTATTAAAGTGTATTCACAGTGCTGTCTCACTGAATATAGATAATGTTCCCGAGCTGTTGGAAGTGTGAAATACATTTCGTGTAGGGCCAAATTCTCATCCTGTTGATATCTGTGGGAGAATTTCTGTGCTTTCAGAGGATCGGCATTTGGCCCTTGAAGTCCTCTTTGAAAGTTGTTGTTTGCTTTTTTTAATTTTCTACTAGAAGTGGACATTCAGAAAACATTCAATGCATTACAAATGTATTTTGTTGCATATATAAAACTCCTCTGAACAGAGTGATTTTAGCAAGCTTGTGGGATGAGTTTTCTAAATCATTCAGACACAATGCTTTAAAATTGTGGCCTATGCTCTTTAAAGGAAGTTGATATCATTGAATTTCAAAGGAGTAGGAGATTTGTTGCCTTTTTGTACTGTAAGCAAGCTTCCTTCTAGAAGCTCCAAACCTAAAGCTGGCAAAGCCTGTGATGTATCCTCGATAGCTCTTTGCTTTGAGTTTTTATTGTGTGCCATCAATAGGCAGAAACAGACTTCACTGAATTCAGAATACTGACTAGCTCTGAAGTCCTATAGTGGTATTTTATATCCCTTCCCCCTGGCAAAATTTTGCATTTGCTGCAATTCGCTAGTAAATGCAAATAATCTTCTGCATCAGGAAAGATTTAGATATTTCTATAAATGAATTATTATTCTTTCCTAACATGTAAGAATAATACCTGTATAATACCAGCCCATAGCCATGTTCTTGGGGCTAAGCTAACCACTGTCAGGAGGATGAAGCAAAAATTCCCCTTTCCTAAGGAAAAAGGTGGGGTTATGGAGTGTCCCTGCGAGGGCTGCCAGGGACACGCAGCCTGTCACGCTGCTGCTGCTCTGCCTGCAGAGGCCAGACAGGGATGCGTGGAAAACAGCTGGTCTCTTCCTCGGGTGCATTGCACAAAACCTCTGTGAAACAGTATCGGTATTAACTACTAATCTCAAGCAAGGTGACAAGGTCTGAGCAAAGAAGAGGTTTAAAAAACAAACAAAAAAGCAGCAGAGGTAGGAAAAGCAGCTGTAGGTCCTCTAATCATACTCCAAACCTGTCAGCCTGCCATTCAGCTGTATGAAATGCATTTTCACTCCAGTCTTGCCAAGTTCTCCTTCATTGTCAAAGACTGCGTTCCTTCCTGGGCACGGCTTGTGGGAAGCCGAAGGGTGCTTTTTTGCTCTTAGCGCAGAGCACAAGTTAAGGTTCACCTTCAGAAATGAAATACGAAAGAGGTTTAGTAGACCACACGTGCTCTAAATTAATGGCTAAGTTAGTTGGAGTTTACCTTGGTGAAATTTTAGCAAATAACGTATCACGTGCCCTTCAGTGTCTCTCTCCAGCTCGGTCTTTGATAATGCATATGCAACTTGGCTTTGTAGATCACTAAAACAGTCAATAAAAATTATTTGTATTTTTAAACAAGTAGTACAAGATAGTGCATAACACTCCCTGTGTTAGGGAATTGTGCTGCAATGCACAGCTGATGTGATAGCTGCTTGGAAGGGGTCTTCCTGAAGATGCTTCTCACTCTTTACTACGTCTCCATGTTTTGCAACAGGAATGGTGAATAGGGATGGGAAGGTTTAGACTTCTCTTTAACTTACCTTCTTTGGTTGCAAAGGAGAAAAATCTTCAGCTTCTCAAAGGGTAAAAATTTAATAAAAACTTGTCAATGTGAATTTTGGATGCATGGAAAATAGCTGATGATTCGATCTTGAAAAAGCCCACCTTCTGCACTGTCATCGCCGTCGCTGCCTGTGAACTGTGCTGTGGATTTCAGTCAACCCACCTCTGGGTATTAGAGCCCTACAGTTATACAGAGTAGGTACAGGGACATCACGTTTCATGGTACTACTGCACCTTTCCTATAGGGTTGGGTGTCTCCGGAAGGTAGTTCATAGCAGCCCTCGTCTGAACCTGGTCTAGTCCTCAATAGGAAAGTGTAATACGTTCAGATAAAGAAATCAGGAGTTTGTATCTGATGCAGTGTGTTACATTAGACTTCATTCCTAAACTAGGTTTCAAAAATCATTGAGTACTTCAAAACACCTGAGCAGTTTCAGTGGAGCTGAGAAGCATGTGCTGGGTGTAGGTGGTGGGTCAACTCTTCCTCCCACGGACCGCAACAGCTGTGGGAGGACTGGCAGCAACAAAAAAGGTGTTGTCAACCTGGACAGATTGATACAAGGGATTTGACCTCTTTAAGTGCTAGAAAAGGGAAACCAAAACTCAAACATAGTATGCTTGTTAGTCTTTGTGTCAGATCAAATAATATGCGTCTCTATAGATCGAAGTATATTAATGGATTTGTGTGGTTAAAAAGAAGAAAAAAAAATTTAAAGAAGGATGACTAAAATATGTACGTATAGCTTGACAGTATATTTTCTTTTAGGAAAATCTGGAATGAAAGCAACATTTATGCACACTAAGCAGATGTTTATGATTAGTTCTTAGTTAACATCACCCAGCTGGCCATGGATGGCTTTATGGAGGGGAGAACATTTGAGAATGTCACATGTTTATATAAATCAAGAACATGGCAGTCATGATACTGGGGAAAAAGTGCTACATTTCCCATTTTAGGTAACTTTCAAATCACATCACTGTCCCATGAAGTAGATTGTTGTCACCAACACAGCATTTCCAGTTTCCTATAACGATGTGATGTGTATCTCTATACATTAAAGTTCATTCTAAGGATTAGATATAGATATGTAGTATATGCATCTGTATAAACATCTTTTGTCAAAATTGAGGAAATCAATAGGTAATAAAATATTAGAGGTGTTCTTCTAATTGTATTTGATGAACTAGTTTATTAGTTTAGAACATTAGAACATAATTGTAAATATACTTGCTTGATAATGCATAATTTTGATAATATTTCTTCTGATATTTTTGTTATGCGTCAGGAGATGGACTATGATATTTTAGAAATGTGAAGTGTTCATCAGGACCTTAAACTTTTCCTGTTTACAGAAAACATGCCTTTGCAGGAAGGCTATCTGCTGATTGCACGGGTAACAATCTCATGTGGGGATGTGAATAATAGTGTGTGCAATATATGTGCCTTATCCCCAGTCATAAAGTTGTTATGAAGTAGGACATATTTGCAAAAATACATAGAAGCAGTTAGCTCCTAGTTAATTAAATATTATAAAGTCAAAAATGATCCTGCTGGGTGAGAAGGATGAATGAATCTGTCACTTGTTCTGTCAAGTTTTATTTTGTTCAAAAGTTTTCTAAATTTTCATTCTATATTAAGCATATAAATGTGGCTGATGCTAATTCCAACTTGGGGAAAAAAAAGCCTCTTGATTTAACTCAATGAATGTTTGTCAGGCTTTTTTGCGTAGGTTTCATCCTGTGCTTGGCCCCTCTGTCCTTGACTCAGTTTCCATATGTATTTAACAAGAATAATGATGTTTCATTTGAAAGCATTATAACTATTGTAAATGTGTGATACGTTGTTCATTTGAGATATACAGGGAAAGGGGAGAAGAGTGTGTAGCTGAAAAGTTTTCTCCCACAACTCTTCGTTTCTCAGTTTCTTTGGAGAAAATCTGGAGGAGAGCACTCATCCACAAATCTAATCAAGGCTACTTAACTTACCCCATGACCAGCCATGGCTGTAGTATTTGAAATTTGTTCTTTTCTGAGGTGTCTTATTAGTATGTTTGAATGAAACATGTTTTGAAAATATTCAAAGTGGTTGTTATGGGAGTCTATTTAAATAAAGAGCTTGGAACACTTTCTTTTTAGAATTGAACTGTAAAAGAATCAAAGAAAAACAGGAGAGGACAGTGTTTTCCTTTACTAAGAGATGGACTTTTTTTTTGGTATCTGTTTTCCATTCCCTGAACTTCACAACCACTCAGTCACTTCACTGTGTCTTGTTTTATAAGCTTGGATGCAGAACTGGAGGGGCTTTGGAAGAGAAGAGCATTCTGGCAAAATGAACCCAACGAGCAGCCGCAGAGTTTCCCAGAGCCCTCAGCTGGCATTGCCGCTGCGAGCGCGGACGTACATGTGAGCGGGGCTGCGGGGAGCTGCTCGGACAACCCTGCGAGTGGGCAGAGGAGCAGCTTTGCAGGGCCCTGGAGTTCAGCCCCAGCCGCGCTGCGCCCAACGCCGGTAAATCTGATAAAGCTCCTGCTGCCGAATTGTTCCTTGGTGCAACGTGTCGTTTCCTGTCACCACGCGTTTGTCGGGAAGGTGCTTCCTGCTCAAAGATGTTTCACAGCAAGGGGTGACATTTGAGTTTGACACAAGCGCAGGCTTCCTTTGCTCGTACATGAAAAGGATGTGTCGCTCTTCCCCTTCTGAAGGCGTGGTGTGTCTAAGCCCGCAAATGGGACACTTCTGAGTGGTTGAGCACGCAGCTAGCACAGTGAGCAACAGCTCTACACCTACATGTGCCGCCACTGATACGGGAAAAAACTGAGTGTTTCTTCCTTGTTTTTAACACTTCTCGATCTATTTGAAGTGTTTTGATTAGCTTGTAATCCGGTAACATCCTCAAGTAATATCTTCAATATAAACGTGCATTCCATTAAGGTGCTCGAAGGATGTGCTCCCCTGAATGTTGCCCAGGGCCGTCTGGCTGCAGAGCTGCCCAGCGCGCGAGCGATGCAGCTCTTCCGTACGGATGTTACTGGGACTCGGGAAGCAGAGTTGAGACCTGCTGAGTGCAACCAGCAAAGGCCTTGTTTTGCTTTTAGCTACTCAACTGTTATTTAGTGTGAAACAAAAGCTGCTTGTAAGCATTAACCTACTTTGAAGGAATAATGCTATGACATAAAGTTTTTACAGGGAAAGGTTCGGGTATGGTGCCATTACTCTATTTTCCAGTTGAAATAAAGTTAAACACAAGTACTATTGTGTAAAAATAAGACCTTTTTGTCTGGCTTCACATCAAGGAGATCTATTTAATTTGATATTTAAGTTTGCATGATTTTACATGATTTTTTTCTTTCATACTTGGTAGATAATATGGCTATATATCTGATAACAGTTAAAACCTGTTTTCTGAAAGTTATGTGGCTCTAAAGGCATGTAAATGATGCAAACAAAACCTCAGAATTTGAGCTATACACATTTCCATAATGTGGAGTGAGTTAAAATTAATACATAGCATATACATGCATTTTGTGCTGCATGGAAAGACTGTTTTAAAATTGTGTTGTTGTTATACAGCCTAGCACAAGTTAACTCGTTCTTCTGGCCAGCTTAAGTTGCACTCATTAAGCGAATATTAATTTCCAGAATGATGGGTTTTCTTTTCTGGTCTGATTCTGCTAGCATGTCTTACGTGGAAGAATATCCATCTTCGTGCACCTACATGTGCAGACATGAGTGCAACTCTGAAGGATGAGGATGTTCCCTAAGCAATTATTACAACTGGAGCATAAATGAATGATTCCAGAAAGGAGCCAATGCTTCCTTCTATAGTGCAAGTGGTGTATCTAAATGATATCACTAAACCTGGGTACAGAAGAATGCAATTCATTCTCTGGTATGCAGAAATATCTAAGTGACAGACATGCTGTTATATCTGAACTTAGCAAAAACTGTTAGCATACAATACTTGCCAAACTGTTTAGTTTTGTCTACTTAAACAAAACTACAGTAAATTAAAGCAGCTATTTCAACACGTGAGAATTTTGGTAAGCACATAGTTGTAGGACTGAGGAATTAATGAAATATAGTAAATTGATTGGAAAAATAAAGAAACCTACAATGGCTTCTGTAGTCTTTCAAAGAAAGGGAATATGCATACAACCCACCACCACCATCATTGTTTGTTTGAACAAGTAATCAACAAACCAATGCAAGTACAAAATTTAAGGCCAAGAACTCGCAGTAAGACCTCCTTAAGTGCTGAACCCTTTCTCGCAGCTGCAAAAGGTATGGCACCAGAACCCAAAATCCATGCCTGTTGTTGGAGTCAACCTTGCCCCCTCGTTTCCTGACTTTAGTGTGATAGTTCCCAACAAGATGGGGCAAAATTTTGTGAAGATATTTCCATTGAAGGGGAGTATCTGTAGAATACCAGAGATCTGAGGAGATGTCTCAATTCCTGCCAGGAATTTTGGGCTCCATAGTCTTCCAGCTTGCTTTGCTATTAGTCTGTAATATAATTTCTTTCCACATTTGTAAGGCCTCTTCTCATTGATGTTAAGATTTATACAGACTCTTTTGTCTTAAAAAAGAATTACTAAGATATTTTGTGAGTCTTACCCACCTTCATATAGCCAACTACTAGTCAACAGTCTGAGCAACAAATCACTGTTAAATTTTTAGCCCGTTACGTTCAGCCAGCCAGTTATTATTCAGCATGCAGAAAACAGGGTCTGGATCATTTAAAAAAAAAAAAAAAAAAAAGTAGGGGCAGTTAAACTGAGAAATGTCGATGATTCTTGATTAGTGCACAAACAAATTTTCCCTTTGTACAGACGTACTTGCTTTGACACCACCAACCTCAATTAATATTAGGACACTGAAAAGAATAAGTCCACACAGCAAAATGTTTTTAAATTCTTTTTTAAAAATACGTAGCTGAAAATGGCAAATTATTTCTCTAAAGTTCAAAAGTTCATGCATTTTAAATTTAGTTGGCTAATTTTGTATATAAAATAAAAAAGGACAGAATGACCTTTTTGACTGACAGGTATAAAGGTCATTATGTTCAGCCTGATTTCTACCAGCTGTTACTGTGGTTTGCGTTTTTTCTGCTTAGTCAAAGAGCCTCGTGTCCTCCCTCTGTTGAAATGTAGGAGAGTTTTGGCTATTGACTTCAATGGCAGCAGGACCAGACCCTTCATTATTGAAGCTTTCTTCAGGCATTCAGAAAGAAAAATGTTTGAAGTCTTCAGATTCTGTTAGAGATACAACCTTTTGGAAAAGTTTGTCTCTATCGTAAATATTAATCACAGTGCAGTGGTTGGTCTATAATGTTCAACAGATGGGATTTAAATGGCTGAAAGGAGCCTGCTGTTATCAGTTCTGAACAACTAATTGCTGTCTGCGTTAGAGCATTTACTTTGGTTTATGGTAATTAGGTTTTAACACTCTGGCATCAGAGGTCCTGTGATGTATTTCCACGCAGTAGATGATCTTTGCCGTTGCCATGTGCGGGGAGCTCAGCCCTGGCTGCTGTCAGCACATCAGTGCCTGTGTGTTGGGGGTCCCTGCAATGGGGACCCTCTTTCTTCCCCTGCCTCTGCACGCTGCCTTCCTGGAGGGACCTCAAGTGTTAGTAGTGACTTGGTGAAGGGTCCTCACAAAGGGTGCTCTGCCATGCGGTCTTGAAAACCCCTCGTGCTCTGTGGTGGGATGTGCTGGGGGAAGATGAGTTCAGTAAATTGTAGAAACCTTGGGGAAACTTGATTCTCCATTTGGGGTTAAGCCTGTTCCCTCTGCTGTAATCCAGCCAGGAGCTGAGGCAACTTCCCTCAAGGGCACAGGCTTCTGCCAGCAGCACTTGCTAGACCAGTTAAGATTTTATTCCACTGTGTTAAAAGGAGCATATGATGACACAGTTCAGAGTACAGGATATCATGTGGAAATAAACTTGATTTTTACAGAGAGTTTCCATGCTGCTTCTCTGCATTTTTTTATCTCTATAATATATCAAGATAGCAATGAATAATTTAGCTTGAAGCCCAGACCTTACCCCCTTGTGCTGGTTTCAGCAGATGTGGAAACTACATCCTCTCCAATGTAGTGTGAAACTCCTGAAAATGTGAACGTGTTAGATTATAGAAATAATTCTATATAAGGTCAGTAAACTCCCTGTGTAAGTTCAGTGTCCCAGCACAGTTTAATTGCTAGTCCAGTATGACCAGCAATGTCTCCATTTCCATCCCAGGCCAGCAGTTCTCTTCTCTTTGACTGAGTCAAAGCTGTCAAAAAAAGACTGGAAAATTCAGGAGTTTTCTTCAAAATAACGAGCATGCTGGTAATCAGTCTGTGAAGGATTTTTCTTGACTTAAAATGTTGAAGTATGAATTCACATTGCCTTTGCTAAATACTTAATTTCTTTTCACTTCCTTTAGGGATGTGTACGTGTGTGTGCTGCATATCAGCAGGCAGCTTTAGCTAAAGTGGGTAAGAGAACCTAATGCCAACAGTTTTAAGAAGTGATTCATCAGCTGAACCGGGAGATTTTCAAGCAACAGAGTTCTTTCAACATCATCTCTCCAGATCCAAGAAACTGTAGTTCCTCCTACCGGTTCCTGTGTTTGTAGTGAGGATGAACAATCACCCAGACTATTTGAGTATAAAGTATACAGGAGTATAATACTAACACTACTTTCATCTTAGACATACTATATGAATAAAAATGGTTTAGATGCCCAAAATGAAGTTAGGTAAACATATCATGCTGATTTTGTGAAACGTTTGATAGATATCTTATACTTCATGTCATTCGGTGAGTTATTTTCAGAATGCCTAACATACTAGCTGTAGTGTCAACAGATATGGCAATGGACATGCAAGCTTCAACAAGAAATAGGAATTGTTAATGTAATTCAACAGCATATAGCAAGGCAATGGATATAAATAAAGAGAAATCAGTTTACTAACATGCTACATCTTTTTTTTTTTAATGTAAGCCAGGTTATACCTCTGGGACTCAAAGTCTGCAAACCATCTGTGCAGCTTCTCTTTTGCAGAGTTTAAGTACTTGGTTACACAAAAACCTCTGTGGGTTCTTCCCCCTCAAAAAAATATTCTAATGTCCCATGACATATTTAGATAATTGATGTCACTTGCATCAGAGTGTGAAACACTTTCCCAAGGAAAGCGGTGAAAGCTTCAGATTTTGAATCATTTAAATCTGAGGAGAGGGAGAGTTCAGTCAAAAACCCCAAACTTACACAGTTAAGTTCATCGGTTTTGCCTAGCATCCTCCTTCTGCTGGTAGGTCCTGTGGTTCTGACACAATGAATTATGCTGCCCTCAAAATTAATATAAGAAATTGTATAACTATCAAAATGGACAGACACAGCCTCCTTGGCTGGAGTATACATATGAGGTTGCAAAATTTTAATGTTCCTCTCAAATAGCCATTCCTTGGGATAAAAAAAGCTCCACTGAGTTCCTGGGTATACCACTTTATTTAAAGCAGGAATAATAGTGTCCTGATTAATTTTAAAGTGAGAAACAGGTCTGTGCAGCTTCAGAAACTGTATCTGGGGGTAATTAATAATGACTGTTAAGCAGCTCCCTTTGTGTATTACAGCTGATGTACTTGACTGTAGATGCCATCACTGCCTTTGTACAGCTGATGCCAGCGCTTCTGTACATGGTATGCATTTCATTGCTACCCAAACCTCCTGTTCCTCTGTTTCATCCCTGAAATCCAACATATGCTAAAACTTAATTCCCATCAGGGCTTACTCTATGACAGAATATAGGACGGCTAAAATAAATCACTGAACCATGAACTGAGTCCTAGCCTTGTAGGAATGGAAACTTTTTTTGCCACTTTCAAAGGGAAGATGGAGTACTAAATACATGTTTCTTGTAGGTTTATCTTACATATGTGATAGCTGCATTTATGGATAAAAGAAAAACCTAAAGAAACTTCTATGGCAGGAGTAGTTCACATCAGTTCAGAAGTACTAACAATTGACCCAAGTTGTTCAGTTTTGTACTCCTTAATTGTACAAATCCTGCGGTGTAACTGTAACACATGAAGGTTGCATTTGTGAGAGAACAAGAACTTCACAGATCAATGGGGTTTGTAGATTATTTTTTTTCCCCCTTGGAACCAGAAGTATGAATATAGCTCTGGATGGGGTTTTAAGTCACATTTTTTCATTCATATGAAAGTAAGGAACTGCTGATGAACTGGGTGCTCATTACCCTCATTGACACTTGGCAGAAAGGTTGCAGGAAGGATGACTCATGTCTAGTACACATCAAATAGTCTTCATCAAAGTCTTTGGCATATTGATGGTTAGAGAACATACACTAACAGAATCCTTTGCAATGAAGAAAATGGCCCAGTGATATATGTCAGTTTGCTGTCAGCTTAAAATGCCAGAAATTTAACACTAACTGTGAGTGTGGGAAAGCAAGCAATTTTCAATAATAGTTATCGTTCAAATAACTACTGTTCAAAGCAGCATTCTGCAAAACACTTTGGAAAACAGATTTATATTTCTGTTCAAGTATGAATAAACATACATATATATTTTCTAACCTTATATTTGTAATAATTCCTTTAGACTTTAAAATTCCCAGAGAAACATCCCAAATCTAGATAAGTTTTCTTCCAAAATTTTATAGAGAACAGAGGGATCATTTCACACCATGTTGGACTTAACCTTATCCATGTACAAGGAAGAAATACGTTGTCTGGGTCAATGAATATCTGCACTGTCAGGAAAGGTATTGGAGAGATTATTTTCTCCTGAAAGTGATGTCCTGAGCTTCATGTTTCTTAGAGTACATTTTCTTGAAATAGGTCCATCTCAAAAATTGGTATGGAAATCATACGGAGTGGTCACAGAGGGAAAGTACGTTGTTATTGATGCAGGTTCTCAGTCTTGGACAGATTGGTGTCATGATTTACTTTTAAATGCAAAAGATCTTGAGTGGTTTTTTTCTAATGTTTTCTGGAGATTATTTCAAGCTTTAGATGTGTAACGCATATTTTTTTCTAAGCTTAAATGTATGGCAGTTTCAAATTCTGCTATTCGTGTTCAATTTGTTTTAAAGTTCTTGATCAAATACCTCAAAGATGATGATAGTATGGAATATGTTTCTTTGCTCTCTCTAATGAAAATTATTTTCTAATTCAGGTAGTCATATTTACATGTGGGTGTGGCGCAAAGGATATGGCATATGTGTATGGGATGGTGTCTGTGCAAAGGCAGGACGATAAAGCCTGAAAATATTGGTAAGAGACAAGCAAGAGGCTTCTCAAAGCAGTTTTGCAGTATGTCAGGTCCCAATGGCAAGCCCTCTCTGCTATTCCAGCTCTTGGGAAGACACTCCCATGCCAAATCACTGTGGTGTCACAGACCCTTTGGTAATTCAGTGCAAAGCGGGTGGATGCTCACTGGAGATGTAACTGGTGCTGCAGAATTATTTTACTCATGACTGGAGCAGTGCTTGAACCCTCATCTGCTGACATCAGTGAGACTTTGCTGTGGACTTCAACAGAACCAGGGTTTCACCTCAGATCTCCAGATGTGAAAGGTTAATGCATTAACCCACTGCAGCATTTAGCTCCCCAGGCTTGATACCTATTTCAATATACTTTAGTGCAAGTCTGTAAACATGACATTCAGAGGTGGTTCCCAAGAGAACTGGGTACATCAGAAATGGTGCTAATGTGAATAATGCATATCACATGGATTTGTGAGACTGTCAAAAGGAAGATATGACTTTACCCAGAGCTTGTGTTTGAGGCAGTATTCTAGGAACTGTAAGTTTACAGAGCCTTTAAGAATTTCTATATGCATAAACACATTTGTATGATGGTGATATCTGGAGTCCCCAGTCGATTGCCTGGGCCCTGTTGTGCCAGGCACTATACAAATACAGAGTCTTTCTCCACAGACTTAGAATGTAGGCACATGAGATGTATAAAGTGTTGGATAATGAAGTGTTGCCATTCTTATTCTACAAATTGGGAACCAGGCCATAGACAGGTTAAGTGATTTGCCTAGGAGCACATAGGATGTCTGTGGTAGAGGTATCATTTGAATCCAGATTATCCACTTCCTCAATCCAATTACTTAATGAAATAAGTGCTTAATAAAGCACAATCAAAGCTATCCTTACTTAAAACCCTATACTGACACCACAAGGAAAAATAAACCTGACAGTTCTTACAATAGCATTGTGATTATCCCTTGAAAGTAATACATCTGCAACTTGAAGTGATGCACTTGCTCTTATGCCTGCTTTTGTAACTTTAGTTTCTGCCAGAAAAAAAAAAAAAAGTGGTGTTCTTTCCATGAAGCTGAATGGAAGTTATAATACTATTTCATTGGGTAGTTATCCCACAAATGCCGATGTTTTATAGGATGCATGGAACTATGCTAATGCAGCAGGAAAAGCGTAGAATTTTGTGTGCATTCAAGTGATGCGTATCTAAACCAGCTAAGATGAAGCTTCAGCTTGGACTGACCCCTTCTGAGTGAACTGCTTTCACTAGGGGGTGTGTGTTACATGGTAGACTGCACCTTCTTTGCACATCATCATCCCAGGTCTGTCCCTATGGCCAAGAAGCCACCAAATGTAGTTCTTTTGCAGAGCTTGGGGAGCTGCAGCGATTCAGGGCTGGAACTTTTCTTTTTAAGATTGTTAAATCCTGGGATCTACTTTGTAATCTACCCAGGGTCCTGTTGTTTCCCTAATTTCCAAGGTGCAGAAAAAAGAAGAAATTATTAACTCTTCCACTGCCTTCTGTCAGTGTAAATTGTGGAAACAGGTGCATGTCCAGTCTTACTCAACTTGCATAGCTACCGTCAAGATGAAAAAATACTTTCCTATGAAATGTTTTATACATTAGTGTTTCAATAATATCAAAGGGTTTTTAAGAGGTTTTTGTAGCCAAGAGAATGTGGATTTATTTTTTAGATTATTGACTTTGCTTATTTAAAACTTTTTCTTTCCTCAAATAATTTCAGTTCCAACTTCCCTTCTGTCTTTTTTTTCCTGTGAAAAAGACCATACAAAGGAAAAATTTGAAAAACTTTTAAAAACAGGAAAAAGTTGACTGTAAAATCATGCAAAGCACCTGGGCTGTCTTTAAAGTCTGAAACTACTTTTTTTCCATGTTTCATTAAACTCTCTAGATCTCAGGTTGATAAGTCTGCAACAGAAGCCATTGACAATCGTTCGGCTTTGTAGCTAGAAAAATAACTAAATAAAGTCAGTGAGAGCTGAGAGGTTGAACGCATTGTGTTAGCTCTAACATCACAAAATTCAGAACAGCTAACAAAACCAAGTTTAGAAGATGGTCCAGTATTGCAAACTTTTGCCTTTGACTTTAACCTTGCTCCAGCAAAACTAATGACTTATGACTAAGCAGAGAAAGCTGCAGACTGAAAAAGCAGACTGAAAGCCTGAAAAAGACAATTCACATTTCATCAATAGTAGAACACCACCTAAAAGAGGGCTTTAAAGACACCAAAAATTCAGAATAGGCACTCTAAAGAGTTTTAAGAAAATCAAAAGCTAGGAATATAAGATACCGCATCTTTCCTAAACTGCTAGAGTGGCTGAAAATCTGTTATTTTAAATACCTTCAATGCAGCTGTTTGTGTGATGCTAATATTTAAGGAAGAACTTTGGTTGTCAAGTGACTATAAAACTGACTGTTTTATTAGTTGCAGTAATATGAAATGAAGTTTACATTCATGTTTTCAGAATTCTAGGGTCACAAGTGTGAAAACCTCCCCACATGAAATGATGATGTTCAATTCACATACCAAAAGATCACTTTAATAGTTGCCTGTGAAAGTGTCTCGCACATCCATCCAGCTTCCAACTTTCAGCTGCCACTTTCTTTGTTCACTAGACAAAGATAAAAAAAGGCACAGACATATATCAGGTGCAGTCCTGGCCTGAAAAATCAAGTCACTCTGCAAATTATGTTCTCTTGCTCCAGAAACCTGATTGCTGCGTAGACAGCTATACCTGACTTCTGTGAGAAAATCAATTCTTACTACCCTTTAATCCCGCTCACCCTGCAAAGCCAAGGCAGCGATTTGAAAGGGAGTTCAGACTTTCTGTATCATCTGTGCAACAGTTTATTCATTTCCATCTGTCCATGCCAGCCATGGGTGGCAATCACATTATAAAGGGGTTAACTATGGCCTTGTTCAGCCTTTGAAATACCGACCAGTAGTAGCAATAAAAAGGAAGGGCAAGCATTCAGGCAAATCTGCAGAGCTGACAGGGAAAAGGACGTTTTCTACTGGGTAGGCAAGCATGTAAAACTGGAAATGAACAGACAGTGCACTGGGATCTTGCAATACCATTTTTAGAGAGGTGCGAGCAGAGCTCTTGCTTTATGTGAGTTGCTCAAGTTTAGAGAGGCAACGTCTGGTAGCCCAATCTCCAGACATCCACCGCAGTAACTTTCAGGTTATCTTCCCTAAATCATACTTCCGTACTGGAAGGGGAAAATGGATCTTTAGAGGGTGTTGTGACTTGGTTCTCATGGTAAGGACTATGCAAATTCCTAAATGTCTTACCAAAGAGTTTCGGCTACAGCTTCCTTCCAAATCCAAGAAAGAAATTGCGGTTATTTGTTTCTCTTGCTTTCAGCTCAAGATATGAATTATGCTTAAAGGAGATCCTCATGAGTGTGTTTAAGTGAAAATTTGTGTTAGTGAATTTGGATAGGAATTTGAACTGTTTTGAGGAACTTGCCCAAATGCTTTGCAAAATCCAGGTATACAATTCAGACTGAAACCTCTTTCTCAGAAATAGTGAATCACACCTCTGAAAACTTGACACTAGGCCAAAGTAGATGGAAGCTTTTTAGCTAGCTTACAGTTGCATAATGCGTAATAGTCTTCTGACTTACTGTCTTGGAACTTGTAACCATGAGTCTTGTTTTAGTGCAGAGTTGATATTTGATGATTAGTAAATCCAGGAGATATCAACACAGTTTGAAAATGAAGTTCACAGTGCATTTACTGCTTGACTGCCAAAAAAAGTTCAAATGCATGGTTCTCTTCTCTCAGATGAAAAGAAAATGGCTAGGGTTACTGGCTGGCTCTGTGCAGCACATGCAGTACTGTAGTTTTACTGTGTGATAATCATTGCTTCAGAGCCTGTTTTCAATTACCAGCAAGTCCCAAGTCTGCTGCTGACTCTGTCCCAGACATATAGTGTGTAGCGTGAATCGGAGCATTACATAATACAGAATGGAAGCTAAACCAAGCTCTCTGCAAAGACAGATAATTTCCCAAAGACTATTAGACTTCTAACCTGTGAGAAAACTCTCTTATTCTAAAATAATTAAGTGTTGAGATTGCCGCCAACTTGAAGTCATTAGGCTCTGTTTTATTAATTCGGCCTATGTGATGCCGATCTCTATCATTTGTTTTTCTTAATTTATGTGCATTAAAGCATTGCCCAGAGGCTTGAGACACTAGTGAGCGGTTTCAGGACAGAACATCAATGCCTACCAGTGAATGAAACACTTAACAGGAGCAAGAGTTCATTCCTTGCCTTAAATGGGCAACTGAAGTCTTCAAAGGGTATGTCTATGGAAGCCAATCTCCAAACAGTATAAATGAAAGAGGAGCTGGCTACGGAGAAAGGAAGTTAATAATGACTGTGAGGAGTAAGCACCAGAGAAGTGGCTGGGAAAGAGGTTTAAAAATGTAGGGGGAAGTGATTTAGTGATTAACAGCAGAGGCGTATATATATTTATTTTTTTCCTAAATAAATGATGTGCAGGTTGGGGGTCTGAGATACAAATTCAGGTATAATGGCTTCACGTGTTCTAACACACCAACTACGTTACTCTGCTGCGGAAAACTCTCCATCCAGTTGCTCTAACCCTGCTATGACTGCAAGATCACATGAATTACTAAAAGCTAAACCACATTGTCTAGTAGTTGAGGTCGACAAAGAGGTTACACATGACTTGTTACTACAGGTCAGATGCTGTTAGCTGTTCCATCACTGTAACTTAGCCAAGCCCTACGGGACACATAGAGACAGAACTCATTGGGATGGATGAGAAAAACTATTCAGGGAATGAAGACTAGTTTTGCACATTGTCTTCTTCCTACATATCTAATGCTGCTGTCAGTTCTGATATTACAAACTCTATTACAAATCTGAACCCTTCCTAGCTAACAGATCTTATTCTGTGCTGTATTACAAGTGCTTTCTGTTCATGCAACCTCGGTGTTTCTACTTTCCATTAGTTCTTCCCCCGTAAGAACTGTTTGGGGCTGGGGTGGAGGGGGGCATTCTGGCCTGGACCATTTTATTCATCATGCCAGCATGTATGCTGGCAATGACCGACCAGTATATCTAACAACGATATGGCTGGTATTGCTAACCTAAGTATTTCTACCTTCTCTTCTGGATAACTTTGGATTTAAGGAGTGCTTAAGCTTTGACAAATTTTGGCAACAGCTATAAATTGACTTCATTTAATACCCACTATTTCCCTAAGGCATTTACTTTCAAAGGCTCTTAGGCTCCTTTCTGTACTTTTGGTAGATTTCCAGCTTTTATGTCCTTGCAATGAAATGGAAATAACACAGTTGGGTTTATATAAATAGCCATATAATAATAATATATCAACGGAAACTTTGCTAGGAGAGGACCCTGTAAAATGTAGTTGTAACAGCGCTCTCAGGCAGAATGTACCAGACAGAACAAACAAGTAGAGCGAGACCAAGTATATTCTTCATTTCAGATGTGAACATTGGCCATTGGCCCCAGTCTACCTCTACACGGACCAACTGAAGCAGCTGAAAAAATATATACACGCAGCCCACATACTAAGTTAAAATCTGATGTGTAGTGTACTGCATAGCGTCCCAAAGTAGGTTAGAGAGAATACAGATTGATTTATATGGCAGGGGGGATAAGGGGATGCAATACCAATAAAATATTTAATGTTTCCAGGAAAAATCCAAGGCTGGCTGTGGCAGGTAGTAAGTTGATTACTAGGCATCACAGTACTGGCAGATGGCAATCCACATCTCTTTGAGCCAGCAGGTTTGCCTTTATAATTGCTAAGGAGAGTACAGGTAAAACAAAAGAAGATTCAGCACTCTCCCTTTCTGAGGATTAGAGTTTGTTATTTCTGAATTAATAGGGTATTAGACAAGTATGAACACACTATAATTGATTCAGATATTTCCAATTGACTCTTTGTTAGGAATTTCTAAAACAAAAGTATATCCATAAAATTACTTTTAGGAAACATCGGTATTGTTTAACTATAAATAAAATGCATCAGCTTTTCTTTAACTCAAGTGTGAGAAAAAGCAATTACTAAGAGACATTTTTCTTGCATCCAAAAAAAATCCAACAGATGGTTTCCATTTACAAAAGAAAAGTGGTGACCAAAAATCTGTTTGCTTAAAACCAAAATTAATATAGCCGTCTTAATCTATATCTATGTATAGTTAATACCAGTGAGAATTCTTCAGCCTTGGAATAATAAAATGTTTTTATAAACATGGAGTAAATGACCTGACTAAATAGATATCTTTTTTTTTTCCAGGCTAAACCTGAATTTATAATCACTGTAAGACTTATGAACTGAAAAAGATGACTGTTTCTATGCAGCAGTTTATATTTACTTTGTTTAAATAGATGAATCATTGCCACTGAAGTTTACGGCAAAAACTCTTGTATGTATGCAAGAGTTTACTTTCAAATGGTATCTTCCTATCTCACACAACTCCTTGTCATAACTCCACTTGCTGTTACTATTTCCACCAAAGGACGAAAGTAAACTTCAGTAGTTCCTGTGTAAGTGCCTTTGAAGAACCAGTAGCAACTGTCCAGTATTTTCCCTGACCACAGTTTCAAAGTACTTTCCATTTAAACTGAAAGGGAATTGTTTTTCTTGGAGTACTTTTGGGATAATTACTGTGCTGGCAAAATTACAGCAAAAAATATCTTTGAAGGACTTTTCTTGCCATCAGTGTGATATGGTCCTGGCAGTGATGGTGGTAGGGAATCCTTGGTTTCTTACGTTTCCTTTCCAAGAAGCAGACTTGAGCTGAGGATGCATTTGCAAAACAGGTCTGCAATGGGGTGATTCACACCGTCCTGGCACTGCAGGACAGGTACTCCCTTGTCCTGCTGTCTTTGCTAGGATGCATGTGTATATTTGGGGGGAAAGATGATATCCTGCTCCCAGTCCTAGCATCTGTCCCAGCACTGGTGTGAAATGAACCTGAGAAGGTTATGGGACTTGGGAGCAGCAGCTGCATTTCAGGCTCAGGAAGGCTGTCAGGATGAAGACCTAGCCTTTTAACTCTGGAGAAGGACAGCAAAGCACATTACTTCCAAGCCAAAGCAATTCAGTCCTTGTGTATCAGCCTGCTTTGTGGCAGTGGGAAGATTAAAAATGAGGAGATGATCTGGGGCACATTCAGAATTGGTTACTTTCAAATAAGAAATGTGGATGGAGGTGGAGGACTTGAAACATTATGCCTCATCTACAAACACTGAGACTACAGCTGTCTGGGAAAGAGGATTTGGAAAAAAGAAAAAAAAACAGGAATCCCTTTCTCCTTGGTTTGTATCAGTTCAAATTTTAAGGTTGTTCTGGGGAACTGAAGTTATAAACGCACACTTAATTGTGGTATTTGGCTTCCTGGAAAGGTAAATCTGGCTCTGTTTATAAGATATATTTTTTCCGAATCTAGAAGTGATAAAAGCTTTAAGTCTAAATCTTGCAGTAGGGCATGCTTCTTGCCTGATTGGCAAAATGTTCAACTCCGAATGTAAAGAAAGAGCAGAGCTTGTTACTTTCATGATAGGTCAATTCTTCAATTCATAACCTATGCCCTGTATTTCCAGCCACCCCATGCCTTGCACTTCTGTCATAATGTCAGGAAGCAAAGGAAACTTTCTCTTGGATGGTTTTTGTTAATGTGTTAGCTAGGAAGAGGTTTCCAACTGTATTTTAATTTTTCTCCCTTATATGATTTCTTGTGTCAAATTAGGGAAAATCATGGTCTTAATCTCTGACCTTCCCCTGTACTTTCTTGGGGAAAAGGCAACTGGCGCGGCATTTTTGGTCCTTCCCTGAAGTACTAAGTAACTGGGATACTACAGGAAGCCATCTGAAGTGTGACTTCTGCCTAAGCCTTCAGGCTAAAAGTGGTTTGGCCAAGAGTTGGATTCTTATCCTATCTGAATATCCCTATTTTTGGAAGTTCATGTTTGAGTTTCACCTATAGCCAAAATTAAGGATAGCCTACCCTGCTCTCTCCCCCCTTGAAACCCTTGTTGCAAGTGACCTTGAGCGTCTTGGCTATGCTAAATATGCAGCATATCAGTTACTCCTTCATTGTGGAAGGACAAAACAAAAATTAAATTTGAATATATTCCTACAAATACATCGTCATGCTGATTTTCTATCAAGGTCAAAAGCCAACTGATTTCATCATTTCCAGATGCAGTGAATTGAGGACTGTTACATCAATATTTATGTAAGCAGAGCCTACAGACTTTGATTGTCAATTACTTTTTAATAGGCAGATTCTGAGATCACATTTAAAAGGAAAATCTGAAGAAAAAAATATTCAGTGGCTATTTGCACTCTTTTGGTCCTTTAAGTGGCAAGCCAAGAAACACAAATAAAACAGGTGCCCTTCTCATTCACCAGCCCATAAGTGTTCATATTTTGATCCCATTTCTCTTGGAACTTGAAGTCAGGGATGTTTCTATGGTTGCATTTTTGGCTTTTCCTTTTCTGTTACATTCATTCTTCATATGACTGGGCCTCTTGTTTTTTGGTTGGTTTTAGTTTGGGGCATGGTTGGTTTGGGTTTTGTGGGTTTTTTGGTAGAATTTGCTAAAACTGCAAGGGTCTTGTTCATACAAACACATGTATTATTCAAGCAACATCTGAAAAATGCTATTATTTTCATGAGCGTGGAATGTGGATATGACCAAATATGGTTTGTAGTTTATTTAATCACATTTCCTTTAAGTAGAAGTGAGTATCTCTTGGTTATTCAGAGAATGTATAATTCTAGTAGGAATTGGATAAAAAGAGGCACTGAAGTTCAAGACAGGCATATTTGATAAACAGAAAAGAGGCCGCACCCCTTTCTTTTCTTTCTCCACAAACAGAAGAGCATGAACTGAAAAACTAGACTGGAAATAAACTGCACATAAGCAAATAACAAGACTTAAAAATTAATATACTGAGCAACTGAAATAAGATCTACTAGGTTTGTTCTACTCTTGCTTTAGCCTATACTAGATGCTTTGGAAGACAGTGAAAGTTCAAGTAATGCATCTCCAATTCAGTAAACATGTTATATATTGAGGGGGAGCTCTACTGTTTCAAGCAATCCCCGAAAGCAGTTGTGTGTCATGTTAAACCGATGTATGTAAACTAATTCAGTCCTGTGAACATTTATATTCTTTCACATGATGTGAGTCAGGGGTAATTGTACTGAAATAATCTTGTGCTGGTACAATTTCAATCAAGGTGGCGTTGAGAATAATTAAATCCAGGATGAAAAAGCTGTTGGAACATTTAATAGAAAACGTGACTGATACTGCTCCCACTGTCAGTGTCTGGGAATAAGGCCTTATAGTAACCCTTGTAACAGCTTAGGTTTTCTTCAGACTTGCTTTACATGGTATCCAAAGATTTTGCCTGTGCTTCAGATCCACCTCTGATTTAAGCACATGAACGAATAATGGCCACACCAGTGAGATGCACAGAATCGACAAGATGAAGGAGAACGCTCCTGTAGGCCTCAGAGAGCATAATACGTTCTGCCCAGTGTCAGGAACTGCAGTCATGTGCAATATTTAGCAATAATATGTTGACAATAGTAAACTGGCTTCTTTAAATCATTAAAAATGCATTTGACTTATAAGCTACATCTTGGGTAAATTCTCTTGGATCTTAAAAACCATTTTTTTCTTACTGAACATGACTAATGTCACATGTTAGCTCCACTGCCAGCTGAAGACTCATTGGCAGTGGATTGTCTCTTCTTCGTTAAGAATTTTCTTGTGTGAAAGCTTCTTGTCTATAAATCATACTCTTACAATGTTTAATTTTTTTATAAAAAAAACTGGGGCAAGGGCTAGGTCATCTCTATTTTTGGTTAAGAATTTATCAGTCTTTAGATGCTATCTAAGTGGTACTGGTGTAGTCTAGTCTGTTCTGGTGTTGTTGGCACATGTTATATGATGTTGAAAAATTGGAGAGGGTAAAAAGGACGCAAAAATGAATTAAGGACAAAGGGAGAAAATGTGCTGCAGTGAGGGAATTAAGGAGCTCTAGTTCATTGAAAGGAACACAGATGTCATTGAATTACGTTTAAATGTCTTTATGGGGAGGAGAGGGCTGGATAGGAAGGGGCTTTTCAATCTAGTAGAGAAGCATGACAAGAAACAATGTCCTTCTAGTTAAAAAATAAACATTTGAGTGAAGATAATCAACTGGCGGGGGGGGGGGGAACCTCAGCAGCATCAAAGGAGTTGATTCTCCACCTTTTACTTTCTTCATATTTAAGATGAAATAAATTTCTAAAACAAATCCTGTACTCGAACATGAACTTTTGGTCTGAATGTAGGCACACTTAAGTATTTACCAGAAAGTGTAAAAGACTGATGTTTCCTAGATCATTAATGTTTTGTTCTTTTGTGTTTGGTTTTATTGGGGTTTTTTTTTATTCATTAAATAAAGCTAAGAACCATGGGATGTCTTATCTGCATAACGTGTTTCAAGGCACCCTAATACACCTTATCGATATCTTTCATGAGAGTGGGGGATTTGAACCATCTCGCGATAATCTTGAGTAATTTTAGAGGTTCTCCAAACTGCTTAAGTAATCTGCCTTGTCCCTCTATGTTGGTTTGGATACAACAGCCACTAGCTTTTTCCGTCCCGTATTTCTTGCAGAAAGAAATGCTTGAGTGATAAAAAATAAACCTCAGCTTGTTGTTCCTCTTTCACCCCAAATCTTAAATTAATTTGATTTTGTCCTGAACTTTGCCTAAAAATTGCCTAGTCTCTAGCACCTTTCTTCCAGTCTGCTCAAAAGGCCAGTGTAGACTAGGTGCACAGCTGGCCTGAACTGGTACTGAAATCCAGCCTTTTGGCTGTCTCATGGCAAACTCCTTTCCTCCTTGGAGCTGTTTTTTCTTACCATTCACTGATTTCAGCATGGTGTATCACCAGAGTGCATCTGTGCTTTTTTTGCAATGCCTTTCCTAGAGAGAGGGCCCAGAGAAGCACAGTGGCTCATGTGAATGAGAGTTGTAATATGCCCTGTCCTCACAGTACACAAACCAGCATATTGGCACCAGAATTATATTATGACTGTGATAGTACTGAACCATTTGTTATAAAAGGAGAGTTGGACTTGAGTCTATCATGCAGAGCAGAGTGGTCACGGGCTGGTATGTGTCTGTCTCTTCTTTGTAATCAGTGCTCCCCCTTTGACGAGAAGAATTTCTCTGGCAGACTTGTTTTGTAGTTGAAGCTCCAGTGCAATGCGATGCTGGGAGAAATAACCTGGCTTGTTTTATTCAGAAGACCAGATATAGCACTACTTCCTGCCTTTGTGGGGTTTATAGTTTATTCAATAGGACTGATAACACAAGAGAGTAACTGCAGGATGGGCTTTGGGGTCTAACAGGGAGTTCTTGCTCTCATTTTTTTCTCTCCTCCTTTTTCCCCAGCTGTTTGAGACCTGCTACCACAGTACAATCCTCACTTTCAACACAATGACCAATGTGAACACACCCCTTTTAATTTGTTCTGGCATTTTGCTGGGGTAGAGGATGGGGCAGAGGTACTGTGTCTTGCCTCCTTCACTAGAGCAAATGGCCAAGCAGAGCTGGATAGCGCACCAAGACCGACCGGGCAGGATTTAGATAGGGAAGTGGGAGGTTAGTGACTGAGGAAGAGGCATAGCAGGGAAAGGCTGGGCTGCACCAGGCTATACACGTAGTGCAGAACTGGTAATAGTATTTATGTCTAATAATGATGTCCTTTTGACTTGTGTATGGTTAGAAGCTCAGTAAAACAGTATCTGTTTGTCAATATCAGACAAAAAAAAAAAAAAAACCCAAACCAGCCAACAAACAGAGACTGAGCAGAGACCCTCTTCTAAATAAGGACCTGCTTCCAGCTATCCACTCCTGCTAAAACTGGCTACAGAATTCCTCCAATATATGCAGCACGAAGCATATGTGAGAACAGGGTTAGACTTAGAAACAAGTGTCATTATGGCCTGACAAAACACAGGTGTAACAAATGCTGGCTGGCTTTTAGATGTTTTGATGGCTTGTGTCACATGAGAAGCCCATGTTGCCACAGTGCTTTGAATGAGAGGAAAAAGGGTTTCTTCTATTATTGGCCAAATTTGTCTTCCTTTCAAGTACAAGGGGTATTGACAGGGCTGTGTTTCAGTAAATAGTGTATACATCTGTACTTATATTTTGGGAAAGTCTAGAGAACTGTAATTTTTTTTTCTCACATTCACTTTCTTAACTCTGAAGAGTCAATAGATAAAATAATTTTACAGCCTTTTTTTCCTGTGAGGCTACTACTTGTTATATAGTATATACTATGAGAAGTCGTATCTTTTCTAATTTAAAATTTTCAAAAATTGCATTTATTGCATCAATATATTTTTTGCTATAAAGGCCAAAATATGTTTCTTAAATTTATTTTTCTCAGATTTTTATTTTGAACTAGAATCTTTTCAGATTAAAATTTACGTAGAACTAATTACCTGCAAAAATGATGGGTATCTTGTAATCAGTGTTTTATGAGGATCTTAAGGATTAAAATTGTTTGTTCTCAAACAGAAGTTTCATGGGGAAAAAAAAACTTCTGATCAATTTAGACTCTAATGGAAAGAGCAATAGCAATAAGGATACAGAAAAGCACGAGCCCTTTTCCAATTATGTTTGAATGCTTAGATATTCATTACCTCTGCAAAATGCTTTAAAAACAATGCTCTGGGTATTGCAATAGCCTTAGACTGCTAAACAACATTATTGATTAGTTTTAAGGACAACTGCTATATATCATAAAATCAGTTGGTGGTTGCAGTTGCTTTAAAAAAAATGCATATAATTCTATCTACTCATATCCAAGTGCAACGTTTAATTCAGTTTCTCATGTTTCTGACCTATTACCCACTATTGAGAGCATATCGCGATACAGCCTGTGTCGCCACACAGCCGCAAGGCTCGGGTTTAATGCAGGGGCTGTTGCCATCCACAGTGGGGACTGGAGGCAGACAGGGAGAGAGGGAGAGAGGGGCTGGGAATTACAATGCCTCATCTGCTCAGGTCACTCAGTGCCTTGCAAGTTTAATCAGGCTTTCTTCATCCTCCATTACACTCATTAGGTCCTGTTAGGTTAGTGCTCAATGTTGATCTGTATCTTGGTCAAGACAATTGTTGCTGATTAACTATAATTACCAGTAATGGTCTCAATCTGCTTTCAAGCAGGCTGTTGCTGTCATCTTGTCCAGGGCCCCTGCTCTGTGATGAGCAGTCCAAATCTGCTAACCGATTGCTCACTTGCTGTTTGAACCAACAAGTTGCTTCTTGTGTGGGCTCATCCCCTCACCCTTGTACTTGCCATCTATAAACATCCCAACTCTGCTTGAGGTATGTAAAAATGTAAAGGTAAAGAAAACAGGAATGACTGGTATGGGGAGAGGGGGAACACCAGAAGCAAAGAATTAAAAATGAAATACAAAATAGGACAAATAACTAAGGATTACAAAGGCTATGAAGCTCAGTCCTAACAAAGGAATCTAAGACTTTGTGCTTTGCAATCCAAAGTAATAAATTGCAAACTAGGGCCCAATCTCAAAATGTGTCCTTGTGTGAATAATCATTGTTTGAGTCAGCTCTCCTATGTATTTCCATCAGATTATTTTGGGAATAGCTGTCCTTAGGATCAGAGGATCAGACCTTTTATATTGCAAATGTTACTTAAGGCAATTTTAACTTGCGGATGGTTTTCTGGTTAGCCTTATAAAAGCCTCTATATGCTTACACTTCACAAAGACCATAAATAATCATGAGTCAAGTCAGAATTTATAGTTAATTGTGGTATGAATGCCAAGGTCATCTAAATGTTTATGTTCCCAATTCATAGTTACAAATAATGCCTGCTAAATTTCCAAATGACTTTAACTACAAATAATTTGGGGAATGAAACTGAACCCTAGTTATTTATGCCTCTTTTCTGCAGGCATCAAAAGAATGATTATATTAAAACAGAAACAACAACAAAAAAAAGCATTAGCAGAGTTTGGACATGAGTAGTGAGTAATGCTACCCTAAGCAGCTAGCATAATGGGTAAACTTTCAAAACTCTGAGTGCGTATCCATGCTCATGAAGCCCAGAACTCAAGTGTGCACCTGATACTGCAGTTTGGGGGGCAAATTCAGTAATTGTACCCAGAGAGCAAATTCTCACACAGAATCCTTTGGGCTAACACTCTCTTGCGTATTTGTAGACAAGCCTGTAATTGCACTTTGTGATAGCAGTTCTCCTATTGAGACGAGCAGCGTGGATGGTGCAAGCGTGAGCTCCCTCAGCCAGTGCTGTAAGCTACAAACCCCCTCCAGACTCAAAGCTGCATTTAAAATAGCCCTGTGCTTGAAGTCACTAACTCCAGGAGGCAAGGGCAGTGGTAACACAAGCTAATGTGGTCACGGAACTCCCAGGTAGCATCTGGCTCGTGCCTGGCCAGCCTGCCATGTGAAGTCAGAGCATCTGTGTACTGGTGTGTACCTGGCAGATCTGACGTGGACAAGAACTGGCAACACTGGAGTTTGATACAGACTGCAGCAGCTCCTTTATGTATACTTCCAAATTATACTCAGGACTGTGGATCTTGGTGTGATCTTCAAAAGAAATTTAAGGCAAGAAATTTATGAGGGAGGACACAGTGAAGTAGTCCCAATATTTATATATTTACACAACATGTATGTTAAAAATTCTCCTTGAGGCTGCAAAGTTAAATGCTTGAATGTTGCATCTGTTTGTCCAGCATTAATTGCACTGGGAAGGGCTCTCACTCAAAGCACTGAATGAGGCAAGGAAAACTCATGTAATTAAAGACTTTATAGTAGTTTATATAAAAAAATATCAGAAGTAGAACTGATTGGTAGTTCTAAATGTGGAATTTTCTTACTTTGAAATACTCAATTTCGCATTTGGAATAATTCTTTTCTAACATTCAGCATTCACCATGCTACATTTAAAGAAAGGAAAAATAAATTATTTCTGCTGCTTTAGCAGGCCTAAATATGGGTACAATTTGACTGAAGTTTCTAAGCTACCTAATTTTATTGTTACCAGCATGCATCCAGATACACACAGAAAAGTTGCCATTTTTAAAGATGACTGTGTTCCTACCATGAGAATGCATCCTGTACGTTTCTTCTTTATGTGTTAAGATGTAATGCCAATTGATACTGGTTTACAGCTGCTTTATGTCTCTGCAAGAGATGCATGTCTTTGAATACAGCAAAATACCAGAAGTTTGTTTGCTTTTTAAATAAACATCTGCAAAAAATTATTTTTCTCTAGCACATATAGTGCATGTGATGGGTCTGATAAATTACAACAGCAACCATTATCTGCTCAGTCCTTGGGATGAGCTAAATAGCTTTCTTTTACATAGTTTTCCTTGAAACACATGCATCTCAAATTTCACCATAAAAGAATTTGTTATACCACACTAAGGAACTTTCAATGTATAATATATGCAAGGCTTATCCATATTTATGTACTGTAGTCATACTCTTATAAACAAATACACACTGCATAAATATGTGTTCCACTTCCAGGAGTATTTATGGTCCTAAAACATATGTACTTTCAGAATCTGTGCATTTATATACCTACATATTTGGTCATGATGTGTATGTGTTTTATAGATGCAGACATAAAACACACTACATGTTCTGTGTAGTTTTATTTTTCTGTCAAGTGCTTCAATTCCTCATTGAAGTTAATATTTGGCATGTAAAATTAAGTCAATTTCTAGGCAAGAAATAATAAGATTTTTACCATAGAGAAATGTAATGGGCACAATAAGTAGTAAATATATTCACATTGTGACTGTCAAATTACAGTTCATCAAGACTGGCCCATTTTTTTGAAAACATTGTCAATAGCTTTAAAGAGGATTCTTTTGTACACACATACGTGTGTGTGTGTACATATATATATATATATAAAGGTGTGTATGTATGAAGGATTTTTTTTTTTTTAATCCCAAAATCACTAACTCTCTTTGCAGTTTATGGAAGGAAATGGAGACTGTTGGCCAGGAAATCACATCCCAAAAAGATCACGTTCTTGTGACAATTTATCATGGAAAAAGCTGTGTCTTTCAATTGAGATGTAAAGCTGTGGTCTTGCACTTTGTGGTCAATGAAGATGCTTGGGGGTTTTTGCTATCTCTTGCAAGAAAAGGGTTATTAGCCCCTGAAGTCTTGGTTACATTCCAGTTTTAATAACTATATTTTGCCTTCATAATTCCCACTGTAGCTTCAGGTGGATTGTGGAATTTTCTTCACTTCCTGTCATAAACTATTCTGTGGTGTTTCTGTGCACTGTGTAACAGCTGCTGTGCTCTACTGCTACTGTTCAGTGCTTCTCCCCAAACTTCTGACCCTCTTTATTTAATCTTACATCATCTTTTGTTGAATTTGTACCAGTGTTTCAAGCAGCACATATTACAAACCATTACCAAATGGGAGTTAATACAAAAGCTTAATGTACTATTTTCCAGTTGCATCTTTTATATCTGCTTGACAATCTACACATGGCCTACTGAGGACTTAAAAAAATATTAGAAACAAACAATACAGATTTTAGGGGCCCCCACTTCCTCCATGAGTCCCATCCATTAGTAATAAATGGGGATTAAACAGCAGTTAAACACATTTCAGATAGGCTGCACCCATAGAGTGTCATTAGCACTCTTCTTGAATGTGGAGCATGTAGCTCTCTTGCAGAAGAAGCTGAGGCAGCAGGGAAAAAGGAGGATGATAGCTGATTTTTATTTTTTCCCTCCTGCCCACTGATTTAATAATTACTTACTGGAATTTGTGTCAAAAGATATTTAGGATTTTTTCTTTTTTCTGTTTCAGTTTTGGGGATCTTGTTGAGAGAAAATACGTTTATTATTTACACTTTTTCTCCAATAATTTATTACTTGATTGACCTGGGTTTTTATGCTTTTTGCTATCCATGTCATCTGATCTTGTTAGTTCATATCTGTTCTTGGTTTTATTTAATAGCCAGAGCAGTATCTTTTTCTGTTTAGGATTGATTGACAGTGGAACATTCTGGCTAAGAGCTATGGAGTCAAACCACAGACTGAGACACTGTACAGACTGTACATCCTCGGAGTCTGCCAGCAGACCATTCCTTGCAAAATATTACCAAGTCTAACTATGAATTCCGGAATAACAGTTTCTTGGCTATTTGTAAAGACAATGTGGAGTATAGTTAGTAGGTTTGCATTTCTTGCCAGAAAACCATAATCCGACGCTTGTGTCAATACATGGAAAACTTTTGCTATGATTATTTGCCGACAGTTGTTGTGCATGTAAGAAATGTGTGCTTTCATTCATCAGCATGCTCTGTGCTTGTACATCCTTTGGGCCTCGTTGTTCCCAGTTTGATGAAGTAGGGAGGACTGGAAGTCGCAGCGCCTTCCAGTGATGCTTTCCTCGCAGTGGCAGTGCATGGGTGCTGCTTTCTAGGTGAACGACTTCTTGCTTGTTCCTCCCTTCTGACAAAACGGTACCTGTGCCAGTTGTACCTGCGAAAGGTAGGAGTCCTGTGACTGTCCTCTGGATGGGCAATACTGAGGCAAAAGAATAAAAATTATTGGATTCTGCCTGTAGCTGGTTTTGCAGGGGGTGGTGCGCTGGGAGAGCTGCTGTAGGGGAACAGGCTCAATGGGAGCTCAGGCCAGGCCCCTGCCATGCCTCTGGAAGGACAGCGTGGCAGCAGCTGAGAGCCCCTGTCTTACGCGGTAGCTCACAAATTGCCCATTTGTTTGCAAAACAGTTTTACGTATAGGTTATTACACATGAATTAACTTCATATCTTTTTAAAGCAGCGCAGAGATGGAAAGCTCTGTAAACCTGTAACTATTTGTACTAGTAGAGTTGTGCTACATCATCAAAAATCTGCAAGATGGACTAAACAAAACCACATACAAAAAGTGAACAAACTTGAATTACATGTTAAGAGCTCTCATTTCCTTACTATCCCTAAATAAATACTATTGAGACTGGCTTTCAGCCATCATTTTGAAGGATTTATCATTGCTGCCGTTTGACACTGCAAATAAGTTGCAAATAAGTAATTTGGCTTGTAAAGAAAAAGAAATTTGTTTTGTAAAAAACAAGATAGCACAAAAGCAACACTGTGAAAAATGTATTACTCCACCTCTTTGAACTCAATCCTACTGCTACTGAGGTCAATGGAAAAAATCCCATCCTCTTCTCTGGTGGTAGGCTATATTTAAATATTTATCTTCTGAAATGGTAGACTTCACATTATTTTGGTCAGGTTTGTTGTGGTGATTTTCTTTCTAGTCTGAGTCTCGCTATGTTTGGGGGTGGGGGGTGTGAATTTTTTTTTAATTACATTCTTTGTGTACCCCCATTACTTGAGGGTGTTGCTATAACCGCATATGGAGATGAAGTTTAAAGCTCGTTTCTGAAACCCGGGGCGTGTGGCAGGAGTCAGCGTTTCCGCGGCGGGGGCGGCGGCTGCCCGCTCCCCTCAGCCTGGCCCGGCCCGGCCCTGCCCTGTCCGCGGCGGGCGCCATTTTCCGGCATTCCGCAAGCGGGTGCTGCCATCTAGCGCCACGGACGGGGCTGCGCCCCCGCGGGCACCGCCGTCCCGAAGGCGACGGGAGTAAATCGCCGCCAAACCTCGGACCGAGCGGGGGTGTTTTCGGAGCGGCGCGGCCCTCCATGCCGATGCTCGACCGGCCATAGATGCACCCGGGGGGAAGGGGGAGGGGAGTGTCACGGCACCTGCGGGCGCGGCGGGCTCTGAGGCGGCTCTGCCCCACGCGCGCGTCCCTAATGGCCACCCGGACCCTCACGGTCGCCCGGGTCCTTCCGCCGGCCGAAGCGTCTCCTCCGAGTGACTTGCGACCGGGGAAATCGACGTTTCATCCGCCGCCTCCGGCGTGCGGCAAGAGTGGGGCTCCGTCACGGGAAGGGCTTGCTCAGGGCCGCCTTGGCGAGGAGCAGTCTCCCGTCACCGGGCCGCCGGAAAGTACCCAGTGAAGGCTTGTTCTCTGTGCAAAGGGCGAAGCCTCGAGGTTCTGTTGATCATATTTTTTATTTTCATAGCGTGGTCTTGGTTTATTTCTGTGTTGGATTTTCGTATTGTAGAGTGCCTTTCATTTATAAAGCTTTTTGTAAAGTATTTTTAATAACAAAAAAGAGTTTAGAAAACCTGGCATAAACAGACATGTAATTTGTAGATACATTTGTAATTTGTAATAATGGAAATGTAACTTGCATTTTAGGGCAGGGAAGTGGGATTTAGTTTTAATTCGATTTAGAAACTGCTGCAGTTTTTGCAAGCCAAATCCTGAACCAGGATGCTCCCAGCAATGACAACCATAAATTTAATATAACCAAACCAAAGAGAGTAATGTTTTCCCCTTAGTCAAAGTGAATTGCATAAATGAAAGTAACTGTGAAAACTAATAGCAGTGTTAGTTTAGTGTAACTTCAGAAGGTGATTTTTAACTCAAGAAATAAGTACATCATGCTAGTTTTTAGACACGTAATTAACATCACATTATTGATGAAGCTGCAAGTATGCTTAGCTTTGGCGCGCTGCATCTTAATCTTGCACTAACACTTTTGTCTGGCTAAGAGCCTCTGATTGCCATGGACAGGCTTAAAAAAAAATAAAGTATTTTCTCAGATCTGTGCAGCAGCAATTTTCTCTAATATCCTGGTCTCCTGGATCTCCAGTGAGAACAGAGAAGAGTTTTGCCCTTGATATTTAAAGCAAAAAAACATTCTTCCTCTCATGAACACTGAAGTGTATTTTCTCCCTTTTATAAAATTGGATTTTGAAGCTGGGAAATACGTGACGCTTTGAATGCTTTGTAGTATGGCTTTTTGAGGGTTGAGAAACCAGTTCCAAGAGGCTCTTTTTAAGTATTCGTCTTTAAGTTTGAAATCTAGTGTGGGATGTTTTTGTGAAATTTCAGGAGCAATACTCTGATCTCATCTTGATCTCTCCTTTCCAGCTCGCATGCAGGGTAGCGGGTAGACAAGAAACCAGTGGAAGGTGAAAGAGGAAGATTTTAGAGAGAAAAGGCATCACCTGGGGTAAGTGAGGGGCAATGGTGGGGGAAGAATGAAGTGAGTCAGCATGACACAGATGTGTCTGCTTGGAAACCACAGCAAGATCTTCCCACTGCACTGTGTGAGCCTCTTAAAAGCAAAATCCAGACAGAGTCTGTCTCTCTATAAATCTTTTCCCCCTTTCCATTACTAGTTGGGTATTGTTGGCTCTAAGCCACCTGATTTTACTATGATTTATTAACTGCTATGCATTATATATGAGATTCAGGTTTACTGAAGAGTTACCCTTATGGTCAATGTTGCATACAAATCAGCTACTGTTAGAGAGGTTTATTGCATCTTTTTATGCGGCTAGGAGTTTTGTTAGGGAGTGTTAGACTTTGTGACTTGTAAAACAATACCTTAAAAAAAATTCTCATCTGTATTTTACGTGGTGCATGTATTACATGGAGTGCATTGTATAGCCCTGTTTGGGTTACGATCAGTACTAAAAACCTGCGTACTTGGGGATGGAGGGACAGGATGGACTGATTTTTCACAAAGTTCCTAATAAACATATAAAGTTAGATAAATTGCTGTTTTGTACCAAAAGAGAAACTTTTGACTGCATGAAATAGGCGATAATATGTTCTTTTGTGTGGAAATATGACTTGCAAAAGTATCTGTGATTTAAACGATAAGACTGTACATTTGAGAGATGCTGCTGCCTGAAGAAGTTACACTATTGCGCATTGCTTACTGCTGTTCTTTCTCACATTATTTGGTGGAAGTTCTGCAGCAGAGTTTGGCCTTTGGTCATACCCTCGTCTGTGATTATTCCAGTGATGTCACTGAGTTTTGCTTTATGGCATCTTTGCTTTTCATTTTCTACATGCAGATTATATGTGCTCTAAAGATGGGTAAATAAATATAGGGGAAAGAAAGGTTGATTTTAAACTCCCTATAAAATAATGTAAAAATATGACCGTTTTTCAACAGTTTGCGAATTTTATGCGAAGGTGGGGGGAAGGGCAGGAAGAATAAAGTGGCTATGCCTTTTTTAATAAAATAATACAGCAAATTGCAGACACAGAATTGACCATAGGGATGTCAAAAGGACGTGGGGAGGATAAAAGGTAGAATACGGGGTTTCACCACGTCTGAAATTTTGCTGTTACATTCAAACCACAAGCATTGCAATCTGTTTTGGTCTGATGTGTTATGAAGTGTTTGTGAAGAAAGGAGTTATTGTTAGGTAAAAGCATTATGTACTAAACCGGAGATAGGCAAATATTTCTGATTTTGTTTCCTTGTGAAAGATACTCCCAACAAACTACAGAAATGTTTATAGACATTACCCTTTTATGTAAGTTTTAGTTATATTACATTTCATTATTTTTAATTTATTTCGTACTGGAAAAAAATGGAAAGAATTAGTGACTTGAATTAACTTTTTACCAAACTATATTGCAAATTTAGACACTGTTCCTAGAAGGCAGTTTATAGAGAGCCGTGTTATGAGAATAGAAAATACAGGAAAATGATTCTTGCTTCTCAGGATATGAATTTAGTATCATTTCATGTGTTCCAGATATGGATAGCCTGAAAGCTTCAGGCAACATATAACTGACTCTCCTATCACTCTTTACTCACAGTTATACTGTTTCATTTTATTTTGTTCTTTGTTCACAAAAGAATGAAACAGTCTGTTGGAAGAGAAAACTTTGTGGGGGCTCCACAGTGTTGTCCTATTAAAGATATTTAACTGGACAGAGATCACCCAGAAAAGATTTAAGGTTACCTTTTCAGACTTGTTTTGAGTTGTTTTGTTTAGGACATTTTATAAACAATACAAGCTTCTACATCTGAAATACATTTGAACATATATCACCAGCACTGTCTTCAGAAGCATGGTCTATTTCATACGCAGATGAAATGGTAGATATAAAAAAAAAAAAATTAAAAAACAGAGATGATTTGAGTTTGTCTAAATGCAGGGCTAATGTTGAATCACATTTTGTTTCTGTTTCATGGACACTTGGAACTGGCCCAAAGTCCTCGTTTCTTGGCAAAGCAGACACTGTTCTACAGACAAAAACCTAATTAAACTGAGTGCTACCTGTGGCAAGGACATGTAGAAATTCAGAGAGTTCAAGCAATCAAAACAAAGCATTGGTTTTCAGCTCTCAGATCTGTTTTTGATAACATGCTGCATAGGGTTTTTTTCTGATGGGTTTTTTGTGGGTTTGTTTTGAGAACTGTGTCTTATAAGAAGTCAAAAATGAAGCAGTCTTTAATGGTAGCAAATATCCCCATTGTACATCACTGATTCTGTTTCTTTTTCATGTTTTCTGTAAATTAATACACTCTCATAAGGGAAAATTGGTGAAGAAAAATCAGATAAATAAAAATGAAACATTTAGCAGATGACTAGGATGACATTATTAGCTACTGAAATGATACGGCTTGATGAAATCATAGCACTGAGGCAATATTTTGACTTTCTTCAGTTTCCTGTGTGACACAGCAAAAATTTCATGGCTTCTAACGTTGGCATTTCAAATGCTCCTTGTCAAAGTTAGTGAAAACATAGCATTCTCTTGCACCCTTGCCATTTAAGTATAAATGGCAAAGCAACTCACCAGTTCATCTCTAATCTGCTTGCAATCCTCATCAACTCATTTGTATGTTTTTCTGCTTTATCAGGGCCAAAGAGTAGAAAACGATCCCTACCAAAACGTACTAAAAAGAACATTTTGAGGACAGCTCTAATATTATGAGAAACCTAGTTGCTGTGCTGTGAGGATTGAAATATATATCTGTATTTCTTGAATGTTAGTGTGTTATTATTAGTGTGTTATTAACTGAACAGGACAAAAAAGGCATGAATGGGCAAATATTGTGATATTGATATGTATCTGATTATAATTGTTTTGAGTATACAGTTTTCAGCTCAGAACATAATTGTGAAGTGTTCCAAGATAATCTGAAGACATGGTGCTTTTTTAAAGCAAAGATATTGGCATCTGATATGGTGATCTTGCGCCATGTTGTCATGAGAGAGGTTACTATGTAGCAACAGTTCAATATCGTCCTTTGGACTTTTCTGATAGACCACTTAACTATCTCAGCTTTTGCAGTGATCATCTCATTTATCTAGGATTATTGCAGTGAATTTACTGTTTGGTTTTCTTCCAGAACTGAAATGTCAAGTCCGGTGTCATGTATGCAGTAGCTTTGTGCTGTGAGAGCTCAGCAGATCCACCAAAAGCTGCTAGTAGTTGATCTTTGGATAGAGCTAGAAATAAATAAATCCTCTTTAGCAGATCAATATTCATCCCATTTAATGCTTGATGTGAAACTTGTGGATTTGAAGTAGTAATGCTGATGTACAGCTAATCGTTGAAATGGGCATTAGGGCTTTTATAGCATGGCAACATATTGTCAGGCAGGAAGGAGGAAAGTGTTGAGTACATCCTAAGGGGGTGAAAAACTCTGTAACAATATGTAATTTAATGCACATTTGTAATCCACACAGTGTCCTACATTGCAATGATTTGCCAGGTTACGGGCTAATACTGTACATCCAGTGTTTATTCCAGGGGTTTACTTAGTAAAGCAGATGATTGCCCCTTCAGTGGGTCTTTTCAGTCTAAATATAATCACCCAGTCAGATTTCAAGCCATAATTTTCCTCTTTAGTACTCCCCTCTCAACTAGTTGCTCATCTATCCAGCTATAAGCAAGTACATGGAAGGTGTGCTTCCCATGGTACAGAATGTATGTATGTATCTTGTACTGAACATGTGTATACATTTGTGTAGGTATATATTACCTGCTTAATAAATTTCTGTCTAGAATTTGTATTGTACATATTTCAGAGAAACAGAAGGAGAATTTCCAGACAAATTCTTAGACAAAGGATAAAATATCAGTAAAAAAGTTCTGGGACAGTTTAAGAGCACATCTGAAAAAGTTTTGTGTGTTGTTTTTTCGTTGTTGGGATTTTTTTTTCCAAGATGTGATTTAAGGATTTTCTTTTTTCTCTTTATTCTGCTGTGGTAATTAAATATTTAAGGCCATTATCTTCTTTCTTAAAATTAATAAATAAAAGTCTTAAGTGAGGAATTACACTAGACCAGATAAAGATGGTATTGGCAAACATGAAGAAAGTTGAGGGTTGAATTTTCTTCTGTGCAAAAACTATGTTCTGATCTTTATTATCTTAGTGGCACTGTAAAGAGCTGTGTAATATTTTGCCACAGCATGCTCTGGTTTTCAAGTTCAGCTGCAGTTTCCAGATGCTGTGCTGGCTAGCATATACCTTGGTGGACTGTTACTGTAAGACGATGGAAGCAAAATGAGCCTCTCTGGCAGACCTCAGTCCTTGGGCGATTGCAGGAAATACCCCATTTCTTATTCATCAGACAGAAAGACTTCCGCAAAATTGTGAAGTCTCATTATCTTTAAAGGTGAAGCAAAAAATGCAGTTGTTTCATACTCCCCTTGTATGAGAAACACACATTTATGGATATTATGCAACATGACAGAATACATTTGTATCATACTCTTTTGCTATTATCATTAGCTGTTTTGCTAAGGAGTCCTTTAATCTTAAAACTACAAGAAACATACAGAGAAATACTTGCTGATGCAATGTCTCCTGAACTTCCACCCTTCTGAAGACAAGGTAAGGGGCAGTAGAGCTGTTACCTTCCTATATAATAGCAAATCTATATTCCTTTTAGTAAATCTTTCCTGCACGACTTCGGTTTGTAGTGGGTCCAAGTTTTTGCAAAAAAGGCTGTGGGAGACAGTGGGGAGGATTAGGTTTGTCTGCAAAACGGACAAATCACTGAGAAGGAAAGAAATGTCCAGTTGTATTTCATGCCATGGAAGGAAGATGGTTTGGAGGGCACAGGCAGTGACAGAGTGGGAACTTTCTGGGTTGCTCTGTCCTCTGTCAGTGAGGGTTAAATAGTCCGGTTAAGTGCTCTTCTTCTAATCCTGCTTCAGTGTCCATGATAAAAAGTGGTATGGGCAATAGGTGTTTGCTGTGTTACGAGGAAGGAATGCTGATCAGATTTTGTTATATTCACCAGCCTGTTTTTTCTGCTACCTTCTAGCATTAACTGCAGCAATTTTACATGTTCCCCAGTTCTTAAGAAAATGTAATCAAAATTAAAGCCATTCTATTTATAAATACTTCTGTAAGCTTACAAAACTTCAGAACATTGGCAAGAATAAGTGTTTTCCTTCCTATAATGAAAAACTTTTCTGTTTTTCAAGAAAACTTATGTCTGCTTTTTCCAAAGACTAATGAAGAACTATGCTGCCATGGGAGCTAAATACAATGTTCTGCATTTCAGATGCTCCATTTAGGAGGCAGAAGCCTGTCTTGGCATACTATTTAAAACAAACAAACAAAAAAACCCCAAATCCACAAACCCAAAAAAACCCCAAACCAAACACAAAACCAACCAAACAAAAAAAATCCCCAAAGCAAACAAACCCCCCCCCCCCCTTTATTGTTGACACGCCATGTATTGATTTAAAGGGAGCATGTAGAACTTATTATCGGTTGTGTGTGGAAATGTATGGAATGGTCAATGCCCTACTGTCACGTTCTTTTTCTGTAGCGGAAGAGCAGGATACTAATAGGGATTGTTACGAAAGCTTACATTGACATCCTACGGACATTAATGACTTCTGAGGCACTGTGAAGCTTTCTGTATTGCTTTTATTGCGAGTGGGAAGTTAGCCACGTTGTGGCAAAGGTTGCCAGATCAGTGCGCATGAGTAGATCATAAGTTCGGAGGAAGAGAGAGATCTGCTGGCCTCTCCATCATAAGAGGATGCTTAGCGGAAGCACTTAGAAAGTGACATTCATTTGATTGCTTCCATATAAGGCCTACTTACCTAAACACAGCATGTGACCTGTAGAGGTAACAGTCTGCTGAACACTTTGAAAGACTTTGCATTTGTCAGTTATAGCAGTATGAAGTTAAGTTAGGGGACAAGATAAAGGTATAGGTTCATGCATCCTTCTTTACACTGCTGCCCATGTGTACAGATGGTGAGTCCTCTGAATCAGTTGAAATTTGCAAACATGAAGCGATCTTCCCCGTTGTGGGTAAGAGATGGTCAGTCTGGTCCTAGATTTTGATCTCTTCTTAATTGTGTTCTTAGTAAATGTTAGTTGCTTTTAGTTGCTACTTCTGTATTTAAATAGATACTGTGAAGAATCATATTTTTGAAATATCTTACTGATGATTTTAACTGAGAAATAAAAAATAGGTTTTGGTTTATTTTATGGATTTCTAAATCAACTCTTGCTCATAAGGAAGAATAATCAAACTCCCAGCCTTGCTTCAGTGAAGTTGTTTTAGTTCTGATGATACAAACCCTTCAGTTTCTTCCCAATGCTGTAGAGAGGTTGGGGTTTCCCACTATTAAGGGCTCAAACCTGATCCTAGAAAAGACCTGTACACTGTATGATGAAGCCAAGGAATAACTAGGATTCTGCACTGCTGTGTTTTGTGTTTTTTTGGTTTTTTTTTAAAGAATCTTTGAAGTTCAACCTGCATAGCAAATGTTTTGGTATTTTTTTTAAATGGCTCTTTGCCGAATTTTTGGGGTTTTTTCATTCTGCTTTCAGAGCGCATAGGCGGGTTCAGACAGGAAGTGCAGCCTGAAAGGCTAGGCCAGATCCGGAGGGATTAGTTGCAGCAAAAGGCTGCTCTGTGATCCTGAGTTACTTTCTTAGTAGTATGGCAGAAAAAGAAAACACACACATTCTTGTATGTGTCCAGATCTTTATTCAAAGCAAATCCAGCAGACAGATGGAAAATTAAATCACCCTGATACGGCATTTAGGAACATTCTTGTCAATATAAATGCTGATGGTGGTGTCCTTTTCTTTTGGGCTTTAAAAAGCAGGTGATTTTTACGAAACAAAGTCAAAGTCTCTATAAACTGTCATTTCCAATGACAGAGCAGCAAATTTTTTTTCTACTGTGGCTCTTGGAAAAACTTTATGCTTAAAGGGGAAATTAATAGGTGTTGCTTAAGGAAGAAGTTCAAGGGTGAGTTTTCACCTACTTGAAGGTGTGTTGAAAATGGATAGAATGTTTTTGGTTTTTTTTCTTTTGCTTCATTTTGTCTGGTGGCCAGTGAAAGAAATCTGTTGAAATTACAGAGACCTTAAACTTTTCTATCCAGCTACTTAAGTGAAAAAAGGAAGTCCTGAACATCTCTTTTTGTTAACACTGTATTTTTACAGTGTTTTATATCTGCTTATGATGAATGTAGAGAAGTCTTTGGAGTTAACTTTAGATAATTCCCTATATGGACTAAAGATATATAAAGATTCTAGATTTATGTTTTTGCATGCAAATGTTTCCCACCTAATTTATCTGAAACTTTAAGAATAAAAATAGCAAGGAAAGACAAAAAGTTTTAGAAGGCTGCTTTAAATGATCGCCTAAACACCTTTAAGCAGAAATAAGGAGAATCTCGCTTTGGTTATTTTGGGGGGTGAGGAGTGGTGTTGCTGCTGCTGTGGTGTTGTTTCCATTACTGAAAAATAAAGGACAATGTATTTGTTACGTTCTGTCAGTGTGAGATGTGGCTTCTTTATACTGTGCAAGATGTGGAGGTGCGAACACCCAGAGAGGTTTTACAATTAGCATTGATTGTAAAGACTTTGTTTTAAAGTTTCCTGCATCAAGCTGCCCAAACGTCATTCCTAGTAAAACCTGTAAGAATAAGGCACGGTTTGAAACCACCAGCTCATGTAGAATATTAGCTAGCTGCCATTTTTGCTGAAGATCTCCTTTCAAGCTCTTTAGTATAGCAAAGTTATTGAATTTCTTTTTTTTCACAGTCCAAAGAAGACATCTGCTATGTAAGTAGTTGTATATAAATATCATATCTTTGTCTCCAATAATTATTTCATATTCAGAGATCTAATATTGAGGCCAACAGACTGAGTTGGCACAGAGGAGCAGAAAAGGGAATTTGTGATATACTGGAAGCATGTCAAAAGCCTCTCGCCCCTCCTCCTCCTCCACAAAAGGTAAAAGGCAACGGAGTGTTTGGGGTTTTTTTTCCCCCTTTTATAGTTCTGAAAACAAAAAGAACAGCAGAGGGAGCCCCTGCATGGCTTAAATCGTTGGGCTTAAAGAAAACGGAACAAGTGCTTGCACAGGGTGACAAATCTTTGCTGCCCTCTTTTGAGCCTTTCGCGTAAAGCAGTAGCTGCTGAAGGCACCTCCGGGAGTGGCCGCCCCCAAAACGCCTCACTCCCCTGTGCAGCAGAAGTTTCGGGGCGGGCAGGTGCTGCGGGCAGTCGGCAGGGACACCCAACAGTATGATCGCGGTTTGGGGCTCGATGTTACCTGCAAAATGCCCTTGCAGATCACTAGGCTATTTGTTTAACTAGTCTTCTAATTAGATTTGAATGTGTGGTGTAGTAAGTAAGCATTTATCACAAGTGCACGCATATATTTTTATATATAATGTGCTAAGAAAATATTTACCCTACGTCTATCAGTACATAGAATCCTGTCTTTTAGGCATCTCTCAGCATCATTTGCAGAGTCATTGAGTATTTTCCACCAATGTTACATTGCACTGTATTCTCACAAGCAGTTTAAACCCAAATATGCTGTTTGCTTCACCTCTGGATGATTTTTATAAGCATCTGATTGAACATGACAGACAGTGCTAACACAAACCTGAGAAGCAGATCTGGAACCCAAATATCCTGAAGTTTTAGTTTTTAACGGTGTGCTGAAACAGCTTTAATTTTTTAATTCTAGTTCATAGAAAATGGAGTGTGCTGTTCAAGAGACTACAATACACTTTAGTTGTAGCTGGTCAATTATTTATTGACAAAGCTTTTCTATTGCAGAATAACTAATCAATCTGTATAGTCTCATCTGAATTTATTTTGACATGGTTCATAACAGACCTTCTGGTCAGAGTTAGACACCTCAGACCATCAAGTTACCTAGAGAAGTTCCCATATGTCTATAAAAGAAACAAAATCCAAATGTGCCAACAAATACTACTGGACTATTAGTTTGGTTTTTATTCTTTCCTCCTCCTAAAATGTTTGAAAGGACTTGACTTTATCTTGCTGTGGTTTGGTGGATATTTTTAAAGTATGAAAAATTTGCTAAGATGGCAAAACTACTGCTTCTCCTAATGAATATGTAATGATAATGAAAAATCATATGTAACCAGCCATCCTTATTGCCTCCCTGTTAATCAGAGTGAAAAACATGGGGGTCTCAAAGGCCATGACAGAGTTAGGATCAGGGTATGATGTGATTCCTATACTTGTACCTGCATTTAGTACCTGTTTGGACAGAAACATAGGAGAATGTTTTGTGTGTGCAGGTGAGCTTGTTATTTATGCAGAGGACTATGTCTGTGTGGATCAACCTCCAGGCTGTTCCCTGCAGGCAGGTGCATTCCTCCACCAAGCTCCACAAGCATTGCTACATCTTTCCATTTAACAATTTTCATTGCTGTGTGAGCACAGGATTTGGCAGGATCAGAGGTTACTAGCATGCTGCCTTTACTGTGATTTCACCGTGGCCTGAGTGAGCCAGTCTTGAAATCTGTCTTTTATTTCTCTTTTGTGTTATTGTTGGTGGGAGATTTATTTCTATCCTGTTCCTGCTGTCGTTATTTTATATAGGCTCTTGTTAGTCTTTTGTATTTTTCATTTCCAGCCTCAGGTCAATTTAAGTCTTGTGGCTCTAAACTCTCCTTGCTTCGAATATAAGAGTCTTCACCTCTGTGTCTGTCCTGAAACTGTAATTACATGAGACAAATTGTGTAATAATGTAACCAGCACTGGCTGGAGACAGATCTGCTCACTGTCCTTATTTTTCTTGTAACATTACTGGCTTAATTTGGTGTTGCTCTAATCACTTCTAACTTTTTTCCCTCTGATGTATTTAGTTGTAGAAATTTACTGTGAGGGTCCAGAATTGTCTGCCAGGCTTTACTTTTCCATCAGTCATTTGTCTGGTTTTCCTTCTAAACTTACCTGCCTGTTGATTTGTGTAAGACATCTAATTTCATTAATCTTTATATCTCATCTTTGTATCCAATCTTTCTGTATCATAATTTGTACTTTTAATTGAATAATACAAATTATCTAAGGGATGCTAGAAATTGCTGCCTGCATGATGCATTGAGAGCTGATTCCCAAACTAAAGTTGATGGTCCATTTTGGAGTAATATTTAATGCAAGGAACTTGTACCTTCAGCAGGTTGTGGAATTAACCTATCTGAACTTATTGCTGTGCTGAATAGGCACCCGGCAGGTCAAAGCAGCATAACTTCCAACTCTACCATGTAATGCAGCAGTGAGTCTCTGTATCCCTACACCACACTGTGATGTGTCCTGTAGAGATCTAAATAAATAGGTTTCTGTATTCCGTGTAATACTATATTATCCAATTCTAGTTCAGGTCTCAGATGTGCTACAGCCATGCTAAATTTTCACCCAACCTAATTAACCATGCTTTCCTCCTTCATTGAAAGCATCATCAGCTGGGAGCAAACCCACACAGAGATCTTGTGTTGGTTTTGCATGAGTGTAAGATGATAGGGATTTGTGCACGTGCTTAGCTTTTGGGATATGAGTAGTCCCACTGAAGCCAGTGGAACTGTTCATGTGTTTAACTTTAAACATGTTTGAAAGATCAGATCCCCAGTGGCCAATTCTGTTCCTGATGAACAAGCAGAAATAAAATCCAGCCTCCACGGCAGAGCTGCAGGACCAGTCAAAAGAAAAAGAAATAAATGCATATTTTTTCCACTAAAATAGGTAGGCTTTTTATGCTTGGAGTGAGTAAAAAAAAAAAAGTACCTTTTGTGCAGACCAGATTTATGAGTAGGATTAAATATTAAGTTAATTTACACAATTGCAGATGACTTAGTAGAAATATTAAATAAAGTTACAAGTCCTGAAATAAACTTCTTAACCATCCGGTGTAATTTCTGCAGCTTTGTTAATCAACTCACTTCTGTCTTTGGAAGCACTGAGGAGGCTAAGAAAAAAAGCCCAGGAATGAATCTAATATTTTCATCTTTCATGAGAGAAGTAAAACAAGTTTATTTCCAGAAGTGTATTTCCTTACAGGCAATTCCTTTTTGTTTGGTAAATTTTGACTATGCTCTAGATGCACTTCATGGTGCTGAATGGCCTTTATTTCCTGATGTCTTTTATTTGTAATATCCAATTCAATTTCTGTGTGAATGTGGCACCTATCAGTTCATTCATTCATTCTATGAACTTGCTTGTAAAATGCTTCTGGTTTATCACAAAATGTGTATGTGTATATGAAGATCTCCTGCAAACAGATACATCTGTTCAAGAGGTTACTTACAAAACTTGTCTGTTTCAGCAGCAGTGGCATAGCTTTTCATAAGACACAGTCAGACTTCAAAATATCAATTATGCAGGTTTGCAAGAGAAGCATATTAACTTAATATGTCATTACCTTAAGAAGCGAGATTTTTCCGTTTTAGACTTCCTAAAACTTCTAATTTATTTTTTTAATGCTATAAAATATTGGATGCAAGATTTTCTACCACAATTTAAATAGTATTAGACAGGTTATACTAATCCATAGTTGAAAAAGTATTTACTATTTGTCATTCTTCCTTAAACTATGAGAAATTGTTGTACTCAAAGTGCATGAAAGTCTTAGTGTTTTGATGCTAACATTTCTTTGCTATTTGCCGACAGAATGGTGCAACGCAACGCACAATATACAATAAACCATCTCCAATGTTAACATTAACATTTTTCTAATCACCTGCCATATAGAGAATGTCTTGATGATGCTCAATAAATAATATTCATCATGTTATATGACCTTCATTTCCTTAACTGGAAGCTTTACAGTTTGCACATCTGTCTCATCTGACCATAAAGAATAACTGTACAAAATGCCAACATCCTAGCTCAAGGGTAACACGGAAATTAATTGTTCCAGCTGCTGACCTGTTAGAAGTATGTGTATCATTCCACATCCTGTCTTGCTATCTTTGTATTAATATGTTTATAAATTATGTATAATGTATATGTATTTGTAGTTATCCCTTAATAACTAAACAATTACTTGTATTGATATATCTGACATATATGCACGGGGAATATGGGAAGTACTTTTGTTCCATGCTGCAAGGTTTTTCGAACATTGTAGCCAGGGAAAATGTGACTTCCCTTAATGTGTTTTCCTCTGTGAAGAATGAGTGTGTGGAGTTCCATGTTTGTCTCCCAGTATGTTCCACAGTGAAAATACCAGGTTCATAAGTACACCAGTATTTTTCATATTTTTTTTCTAACTGTTGGTCTTATCAGTTCAGCAATTTGGCACTCAGCCTGCTTTTTTTGTCCTGTAATATCACTAATAGTAATGATTCAGCACGGCAAATTGTCTTTGCTTGAATCCATGCAACTTTCATTTTTTCTCCATCAACCCTATCAGGGTCCATTTCTCTTCTACAATGGATGGCACAGGAGACATAAAATAGTCCAAATAAAAGCACGACTGTCTCAATACCCATCAGGTCTATAGTTTTCAGGAAATAAGTAGTGATAAATCAGAGGAACTCCTGGAGCAACAGATCGGATCATAGCGTGGCACGAGAAATCCATGTAAGGCTGTTCTAATTCATACTTACTCATCTTTTCTCCATCTTTGTCCTGATCCCACAAACAACAAAACTGAAAACCAAGACTATTTCCTTGGATTTGTCTCATGTAATGGTACTCAGCAGACTCTTGTAGTGGAAGGCAAGGCAAAATATAGCCCCGTGAGCTGGTTTCATGGGGCTCAAAATCAGCACAATTCAAGAGGTGTTTTTTGTCCTAACAGAGCATGTAAAAATGTTTCAACACTCCCAAGTAAAATCCTGAAGGATATTCCAAAGTACTGTCATTTGATTTGGGTATATTTCATATGCTGTTCTATCTTTCCCCAGAAACAAAAATCCCATTTACTTTTTTTTTTTTCACTTGTTTAGCTTTACTATGGAAAATATTCAGTTTAATGAAAATGTTGTTATAATTTATTGAGGTGACTGAGTTTAACTTTATCAAGCTAAACTACTCCTAAAAAAAATAAAAAATAGTACTTATTCATTAAAACTGAAACCTTTGCAGTACTACACTTGTGACTGAAAGTCCAATGTGATGTACTGAGTGCAAATTTTGATTTCTACATCTTATCTACTGCATCAAAAAATAAAATAGTCTGAATCTCGGGTGTGAAAAGATGAAGGTTAAAAAGCCAAAACAAAACCAAAAAAACCAAAACAAACAAAAAAACCAGCCCAAAAACAGTAGAGGGAGTAGAGGTTCATTTTGCATTATATCTATTTCTATCTTGTTTGAGTTTTTTATTGGAAGAAAATGCTATTCATATACACTTTGGGAGCACTGTGAAATACATACCAGGGTCTGTAAGCTCTTGTATTTTTCCTCCTGTATCTAAGAACTGATGAGAACTTTTCCCAGCCTCTCTCTGCAAATGGTTATTTGGCCCCCGGTGCCAACGAGCAGTTTGACAGGCAGAGAGCTGAGGCCGGTAAGCTCTGTGTAATTCTCATAGCCCTTTTGCTTCATTTTGATTGCAAAAGATCTGTCCTGATGCCTGCTCCAGTGCAGACTGTATCAGTGTACGTGTTGTTTCTGGTCATTTCTTGTATAAACAAAAACTACTTAGTCCATTCAAAGATGCTTTGTAAAGTCATATAAACATCACTATTCTGTATCTAGAAGCAGTGGCAAAATTCCTGTTTTTCTCCAACCTTCAAGATCTTTATGTCTTATTCCAACTCATTGGCCGCTTTCTAGGGCATGCTCAGCTAAGTGACATTGCAAGTTCCTATAAATTGCTTTGATTCTAATTTCATGATTATTCCTTTGTATATTCTCTTGAATATTAGGAAAAAAATTAATTATGCCACGTTTTAAACCTCATTTGTGCCTTTATTTCTTACCAGATACTCTAATGGAAACCACATTTCTTCAGATGCTGATATTAAACTAGGATATACTAAAAGACAGGTAGATAACATTTTCTCCTTTTGAATTGCACTGTTGTTCTACCTTATCCATATTTTACTTGTCTTTATATTTTTATTTCCTATTTCCTCCCCCCCCGCCATTCTTTCCCCCTGTGTCTCACAGATGGTCTACTATCAGCAGTAGTGCTTTTGTAAATACTGCAGCTCAGCAGATCTAGTCCTGACACAGGTGGTGTCAAAGCATTCATCCTAACAGGCTGAATCTCAGTTTAGTTCCACCACCATATATATCCAAATGATTCATTGTCTGGGTCGAATGTACATGAAGCTCAATTTAATCATTTAGAGCCTGATTAGCAAAAGAGGTTAGCAAATGTGATGCCCACCTACAAGAAGGGCCAGAAGGAAGATCTGGGGAACTACAGGCCTGTCAGTCTGACCTCAGTGCTGGGGAAGGTTATGGAGCAGATCATCCTGAGTCCCATCACGTGGCACGTACAGGACAACCGGATGATCAGGCCCAGTTAGCAGGGGTTCATGAAAGGCTGGTCCTGCTTGACTAATCTGATCTCCTTCTATGAAAAGGTGACCTGCTTAGTGGGTGAAGGAAAGGCTGTGGATGTTGTCTACCTGGACTTTAGTAAAGCCTTTGACATCATTTCCCACAGCATTCTCCAGCAGAAACTGGCTGCTCACAGCTTGGATGGACATATTCTTCACTGGGTAAAAAACCCAAAGAGTTGTGGTGAATGGAGTTAAATCCAATTGGCAGCTGGTCACAAGTGGTGTTCCCTAGGGTTCAGTACTGGGGCCAGTTCTCTTTAATATCTTTATCAATGATCTGGACGAGGGGATGGAGTGCACCCTCAGTAAGTTTGCAGGTGACACCAAGTTGAGCAGGAGTGTTGATTTGCTGGAGGGTAGGAAGGCTCTACAGAGGGATCTGGACAGGCTGGATCGATGGGCGAAGGCCGACTGTATGAGGTTCAACTAGGCTAAGTGTTGGGTCCTGCACTTGGGTCACAACAACCCCATGCAATGCTACAGGGTTGGGGAAGAGTGGCTGGAAAGCTGCCCAGCAGAAAAGAACCTGGGGATGTTGGTCAATAGTCAATTGACTATGAGCCAGCAGTGTGCCTAGGTGGCCAAGAAGGCCAACAGCATCCTGGCTTGTATCAGAAATGGTGTGGCCAGCAGGACTAGGGATGTGATTGTCCCCCTGTACTCAGCACTGGTGAGGCTGCACCTCGAGTGCTGTGTTCAGTTTTGGGCCCCTCACTACAAGAAGGTGCTGGAGCGTGTCCAGAGAAGGGCAACGAAGCTGGTGAAGGGTCTAGAGCACAAGTCTTGTGAGGAGCAGCCGAGGGAACTGGGGTTGTTTTAGCCTGGAGAAGAGGAGGCTGAGGGGAGACCTTATGGCTCTCTGCAACTCCCTGAAAGGAGGTTGTAGCCAGGTGGGTGTTGGTTTCTTCTCCCAAGTAACAAGTGATAGGACAAGAGGAAATGGCCTCAAGTTGCACCAGGGGAGGTTTAGATTGGATGCCAGGAAAAATTTCTTCATGGAAGGGGTTGTCAATCATTGGAACAGGCTGCCCAGGGAAGTGGTTGATTCACCATCCCTGGAGGTATTTAAAAGCCATGTAGATGTGGTGATTAGGGATGTGGTTTAGTGGTGGACTTGGCTAGTGCTAGGTTAATGGTTGGACTTGATGACCTTAAAGGTCTTTTCCAACCCAAATGATTCTATGATTAGATCTGTAGGGCATCACAATCACTATAAAATCATTTCCAATGACGAGATAAGCAAAACAGCAGAAATGATCTGATTCATTCCTTCCATGCACACAACTAAGTGGTTTTCTTTGGTGCAGTTTGTTGAGCCAGATCATAATTCACACTCCAAAATTTCATTTGCTCAGGTGTTCTCCCTTTCACAGTGCTGGCTGCTGTGGTAGCACCTACCATCAGCCCACTCTCCCTGTATGGGCCAGCTACTTGGATAGAATAACAAGGTGTCTGTTGGCCAGAATCTACATTTGCTTTGCCTTTTTCTAAAGACAATGAAATAGCTGTCTCTGAGATGAGCTTATTCCCTTTAAAGAACAAACTACTCCTTTGAGGGTGGGAGTTTTCCCGTTAAAGTTTGATTATGACCATAATCCCTTACTGTCAGATGACATGCTCTCACTCAAATCCTTTAAGATTTTAAAGTTTCCAAACTATATCTGCAGAATTGCAGTTGTCCTCTTTTCCAAAAACAAAAATATGTGCTTAGGGAAAAGGAAAGTGTTTGATTTTTGTTGTTTTGCTATCTTTCTAAGAAGTGATTAAAAACGTCTAGAACAGAAAGAGAGCTTCGTCCTATAGAGTGGTGAAGTGCCTACCTCGCTCTTGCTTTGGGCTTCACACCAGTACTGCTAATGACAACAGACTGACTGGTCTTTCCAAGCACACACACTTGGAAAAATGAAGTATGTCTCATTTTGGTGTAGTCAATTGGAGAAGACAGTCATGCCAGAACAATTTCTGTCCAGAAGATGAGTGGACAAAACAGGCCTGTGGTCAAGGGTTTTTTTATTCTTTAATGATTTTTTCTTATTTTAATCCTTATATTTAATGGAATTACCACCTCATTTGTATTCCTAGAAGAAGTGCTGTTTATTGCTGCTCTCAACCTCAGTGAAGAAAAATAATCCTGTTTTAAATCAAACACTTGTTTATATGATCTAATAGAAAACACCAGGCTGTATATCAAATTCAAATGGAAAACAGATGTATTAAATTGACAGTAAGAATAAATTTGTCACAGCTATAAATGCTTATTGAGATAGATGTTTATATACATATGTGTATGTGTGTGTATATATATATATAATATCTTCTTTTTTGAGGGTTGGAGGAGAGGACAGAAAAAGAACATTGCTTTAGAGAACATCACCAAAGGGATGCAATGTAGTTGCTTCAGATTTAAAATGACCTGTTAAGAGAGTATGAAAACAGAGACTAGGCACATTGAAGTTTTAATTTAAGGGTTTGAAGATTTAATTTCAGGGTTGGAATTTTTTTATTGTTTTAGTTTAAGTAGTCCAAAATGTGTTTTGCAAAATTTCTCAAACTACAGAAAATGTGGTAAGCCCAAAGTACTTGGGAAAAAGATTGCATTAAACTGATAGAAGACATTGCAGTTTGGGAAAGGAGTATCTCTACAATGCTTCGCATCCAGCTGTCAACTAGCCATTTTTTACTTTAGATTGTGGCCCAAAACTTGTGATGGAGAGAATTGCAAGTCCTCATTGCCACACACACCTTTCCGTCATGAACACACTCGTAACAGCTCTCAAACACTTTGCACACATTTAAATGTTGCTGTCAAATCAGTCGAGTCCTGAAGCATGGATGCTTCCTTTCCTGTCCTACATTAAGTTCCAGCTCAGTCTTTTAGTATCAGCAGGTTTCATTTGACTATACACTGATTAACTATGCAATGTAATTTTGTCATCTTCAGAAAAGCTGGAGCACACTATACCTTTCTTCCACTCCTCCGAAAATTCAGATAGCTTCTTTTTGATTTGCCATGTCTAGAATTTTTTCTGATCTTTTCAGAGCTCATCTGACATAATGCAGCAGGTTGAGAAAAGGTTTTAAAATCTGTTTTGTGTAGCATGGCCTCAGGTGATAGAGAATGTGTGAATTGTGCCTCTAATGTTTGAGCCCTCACAGCACAGAGCCGGAGTAGTCCTGGACTGACAGGTGGAGCTTCCCGATGTGGATGCGGGGCTTTTCACCAGGGGAGCTCCCCAGCAGCATCTGAACCTTAGAAGTGCTCCTGCACTTGTGGTTCCTCAGCCACAAATCCAGTTAGTTCTGCTGTAGTGCCAATAAAGAGGGCTTAAGGAACTATTAGGAAAGAGAAGGTGGGAATCCCTATATGAAGAGGTGGGAGAAATCTCTGATTTCACTCCAGTCACCTAAGTCACTTCACATCCACAATATGCTGGGGAAGGCTTTTGCTGACTTTTGACTTTCAAGAGTTGAACCCACTTTAAAGAGCTGCTCTTCCTTCTCCAGTCTAGGATAGGGCCAGAGATTTTCTGTCATCTTTCAACTGTGGATATCTGAAACACATCTTGCTGATGGAAATGAACTAATATGCTGCAGAGATACATGATTTTCTACAATTAATTTTCACTGAGGTTTTAGAGGGAATTGTGATACTTTTCAGAAAGGGAAGGCATCTGAGAGCAGAAGGTTAATCATGAGACAAGACATAAATGTATTTAAGCAGGGTAGATGGGCAAGGCAACAACTGTGTCAAATATAAATATGATTATTTGCCTTACTCTCCTGATATGGTGGGTGGCTAATGAGATGTGATGACCTAGTCTTTGATAGTCTTACTGATTCTGTATGCAACATCATAACTAGGAGATGAAAGACTGTTCTCAGTTATATTTATTTTGTGTTCTCTCATTAATTGGCATAGGTGTTAAGGGTTCCAGGGAGCTCGTGTGATGAGCAAGCTTTTAATAGTTCCATAGTGGTTCAATCTTTGTTCTAATACATGTCATAGGTATCTTTTCCTCATACTTTCATTTATTGCCAATTAAAAATAGAGTTGGATGGTGAGAAATAAAGACAAACTGAAAATCCTTCTCTCTCTCTCTCTCACACACACACACTCCCTTCTTGTTCCCAGGCTCAACTTCACTCCTTTATCCCCAACTCCTTTACCTTTCTCTGCCCAGCAGCACAGGGGGATGGGAATGAGGGCTGCAGCCAGTCCATAACAGATCCTCTCTGGCGCTCCTTGCTCCGTATGCTTTCTCTCTGTACCAGTGTTGGTTCTCTCCACTGGCGGCCATTCCTTTGTGAAATACCCACCTGCTCTGGAGTGGGATCCCCTGTGAGCTGCAGTGTTGAGTATCTGCTGTGGTGTGGTCCTTTCCACAAGCTGCAGGAGAATCTGTCCTCCAGCACCTGGAGCACCTCCTCACCCACCTTCTTCACTAACCTTGGTGTCTGCAGGGTTGTTTCACACTTTTTTTTTCCCCTCCTCTCTGCTGTGCAATAATTTGCCCTTTCTTAAATACATTTTCCCAGAGGTGCCACTTGGCAGAGGGGCTCAGCCGTGCCCTGTGGTGGGTCTGTTGGAGTTGTCTGGAACGAACTGTGTCCAGCATGGGTCATCCCCACTCTCTTCTCACAGGGGCCACCCCTGCCCCCCCACAGGCAAGATATTGCCACCTAGACCAAGTATAGTGGTCTATAATGCAGTAAGCCACTCCAAGATGTGCATTAGTCAGCTATTGATTTTCACCCGCTGCCACCCATAGAGGCTTTATAGAGCAAAATCTGTCAGTCATGGACGGGGCTGTATATCTGTCATATCTATCATGAAAACTGCATTTTCTTGATGCCTGGTTCATCATCCAGTATTTTCCTGGGTCGTTATGGGCTAGATGTCCCCTGTGATACAACTTCTTGTGTGAAGGCATCTAGAATTGTGCTCTAAATTTTGTGTCCTTCTTAATATTTAAAATTTTGGGAGGTGGAGGGATTATGCACAACGTGAGTGAGCATTGATGTAAAGTATCAGTAGTAATTTACAAAATGCATAATTGGAGAAGATGGTTCACTCTAAGCTTATTGATTACATAGCAGTACAGTGTTAATATTTTGGTAGTACATGAAGAGAGATTGTGGAGTGGCAGTAGAATAGTTATGTAATCAGTTGTAAAAAAATCCCTGAATTTACTCATCTTTTTAGGGGGATAATTATCTATTTAGGAATGCATCTGTGTGTTCAGTGCTTATCATGGGTCTGTGCACACTGGAACAATCAAGAAGAGTTAGAGGAATTTTAGAATAGTATCTTTTTACCACATATGCAGAGCACTTTTTTTCTTTTTTCTTTTTTTTTTTTCTGGGGATGGCCTTGTGAAAGATTGGTGACACACTCTCCTCCTGAATCGGAAGAGAGCGGAGGCATCCCTGCACAAACAGACCTGTCTGCAGCTTCCTGGTTTGTGCAGAGTGAGCCTTTTCCCCTTGTTTCTTGACAGAGTTCAGCTGAGATGCTGAGTACTTCACATTGAAGTAACCTTGAACATGCTGGGTGCATGTTCAGTAGTTATTAGTTCTGAAATGTGAATTAATGGTCCTAAGTCCAAACGCTGGATACTGCTGTTGTAATGCATCTCTTATAAGGAAATAAAGGCATGTAAAGTGATGCACCAAAGGATGCAGACAGGGTCGTGAAGGAAGTGCAGGAGACTGATTCCTGACCCCTCATGTTACAACACAAGTAGCAGACAATGAATTACAAACATATGAGCAACTGCACAATATCCTTTTAGGCTGATATTTAAAATAATAATGCAAAAGAAAAATTCCAGACATCTTCCCTGTCTGCTGATTATATTCCCTCACTTCCTCCACATCCTAGCACTCTCCCCTTGTTGCTTTTATTTCAGTACGTGCTATCTATTACTCTAACCTGATCTTTCTTTATTAACTTTATCTTGTCTCCACTAGCTTCAGTGCATGTTCTGGTTTCGGTGAGATAGAGTTAATTTTCTTTCTAGTAGCTGGTATAGTGCTGTGTTTTGGATTTAGGATGAGAATAACATTGATAACACACTGATGTTTTTAGTTGTTGCTAGGTAGTTGTAATGTCTACACTAAGTCAAGGACTTTTCAGCTTCTCATGCCCTGCCAGGTGCAGCAGAAGCTGGGAGAGCACAGCCAGGACAGCTGACCCAGGCTGGCCAAAGGGGTATTCCCTACCACATAACATCATGCTCAGCATGTAACTGGGGAAGCTAACTGAGAGGCAGATTCACTGCTCAGGAACAGACTGGGCATCAGGTTGTGGTTGTGGTTTTTTCCTTCTGTTGCGGTGAGCGATTGCATTTGTGCGTCACTTGTTTTATTATTGTTGTTGTTATTGTTATTATTGATGTTATCACTATTATTATGCTCTTCCTTTGTTACCCTATTAAACTGTCTTTATCTCAACCCATGAGTTTTATCTTTCCATTCTTCTCCGCATCCCTTTGTGGGGAGAGGTGTGAGCGAGTGGCTGTGTGGTGCTTAGCTGCCGGCTGGGGCTAAACCACAACAGTGCACTACATCCTTTCGCGGCTATCTCACTGCTTTCCTTCATAACTGATCCCAGTTATGCTGGGATGTCAGTGACTCTTTGGTATATTTAAAACCTTTATGCTTGAGGACTAGGTAAATAAGGAGTGGGTAAGAGGCAAGTTGAGACAGTAAGAGGAATTTGAGGATCTTATAACAATTCTTGTTATATAACAATATAAAACAGCTGACAGATTATTGTCACCTTTGACTTTGTTTCCCCACCTATTTGTTCCACACTGTTCTGTTATTTTGAATTGAGACTATCCCTCTATATTTGCTTCAGGCTTTAGGCCCCCACTACATTTAACAGTAACTAATAAATAACACTAATTATTCATAATGAAGATGTAGTGAGTACATGCAGATGGGTCAGGAACATAGAGTTTGCGTACCTCTCGTATTGTAGCCTGGCTCTTATCCACCATTAGAAGCAGGCAGAAGAAGAAACTCTCAACACAAATCCAGATGTGCACAAACAGGACAAGTATGCATAACATGCATGCCCTTATTTAAGGGCAGATGACCACTCAGGCGTTCTGTCTGTGACTTCTGTTTTACTAGTGCTCCTTTTATAGAATTTGTAAGGAGCAAACCTCTTCAAAGAAAAAAATTTTTACTTTGAAAGGGAGGCATCCACAGCAAACCAAAATACACCGAGAAATTTGAGCAAGAGAGGGAGGTCCTTCTGTAGATGAAGCAGTAAAGATCAGCATGACTTAGGATTTGAGCTTCTTTTTAAGAGTGTCTCACATGGTATGTTAGTCCTTGTCTGTGTAGTATCTGAGCCTAAAAAGGCCTTTTGAAAAGTGCCTAGAAAACAAAAGGGAAATTCTGTCTGTCAGAATATCAGCTTTATTTTCTCTACAGACAGTTATTATTTATAAGCATTAAACAAACTGGATGGAAGTTGATAACCAAGATCAATAATATTTTTCTGAACTTGTAAATCTGGAAACCGTTGATCCCTTTACACTACTGTTGCAAAAATCGCTGATGATTTCTGTTAATGGCATCAGCCTGTGTAAAGTTCAGCCAGCTCATTCATGTTGTACTCCTATACTGTCATAAAGGCCCTTGCCCTCATATCAACAATACTGTTATCAGAGCATACTGTTCTCTTATTCATTGAACCGTACCAGTTGCGGTATTTGCTGTAGTTGTTATTTTAATTTTTATTGCTCATTTATCTATTATATTGGAAAACAGAGGCCTGTTGCTACTCAGGAGGAACTTCTGTGTGAGTCATGTTGATACAATGGCACACACACACAAAAGGTGTAGAGGGTGCAGTGGTGTTACCCTCCTCAGCCATACCATATTATTAAAAAAATAAAAAGGAGGAAAAAAACCCCAAAGACTTGCATGTCTAGCTTTGAAAAATTGCTGAAGCAAAGGATTTAGTTGTAATATGTAGTGTTTAAATTTCCAGAAAACCATAACTGTTCCTAAAATGTTCAGGATGAGGCAGTTTTATCTTTTGACTTGGTATTTTTGAAGAATTTTACAATGTATTCATAGGATCCCCCAGCCTCCCGATAACATGCTGTAGAGAAACTTGCAAAATAATCTCTCTGGAACTTAAACAAATATTGCTAATTGTTGGACCAGCTCATTAATTTGGTGATATATGAATACAGAAGCCTTGAAGTATTGGCAGGATATAACTTAATTTCTGTCTGCACCATTAAATTCAAAACTCAGGAAATTTCTACAGGAAAGAAAATAAAGATGCATTTCTATAATTTCTTTTGTCATATTTTAACATGTTGACAGTAAACGAGGCATTTCTAAATTACTATCTATATTGAATTTACAGCTATGTAGTATTTTATTGTTTGTATCTTTTGAGACATTTTTAATAATTGTTATTCAGCAAAGTAAAAATGAGTGTTCATTCTCTTAAACTGAGGTTTGTACTTCATAGTAATCTTTTCATAATCTTTGAGTTGTGCCTATACATTTTGCTTCCTCCATATTCAGTAAAATATGGTATTCATAAAATTAGCATGCTGCAGAGTGCAAGAGAGTATCTTGCTTTTAAAGATTGGAGATGATTCTTGTTCTGCTCCTCAAAGGCAATTTGAACAAGAGAGAGACAAAGATTAATCATAGTGTTTCCATTGTTAAACCTCACTTTTCAGATTATGCTACTTTAGCACTAGAGTACTTAGCACTGCATATTTCATATCCAAAAATTGTATTAATTCATGTTTTAGGAGTTTAAAATAAAATCCTCCAGGATCTTCTGTTGTTTTGAAATCTAAAGGGCTCTATAATCCTTTAAACCTGTAAACACTAACAAAGAAACCATTGTCAATAAATCAAATTCATCTTTGCAGAAACAGCATGCTGCAGAGTTCTTCACAGATGATAAATGCTATTTAGTGAGCCAGGCTCACCTCTGGTATAACTGTAGTGCCCTAGTACACCAACCAGTCATCAATTTGGCTAATATCTTTAAAATGATTAAATGTTTGTGAAACAAACAATGAGCTGGACACCTCCCAGTTCCCTGGTTGAGTAGTTTTTCTTTATCATTTCTGTAGACTGTTGCTTTGTTTAACATTTAAGGTTACATTAGGTCAATTCTTAATACAATAGTGTATTTGGCAAGAGTAGATGAGGATTAATTAGTTAATGTTTGCAGAAGACTTTGAAAACGTGAAGTGCTATGGGGGCATAAATGAATGTACCCGCTTTTCTCTGGTCTTGGAATAGGTGGTACCTGCAGAATGCTATTCTCATATTTGGCAGACGTTAGCTTTTCACAGATCTTACCATAGGTAAATTCTGAGTTTTAAAGTTAATTGGTTGTGCTTTTAATCAGTGATTGATTAATAACTCTTCTGAGGCTTTTTTTAAGTGGCCTCCAAAAAATGTTCAGATAAGTAGTTGGTTTACAGCAAGCTACACATGTGAAATTCATAAAAGGGCTCAAACAGCCAGTGCAAATATGTTAGGGGTCCTGAAATAAAGATCTGGGAATCCACTGGATGTATTTATAACAGGGAATTTGGCGTTTCTCAGGGGACATACAGGTCTTCAGAAGTATCAGATTATTTATGAAGCTGATATTATGCAATTTATGATTTTTCTCACACTGACTTGCAAATGTTACCTCTTCCCCGCAGTGGAGGTTTCTCGCTGTTCCTTCCTCTGTACCAGGCTTCTTGTGAGATATAACCAGCTGAGGTGCTGGGAAGCTGGGGGTAGGTGGGAGAATCGATATCCGAGTAAGCTGCAGAAAAGTCTTCAAAACATAATCATCTCTAGTACTTTAAGTGAACTAGATTTAAACTGCAGTTTCAAGGTGAAAGGTCATTGGGCCCAACTCTATCTCTTGGAGACATTCGATCCCCCACGTTTTTCCAAGATTTAGAATATACATTGATATTTTCAGCAGTACTCCCCTGTACAAGATAGTAAGTCTTCACATCTAAACATTTCTAAAAAAGGCAAATGATGGATTGCACAGCGGACATTTTCCCATCTTCCTTTCGCGCTACCTTCAGTAATTCTACTGGCTTGTAATTCTTGGAGATGAGATACAAGACTTCAACTGATGACAGCAACAGACAAAAATTTAGAGGCAGCACAATTCCTTCGAACAGACGTTTCCCAGACAGACTGATAACACTTCAACTTTCAAGTGACACCTCTTCTTAAAATCTCTCTAACCACAAGAAAAAAAAAGGTATAGTGTCCTACAGTGTCAGGTGTGAAGTAAAACATGATTCATCTTAGATGTTTGATTATTTCTCATTTACAGCCTGTGTTTTAACAAATAGTATTTTTTCCAACCTCCTTGATTTGACAGAAAGAATGGATGTCTCATCTGTCTTCCCTTTTTTTTTTTTTTGTTTGCTGACCCAACCACTTGTTGGCAACTATGGATTTTCTTTCCTAACATCTCTTGGCATCTGATGTTCTTTACTATTTTCTGCTTTCTTTAGAAGTAAATATCCCCCATTTTTGGGCTTTGGCACCATTAAAATTTGTAGTTCAGGCTATATTATGGATGAACGAGGTTCCTTTTTATTGATAAGATGTTTTTAAAAAGCACAAAACCAATGTTAGCTGTAAGGCACTTCACCTGCCTGGTATTTCACAGTAAAAAAACAAGTGTAAAGAGCCAAACTAGAAAAGTGTAACTTCTAACCAATTATGGATTTCTCAGGGCAAGGAACTCTGATCCTACCTATATATACAATGTTTTGTTGCTGCATGCAACAAATATCCTGTTAGTGGTAAAATAACTGATTTGATGTTTCTTTCCTCTTCCCTTTCTCATTTCATTCCAGAGTAAAGAAATCTGGCAGTACTTTTTGTACTCTATTATATTGTTCATTTCCCCTCACCTGTAATGCAAACTCTTTTTTGACCCACAAGTGTTTTTCTCTGATGTCGATGATGGAAATATTAACAATTGTAAGGACCAGTCAGATGATAAATGTTCAATGGAATGAATCTTTTCCTGTAAACATTAAACAAATTAAAACCTTTTCTACAAGGGCAGAGGCTCAGAAGTTCCACTGTTCCCCATAAACTGAAAAACATTCACTGCTTAGTAACATCACATTAACCTAGAAAAGTCTAGCAGTACATGGCTAGACCTGATTCTCTGTTGTGCTACATGATTGCTTCCTCCTGTCTCTGAGAAACTGCAAGTGAAGTTTCTTCCATCTGTATACAACCTCCTATATAAAATAAAACAGAATACCCAGCCATAATGTAAATTCTCTTCTTTCAAATCTTATCCCCACAGTTGTACTAAAAGTTCCACATAAATTTCCCTAATATTTGTTGGATTTACCCGAAGTACTTCAAGTTTCATATATAGAAGCTTGACCTAAATTTGACAGATGTGTGTTCTACCCTTACTTTTTTTTTTGAGTTTTCTACAAATATTGCTCTGTAGGAGTTATGGAAAATTCTACAAATTATTGAATGAACATATTTTTAAGACATTGTTTCTCCTTTTTTAGATCCCTTTGAGATACAATCCATGCTGCTCTTGAATGGGAAATTGAATAATGAAGTTGATGTCAGGCATGAGCATTTCCCCTTCTTGATGCCCTGTCCTGAGGGCGTAGGGAGGAGGGAGCAACAAAAACAAAGTACTCCCAATTCTTTTGTTAGCTATCCCACTTTTATAAACCAAATATCATTCTCTGCTAAGAGTTTAGACACCAGTATAATAATTAGCATAAAGCTTTTCCCCCTTCAAAAGTTTTAGAATATGTTGTACTGTTCTAGGTCAGCTTTTTTCTGAATTCAGGCTTCCCTGAGTTACAAGTGCCTTGTTGCAATTGCTGTTTTCAAGACCGGAGTAGTTTGCTTATCTCTGCCTATACTTATTGCTATAGTTGTACTTTTGTTTCCTTTAGATCCTATGCTGCTATATGTTTATGCTAGATTTGATGTAAATCTGATCCCACTTGAAGGATAACTGTTGATCTCAAATCTTTACTGTCACTTTGGTAAAGGAAACACCTAACAAGGCAATCTGATTTTCACAGTGCTACCACTTCTGTAGATTCTTTCTTATAACCATGTGATAGCCACAGTGTATTTCTACTTTTGTGGGATGTAACTCTGCACAAATATTTGTTTGTTACCAGTTAAAGCAAGCCTTTCTTCAGCTATTCATTGACAGTTTTAAGAAAAGGTTGTTGATCAGAAAAAGTCTATAGACTTTTTTTCCTAATCTCTGGTTCTTTTCTGACAGTTAGGAGGATCAGTGTTTAGATTATTTCCAGAGAGGGGACAGCCTTTTCTGCAATGACTGGAAAATGTCAAGGGGTCATCTGAGAGTGCATCCACTGTTTGAGCCTGGCAGGAATGTGGTTTTTGTTGGGTTTTTTTGGTTCTGTTTTTTAAACTTCCCTTTCACCAAGCTCATCACAACCTGTGAAAAATTAAGGTGTTAAGAATGTTTAAGAGTGTTTATGAACCTTAGTACTAGACAAACTAGGAGTTCCTATACTTGAGTCACAAACTGAAATACCCCCAAGGCCAATAGGAACCTTGTCCCAATTGCAGTCACAAATTGTTTACGGGAAGAAAAAAAAAAGAAATTTAATGAGAAAAAAATTAGCATGAATCTGAATTTTCCTTTTTCAGCCTTCATTTCTGCCTTTCTCTTGGTAGGGGAGTTGTATGTACTTCTGCATGTGGACCTCTAAGGGAAGCTTAAATTAATTTTTTTTGCTGCAACAACCATGGCAGAGCCAATGGATTTTAAAGGAGAATTCAGTCTCTTTTGTTGTGATTGCTGTGGCAAAGTAACTATTTTAAACAGTCATACCTGTATAACAGAACATTAGTGCGCTGACTTACCTTGGTTGTAGCCTTACCCTCTTGATTTCACATAATGGTACTTCCAATTTTATACGTGTACTTTTTAATCTGAAAGCACAGAAAGAATTGCTTTTGAAAGGGAAAAGGAGCACGAAACTTTCTCAAGCAAAGGCAACAGGAATGGTGGGACCCAATGGTTTAGAGCCAAAGATGATCGATTTAAGGACACAAGATTTTATGTGTTCTTACCTGCAGAAACAGAAACTTGCTGCTATGAGCTTGTGTAGCTCCACTGAATAGTATTCCATGGCATGCCTGGCTGGAGGTTGATCTCATGCAGACAGCCTCTGGTGGTAGCAAGACCTCATGTAAGTACTTACTCTTGAGAGTTTGGGGTTTTGGCTGTGTGTGCATGAATTTCAGCATATGAAATGAGCAATTCCCATGGATACCTGAGTTTGCAGAGTCTGATGTCATTAACTGCATATGAGTTGCACCATTCCTTTCCGATTTTGTATCTGATACAACAGCTGGCTTCGTTGATTGACCTCATTGATCACCAAAGTGGTGATCAGAGCATCTAAATGAAGAGACATTGAGTAGAGAGCTACACAGTGGAGGTTTCAGGTTGGGTTTTGAATGATATTACCTACAAACTTGTCTTTTTTTTTTCCTTATTCTAATTGGTTATTCTGCAGTGAAGGAATGGCACCATGGAAGTATTATACTTCATCCCTACCCTGACTAGTGTGGCAAAAGAGTGAGAAAATAAAATTCATTAAAAAGGCTGCAGTTATTTCTTTCCAAAGCAAAGAGAGAACAGAGGAAAGAAGGCTGATGCTTTTGCTGCCTGCATGCTTCCTAAACTGGGAGAGCCAGTATGTTCTGAGTGGTCTCAGATCTCTGAAGCAGACAAGTATCTATTGAGTCTTGTTCAGTAAGTAAAGGGGAGATCTCAAAAGCTGAGAAAAATTAAGTCAATCAGCTGCAAGGCAATAATGGCATCTTTTGCCCAGGTTCCCGGTATGCCCAGAAAGTTTCACGATCCCCCAATATAGTAAGAGGTGGTGATTAAAACAGAAAACCTTATTGAATAAGCATGCTACTTCCCGATCATAAAAGCCTCCGAGTTTACGTATGCATGCACACACAGGGCCTGAATCTCCGTAAGGACTGAAAAACTAGTAGTGAAGGCCATAGGATAGATACCCAGGTTGTAGAAATTGGTGTTAACTCCATTGATTTTTATATTCTAATATTGATTTCAATAGAGATAGTTTCATACTAGCTGAGAATTTGATCATAAATCACTGTTACAAGAGCCCTGACAGAGTCACTTCAATATTTTAAGATGTGTAATAGATTACCTGCACAGCATACATGTTTACAAAGTATAAAAAGGGAAAAAAAAAAAAATCTATTCTAGCTTACCCTTTGCACAGTCCTGCTGAAAGTTATGGGAATACAGGTCATGTACAAAAATCCTATCTATAGAAAATTCTATTTTTCTCTCATTTTGGTTTTACTTTTTCTCTCCAGCCAGCAGAAATTTGTCTAAATGAAAAGCTATGCAGGAGATTCCAGGAAACAAATTGCATGGCCCTGTTGGAAATCATGATCAAAACTAATAACTGTTAATAATGTGACTTGTATCTCAGTGGGATGCCCCAGGAAGTGGATTAGCATTGCTCTAAACATCGTCAGGGATAAACAACAGGAAACTCACCCTAGAAGAGAATGCCAGGGGCTTAACATAAACTCCCATAAAGAGCTTCAGGCAAGACTTGCTCTTAATAAATATCCCAATATTGAATCTGAGGGACTCTAAATTCAGTTTGTAAGATTGCCAACACATGTCGAAGTTCTTCCCAGGACCTGGCACTGCTGTAACTTCCTTCCAAAGAAAGCAAACAGTAGTGGGCTGGAGAAAAGCTCTAAACCTGGATTTAATTTCTTGAAAATGAAAGAAATGTGTCTTTTTGAAAGCTTTATTCTCTTATACCAAAGGACAAAGAAGCAAAAGTCTGATTGTTTCTTTATTAGCCTGGAGATTTTCTTGTGTAGAATAAGGAAATGTGCTGTTCTTTGTTTAAGGAGCTTCTTAAATAAGAGAAGAAAAATTGTGCAAGGGAGCTCCTGCTTTGAGAAAGCACACATATTGGACTGGTAAAAAAAAGTGCTTCTATTTTACTATGGTCAGCTTTGGTTCAAGAGCACCAAGGAAGCATACCCAAATGAGGCATTTCCTTGTCCTGCAGTGTTGTTTGCCTGCATATCTGGTGCATGCATTATTACAGCTTCTAGACTATAACGTCAAAGTTGTATTGTCCATAGAGAAGCAGCAATGCATACTCTATTCAGTGTGCATTTTTAATGATGGCATAATACTTGTGGGTGGTGAAGCTGCAGATGAATTATATAAGGCATATGCAAGCCAGTAAAACCTTTGCTTTAGATCATAACACCATGTATTTTCTATATTCAGCATAGGAAAACTATATTAGGAATGATTTAAAAATGCTAAAATGTTTTGTGACTATTTTGCATATCTTTCCATCTGAAGTAAGGCATCCTAGCTACTCCGGCTCCAACAAGACAGGGATTGGGGTAAGTGTGGAAAACATTTTCAAGGAAGTTTAAATCCAAATCCAAATGCTTTGAAGTCCCCAGTCTTGAGACTTTTGAGAGTTAATGGCAGGGACTATGTGTTCAGTTAGGAAGCTCTTGCATTCCCAAAGTTTGGTAGCATTTAGGTGTGTATAAATGGAAGCAATTACTGCAGGGCAACAATTAATTTTGCTCCACAGTGAATTGCATAAAGGTTGGTTTAAATTTGATGAAAGGCATTTTAAATAATCTCTGATCTCTTTGCTGATCATCCCCAGCCCTACCTGTCAGTGTGGAATGGCAAGCCGTCCCCTTGACAGAAATCCTATGAAAGGACATCTGTGCTGTGTGACAATGTCATATGGAAGGATTACTGGTTTAATAGAGTTGAGTTTTGTTCTTGCTCAAGCAGATGCATCTGTCAGTCAGGCTAAAAAAAGAAACCATGTTTTATGGCAATAATGTTCACTTTGAAATTTCCATGCAAATACGGAAATAAATGAATCACAAATCTATAAACAATTTCTGCCAAATGTATGGTTCGTGTAGCTGTTGAAAAGCAAACAATAACTACACTTGGAGTATCACATGCATGTTATTAACCAAGTATGACAGGGAGAGGTTGGTACAACAGATATAATCTTATTTGGCTGTATCCTGGACAGCTTCTAAGCACAGCTTGAAAAACAGTATTTAAAAGATCACTTTCAATATGGCATCTCCCCATTTTTTTCCAGGCTTTTTTTTTCCTCCTTTTTCTATTTTGCTTTCCTGGCTTCCAAACCAATCCTCTCTTTGGGTCCTTCCTCTTTTTGATGTTTTTTATATATATATGTGTGTGTGTGCACAAAAAAAACCCCCCAAACTAAAGAATAAAAATTAAATTAAAATTCAGAATTTATTTGTCTATGCTAAATATTTCACTTCAACAGTTACAATATCTGCATGTCCACAGGGAAGAATGTGATTGTCTCCTGTATATGAAGTCCTTGTGTGTGGTAAAAGGCTGCTTTGTAGCCAGGTCTTTTGCACAACCGAACTTATCAGAGACCATAACATCAAGGAGCTGAATCCTAAGAAACATTCATATAAACACAGTGATAGTGGAAAACAGATGCCTCAGCATCTACTGCAGCTGAGAATTTTCTTTTTCTTTTTTTGGATGAAAAAGAAAGTTTCCATGGTTTTAAGATAGGCATTTTTTTGGTGAAGTATATCAAAGTTTGCTTCCAATAATCTGTAGCCGTTATTTATATCTGCCAAGGAGAGCTATAAATTCAGCCTTGACATGGTTTCAATAGTGTGAACCTCCAGATCTGCTCTAATCCCAAGATTAGATACTGAAGTGCTGCTTCAATTGTGCAGTATTATCACGTACTATCACTTGGCCCTATTTCAAACTGTAGCTTTATTGACAATACTTTCAAAGCTGTTGCTAAGTTGTGAGCACTCTGCTTTATCTACTGCTGCTTTTACAACTGCAGCTAGGTATACTTTCTTGCAGGAAGCACTATGCTAATAATAATCACTAGACAAAACGATGATCTGTGTTTAACCTTTTTTCATACAGGAGTCTTTGTTCTACTCATAGACTTTTTTGCATCCTTGACAATTTAAACTGATTTTCTCTTACACCCTCTTGTTACTGCCACTTTTACCGAGACAATTCTTCAAAGCAATACTAAAAAGCTGTGTATTTGTATCATACAACTGGCTGGTCTAAGCATAACTCATGTTGTTAGGTGGTTGTTTTTCCTTTCCCAAATGCCATGACTCATTGCTACCTTCAGTCACAGGACTTTTCCACAAAGTGTGGTTGAACAGGTCTGTTCCTTACACACCTCATGGGAATTGAATTACATACAAAATACAGATGAATAAAATAGTAGATACATCCATTAACCAGGGCAGACCAGAAAGCAGATTCAAGTTCTTTGTACCTGCCTGTCACAAGTGAAGGGGACAAGTTGATAAATTCCTGTGCCACCTATACAGAAGAAAACTGCAATTTGTTCAGTCCCTAGGGATATGAAGGGCCTAAGCTAGATTTTGAGAACCTGCCTGAAAGAGACACTGTAAGGAAGCAACTGCTCATCCTGATGTCCAGTGTGAATGGCTTCCAAAAGAAAGCTTCTGACAGAGCTATGTTTATTTTGGGAAGGTCTGTTAGCTGTTTTGCTGCCAATGTGCTGAATAGGTTACAGGGAAAAGCAGTGCTGCCCGGTGTGGGCGATATGACACAGATGATCGTTTCAGAATAGAAATGTGGCTGTACAACTGCTCCTTTGAAGGCTTGGTGGCAGCTCCGTTTCTTTCTCTGTCACACACCTAAATGTTTAACCTGGAGGAGGTCAGCAGTCACCTCTGCTTCTGTTTACTCTTCCTTTTTTTCCTTTCTTCTATATCTGGTCTACAAGACTTCAGGGTAGGGACCGCTGTGCCTATGTTTCATTTATACAGGCTGTAACACAATTGGGACTGTGTTCTACACACATACTGTGAATAAACAGCAGAAAAATAGAAACGAATACTGGGAAATCTTGAACCATCACTGCTGTTCTTATACCTCATCAGTAGGATGGGATACTACCCTCAGACTTCATTCAGGTGGAGAAGTCTGCGCAGATGTATGCTTTAACAACAACAACAAATGATTTTAACTGAAATGAAGAGTACTGATGCTGCATTTTCCTTTGTCAAATGCTTTAGCTTGATGTCTCCCACAGCTTAGAAAAGTAAATACTGATTCAGAAAAACATAACAACTACACCTGCACCTCTCCCACGTTTTTAAAGGCCAGGAGTCTTAAAACACATTCTTAACTAGCATTGTTATGCCTCTGCTCCACTCAGGGACAATTTGCATGTGATGTTCTTTTGTTACAAGCTTTTGTTACTAGTAAATGGTTAGGAACCTGACCTTTAAAATCATGGCATTATGGTTTACTCTAGGTTAGCACTCATTGGCATACATGGTATTGTTTTATGAGGCTCTGAGTAAGCAGTTTTTCTCCATAGACATAATAGCTGGAAGTATTTCTCTTTAATAAAAGCTGAAACCCTCAATAGCAACTGAGAAGTGTTCCCAAATTTCTCCTCTGTGCTCTCCTACCTATTGGGAATATTGCCAGTAAGCATAACCTCATATGATACACACTGAATCATTTGGTATACTCAAGTCAAAACCAGTTTTACTTATCTGATTTTCCTTCTCTTGTGAATAATTGAATTTCTCATATATCTTGGCAAATCTTTCTGTATCATTGAGTTTACAATCTTATTGCTATGCTACTGCACCACAAAAACAATTTAGCGCACTATCTTTAAGAAGCTTTTCAGAGCAATTGATTCTGTGCAGACAAGAGTCTGTTCTATATTTTCTATAAAGTTTACAATAAAACCAAGTAACACAAAAAAGGTATGTAAAATTGAGTTGCTTATCAGTGAAAAATACTCCTTTGCATTTTCAGTTTATATAGTATAAATTCTGTGAACAGTTGTTTATACCTTTTCACGCAAATAGATGTAGACAAGCCTTAACCTAAAGTCTGAAGCAGCCTGGTTTTATACATATCAAAGTGCTGTTTATCTCATGGGAAACATGGATCATAGCCAATGGCACAGCTTCGCTTCACTTCATCTGATGGCTAGAGAATACAGCTATATTGCCTCACATGCATACTGGGATAAAACTGTTTTATTTGAAGAATGAGGATTTTCCTCTGAACATACATCCTGAATTTCATGAGGAGTATTGTTGCCTTTCAGATCTGAGAGTTAACCACCTAGGAGGTATATATGGAGATTGATAAGTATCTTAAGTTTTTAAGCGTGCCTGTGTGTGTGTCTTTACTTAATATGTGTTTAATCATACCCTTCAAATAGACATTTTTTGATACTTATTTACATTGTAGCGTGCTTTTACAGGGCTTTCTGTGAGCTGTGCAAGGTTGCCAGGTGTGATATTGATCTGGGTTCAAGATGATCTGGCTTACAGGTTTAAATTTACAGAACTTGAGTGTCTATGGATACCATCCCATGTAAAAGAAGTCATTGGATTTTGTTAGTTGTTGGAAAGACAACCAAAGGAGATAGCTGTGTGAATAATACCTGTGGTGCAGGGACCTCAGGTGCGCAAATTTCTCCAAACACGCTGGCCATCACAAATACTCCTGGCGATCTGGACCATCTGATAGAGGTAAAGGTGCAACCTAATATCATCCCATTTTGGACTGTTTAATGAGAAAAGGTTTTTCTGTGTTCTGCAGAATGCTTCAGCTGTAATCTGATTTGTGGCTGAAAAAGCTGTAGACAAAAAGAATATTTTTACTGGCAGAGCAGATGGGCTATGACTGTCCAGGAGATGATCTGTGCATAATGTTACTGGCCTGTATGATGATAGTGACAGTTGTAGATGGTTGCAGCTACCTCAGAAAAGATTGTAACTTCATCTCCACTTTTCTGTAGCATGACAAGCATCTACAAACTAGGTCTTTTGTGATTTCATTAAATTATACTGTAAGTGTGTAGTGGCTCCATGTATCTGGTGCTATGGACTTATTCCAAAATAATTTTGGAGTAAAATGGAACTAAAACAAATATCTAAACCTAATTTTTTTTTCCCTTCCTTCTCTGAGTTGCTCTGTTACTATCATTGCTTTTTGTGGGTTTTTGTCTTTGCTGCAAGAACTCACTATGCACTCTCTGGTTGTACATGCAAGAGTTTAAACTGTGGTAGGCGTAGAAAAGTTGCATGGAGGGAGCAGAACAGCTGGAGAACTCGTAAGAAATTATCTTAAATACTCAAGTCTATTAAGTGTTAAAGAAAAGTCACATTACTAGTTAAGTTAAATAATAAAGCTTAAGGGTCTTACAGCAAAAATTACTGTTACTACATCAAATGCAAAACACAGGTTTTCATTAGAGAGCTAAGTGGAAAACAGAAACATCTGGGTCTGTACTGGCATGATGGAAAGGATTGTCAAGGAGATGCCTTTTGCTACAGAGGAAAAAGACACGAATGAAGTCAGACTTGCAATAGCATGTTTTCCTGAGAGACTTGCGGAAGTGGCCTGAAGTGGGGATTATGAGCCAAAGCTGAGAGAGAGATAAGGAAAGGATAAAAGAGAGCGTGTGTGTGTGCGCACGCGCATGGAGCACAGAGGATTGGAAAGAGAACTGAACACCAATTTCCTGCTTACAGTCCCTGGCTGGAACTTCCAGAGCAGGTAGGAAGAAGTCTTGTTTTAAGAAAACCCAGTACAGAGGTGCTAGCAGAGGAAAAAAATGTAAAACTGCTACATCTAAAGAAAGCAAGCAATTGCTGAAATAAATCTCACCTTTATCAGTTGGAGTCACTGAAAAATCCCAAGAGTTTTTATGTTTGGATGTAGCGCGGAAGACTTAAAGTAGGGCCCTTACTACTGAATTTCACAAAATAACATAGGTATCAAAGATGCTATCTATAAGGACATGCTAAAGAAAAGCCTTTGGCTTAAAAGGCATGTTTCAAGAAGGGATATGCTGGAAATTTCTAGGTATACCCTGAAATGATAGATTGTTTGAGGTAATGAAATAACAGCAACGAGGGATTCTGAGAAGTAAGGAGCTTCCCTGTAATTCCACTGGAGCTCCAAGAAGTACATGAGCATTGGAGACTGTGCAGCCAACCTTTGTAGGATTGTTCTTAATTGGAGTAGATCTGCAAACTCTCTTCCAGCCAGTTCAGTGTATCCTTAAAGAACACAACCTGGTAAAATAAGGACCTGGTCCTCTGAACACTTCCCAAGAGAGTGGTCATATTTGTTTCCCTGACACAAAAATGAATATTGCACTTGGTAGGTGCCAAAATGAAAACCTCAACATCACTCCATCATCATTCAAGATGTCAATAGATGCTTTTTTTAGAGTCCATTTTTTTTAGATATTCCTTAGTTATGAATTATTAACAGCATATTAGACTGTTGAATGTAAAAGGAAAGCAAATATTTGCAAGATATTTTGAAACTTGTAGCAACAAGTTTACAACACAATAGCCCTAGAGGAATGGATCTGTATGATTTTAAAAACAGTATTAGCTAAACCAGTCATTAGATATGTCATAAGGCTAAGAATAGCTCTATAATTATCATTCTGTCAGCATGTGAAGGGATAGGATTTCACGAGGTCACACAAGAACTTCAGTTAGGAAAAAAAACAGCCTAAGCAAGAAAAGCAATGCAGGAAGCTTCTGGGGCACTTGGCAAGATTTCCGCTTTGAAGGGGAAATTCCCTTTTTATTTCATTGTTATAGTCCATCATTAATACAACAATATGAATTTAGCAATTACTGTGAGCCTCTGCTGCAAGAGTTATCTACAGGAAGGATGTTTTGTTGGCTTATAAAAGACAACCTCAGATGACATCCTTGTAGCATGCAGCTCCTCCACATGCCACCTCCCCCTTCTGCAAGATCTCCATTTGACCTGTTCTGAAGGACAGGCCCTGAAATGACACAGATGCGTCATTTCGATTTGCTAGTATTACGCATATACTTCATGCACATGCCAGTGCCCGTATATGATGAAGGCATAGGAATCCTGGCTCCCATGCATATAGCAGAATCAATTTGGGGAGAGACTGAGCGTTTGCTGTGTGCCAATTTTAAATTTATTACCAACATTAAATTTTATATGAAACTGAAGTAAGGAATGGCTGATACGAAGTTGTAGTTGTTTGTAACTCTTGCTCACACCACCAGATTGGAACATCTTCTGCCAAATTCCCCAATAGCCACATTCTTCCTTCTCACCCTCTCTCATTAAAGAAGATACTGAGGAGGAAAGGGATCAAAGCTGATTTACTTTGGCTTGTGTCTTCCCTCAATTGAAAGGGAACTTTCTAGCTCACCTTCTTCTTTTACTCCCCCTACTTGTACAGGATAATGAAGGTAGTTACTTTTTACTTGTTCCTGCCCCTGAGCAGCCTGGGAACTTAGTGACCTCTTTTTAAATGGAGGGAAAGGGAGTATATGAAACCCTGCATGAATGGAAAAGGTGGTTTGTTTGGCGGGGGGAGTGTTGTTGGGTTTTTTTTAGATTTTTCAGTAGATTAAATTCAACTCTGCATTTCTCCTGTCAGTAAAACAGTAAACTAAACCAACATTGAATCTGGTGAAGTGGAACATATTTTTAAATATGCTGTAGCTTTTTAGGTGTTGGCTTCCTATAGTTCCTCTAAAAATATGAGTAACCTTTCTAGCTTTAAAATAGGTAATCTTCATGCTACAGTTTTAGCTTTGGAATCCTATTACGACATTTTACAGCATTTCTTCCTCCCAGATATAATTATGTAATGGTACCTCTTCTGTTTTACTTTTCAAAGTCTCCTTCAGGACTACATGGCTTTTTAGGCTTTAGTCTATAATTCCAGTTTAAAAATTACAAATTGATTTAGAGACTCCAATGTCCATCTGTATATTTTTAAGTGTTGTACTAGCTGAAGTCTGAGTGCTGTAACGCGATAAGTAACCTACTTACCCTTTAACTTTATTACTTTAAAAAATGGCTAGTGCTCCAGTTTGTGGGATGTTGCATAACATGAGACTCCCATGTATGATTTATAACATTGACATCACAGACTGTGCTGGTTAATGTTAGTCCTGAACTGCTGCTTTATATCAGCAACTATCAAGCTTATTCGTTATCAATAAATAAGAAATGCCAAATAGTTTCATTTAGCTTTCTTGAAAAATGTTGTACTTTTTTTTATTTTGAGCTATAGTATTAATATAATTATCTGATTATATTAATCAGGGAAGAAAAACAAAGGAAATTACTCAGTTTTCATAGTGTTTATTCTCATTGGCAAGCTCTCTTTTGCCTTTCTGCCCCCACATACCTTCGTTTGAGCCTGAATTCATTCCATACAGATGTGAGGAAACATTGATGGTGGCTTCTGTTTTTCAGTTCATGAGGTTACCCTGCATCCATCTGACCCTCTGCACAAGTTAAAGCAGAGTTGGAGAGGGGGGAGAGATAATCCATTCTCTCCCCATCTTAAAAAGGTCTTCCTGCAATCAACTCTGCATCTGCAAACATGCCCTGGATCCTTTGGGGGCAAGCAGGGAAAAGACTTCATTGTAGGCATATGCTGGGTAGAACATCATGAATTCAGCTCCAGTTCATGACAAACAGAGGTGCAAGATGAGCTGTGCTTAAATGAGCTTTTTAGCACAGCCATAGTGGCGACTGTGGGGTGGCATCCTCACATCTGGTATCTGCACATGTGCTTGCAGGCACTTACCTATGTTATGCAAGTTGCTGCTCCAGCATCAGCAGGGTTCTTCTCATAGTAGAGTTTCATGGACTGGGAGTTTTCTTGTCTCTTATCTGTCTGTGTGTTTGTCCAAAGCCTTGCCGTATTGGGAGGTAGGAAGTCACTTTAAAGCCGAAGGAAAGATTCTTGTACAGATGAAAAAAGGTGTTTGGGTTTCTTAAAGATCTCATAAGGATTATTTTTATATAGAACAAATTAAATTTATTTAGTTAAATGATGCTGGATCTTTTCACCACCTAATGGTACTGTCTTCATTTTGAATGACTGGTTTACTGCCATTGCTACAGCAATGCCATGGTACTCATGGTGTCATTTCGATTATTATTCTAACTTGGATTAAGACAGTAACATTGGACTATGGACAAATCTCTTGAAGTTCTCTGAGGATTCTTTCTGAGCAAGTTCTCATTTGTTCAAACAAAACCTGCTGGTCCAACAAAGATTATCCAGTTGTGAAACATAAGGAAGTTAAATGTGCTATTATAAGTTGGTAGAGCTTTGCAGCACAAGCAAAGTTATCCCCAAACTCTCACAGTGTCCAATGAATCTTTTTCTTGAATTCATGCCACCCAGTAACTGCAGCTTTTCCTCTGAAATTCAGGTGTGAAATTACATGGTGAAAGGTAATGCTTTTTCACAGCCTCCTGGGTCCAATGAGATGTAATAGGAAACACAGGACTTGAAAGACCAGCTTTAGTCACATAATTTAGACCACTGAATATATGCAAATTTCCATCTATTTGAACTGTATTGTAAGGCCATTTTTCATGGTTATATTGCAAGTCTCATGATATCTTTTTATTTACTTAATGCTTGACATTCTAAATATGAAAAAGGGAGAATCTTAGTTTCCAGGGCTTTTTTAGCGAGCTTCTCCTGCAGTTCAAATGTGATTTCAGTTCTCCACCAGAATGTCATTTAAAATTTGATAACAAGAGAGTGGAATTCAAAAGAACTCAAAATGTTGAGAGGCGAAGAAGAAGAAAAGAAGAAGAAAGAACAACCCTTGATTTGGGGGAGGTAGGCCCTGAGCCATCTGTTCTGTCTGAGCCTGCTTTGGGCTGGGGGATTGGGCTACAGACCTCCAGAAGTGCCTTCCAGGCTCAGCCATTCTGTGATTTGGTGTGCACTCCTATGCGGTGTGAAGGCAGGGTATCAAAACCTGCTAAGTCTTTCTGCTGTGCTTTTGTGTTCCATCGGTGAATCAGTCACAAACTAGCCTTGATGCTCTCAACAGTATTAATAAGATAGCTTGGATGATGGTATACAAATGATTCCTAGAGGTCTATGTAGTATTTCTGCTGGGCATTAGTTAACAGTACTGCATTATGCCCCACCACTCTCTAATTATGCAGGTACCCTGAGTTTAATGATTAGAAATATTCCTGGACACTGTAAATAATCACATCATCTGCTTACAAATAGGTAACATGGTCCTTGAATAAAAGACAGAATGAACCTGCCCTGTTATTCACAGGTATTTTCTGTTCATTATTTAACCAACTTCAGTGTGAGAGGTTTTTATGTAACGGACTAGATCATAAATTAGATTATAATATAAAGGACTAGATCATGAGAATACATTATGCATCTGGATGTATTTATGCAAGTCCATAGGTCTATTAATGTGGACTCAGTTACTTGCAAAGGCCTTTGCTGAACATAGCAATGATGACAAATGCTCTCCTGGATTGGAATCTTGTAATTTATTCAGTTAATAAAAAGAAGATATATTGCTTGCTAACAAAGAGGATGGAGATTGTGTGAGTAAACCATGTAAAACTTAAAGGAGTTGAAGTCTATAGGCTAATACAGAAAAATAGGAATTGAATTCAAATAGAACATCCTCACCCTGTATCTTTCCTATATCTTCTTCCATAGTTTTACAGTTTCTCTGCTTAGGGAAGTTACTGTATAGTTAGGTAAACTGTAGATATATGGAGTATCAGCTATGGTATGTTAGCTTCCCCACATGCACGGATAATAATAAGATTAGTTCCAGGTAGGAAGGTTTATCTCACTTTCAAAATAGAGTAAAAAGTGCTACAGAGAGCTGCACACACAGGAAATGTGTATGTATTAGTGACAACATGGGAATGTCACACTGAATTCCTGTAGAATGAGTTCCCCATGGAGACAAAGGCTTAGAGAATAAGCTCTTTGCAGCAAAAACCTATTTTTTGCCTGTGAAATAGTGGGAGTGTCTAGCAAAGTTTTGCATACCGTTGACTAACTTCCCTTTTCCTTTTACTCTACCTAAATTATGCTGCTATATTTTTTGCCATGCATATGCAACTATTGTATTTTATATACATATGGACTGTAAAACAATTTCATTCAGAAGCCTGTCACAGTGCAAGATTATTGGAGTTGACTGTGAGATTAGAGCATTACCTACAAATGTGTGCTTTACTGTCACTGGTAATAATATGCAAGCATGGCTTAAAACTGGAAGCAAACATACAGAAATTATCCAGTAGATGTAGACTAAAGCCAGTTACTCAAGTTGCTCTTCATTTGTTTGTATAAAAAAAGATTGGTTAAAGCTTCAGTGTTCAGCAGTAAAGAAGGGGAATATATGTCTGTGTAGATAAATATGTATTTAAAACATGTATATCTATATATAGCATTCTTATATCTATAAACTGTGTATCTATATAAATATATATATATCATTCAAATATGAGAAAGGCAAAAAAAAAAAATTAAATCTAAACCTGAAATGCTTGTCAATCCTTTAGTATGAGAGATTCAGTGCAAAATCAGCGTAAAAACCTGTCGAATTTGATAGCATTTCATCCTGGCTTTGTAGTGATGTCTCTGACTAGGAAATAGCGCAAAGGAGTGGAGAATCAGATTCCTGGTAGGTTTTCATTCAACTGGTTGTTGGTCCTTTTATAGTTCTGCTTGTCATTACTGTTGTCATTGACAGTTTCCACCTTCAAAGCACAGGTCATTTAGACTGGTTGTGTCTTGTCACCAAAAAGTAATGTCCTAATTATAAACCTCCATCCCATACCAGTCTGTTTTTCTGATGAGAGTGAAATACTGGTTTACAGATTTCACCAAACCTGTTTGATTCATGGAGGGCTGTGACCTGGCAGTGCAGTGTTTGACAAAGGCCATAATTCATTCAAGAGCCCATGTAGCTTTTATTTAGAAATGCTTGGTTTCAAAAGGAATTAAAAGGAGCAACCTTCCTAAATCATTTCTAAAGTACCCCATGATGCACTGCTTTTTTTAACATCCAGAAAAATCTTGATTTGTGTTTACATGCTTACTTGATTAGTTTGTCCAGAAAACAGTTGGGCTAAAAATTTGATACATCAGCTACCTTTAACACAAATTAGCTAATTAGCTAAGAATTAGCTAATTTTTTCAGCCCAAACTGAGACTTGATAATTTATGTGTATTCTTTATTGACTGGATTTTTATAATAGTTTATTCAAATGTAAATAACAAATTCATAGTATTGTATAATTTACTGGCACAAATACACAAAAGCCATGGCAGAACTTGTTTCTGTGAGATACTCAGTTCAGAAGACATGAGCAATTTTCCTTATCTGGATACTTTGTGAAGCTAGCTGGGCTCTCAGAGTAATATCAGCAAAAATGAAAAGTCTACACAAAGATACTGCTATCACTCACATATATGGTATTTTAATAGATACGTAAATATGTGAAGTAATAAAACTATGCCCAGAAATAAATTCATTCACCTTAAGAAATTCATTGTGAAAAACAGTGTAACTACTTAGGAATGAGAGAGAGAGATTGTGCATCCCCTCATTAAAAGCAATATAGCTTATTTAGCTCAGATTTTGATTGCATGATAAGAAATTCTGTTGCTGTAAGGCTGAGTAAAAATATGATAAGATTAAATTAATTGGCAGTTCCGAGTCAATTGATCTTTTACAGACATTTCACAGCAGACTTAACACAGTAGTATTTCACAGCAGCTCTTTTTCAAATATGAATAAAAGGCTATGCAGAGGAAGGATGACCTTTTTATCTTTGTAGTCAGAAAGCTCATAGATTTATTTTTAGACATGATGCATATGGTAAAATGGCCTGAAATTTTCCCGAAGTGCCAGGTTGTGAGTGGTTCTGAGGCAGCAGGAAGAATTTTGTTAAAGGAAATATTGTGGTGAATGCATGAAACACTTTACTATAATAAAGATGAGGGGGAGGGTGAAGGGAGGAGAGAGAGAAATGTACAGCTAAATGTCTCTGTCTCCTAAACACTCACAGAAGTGCTGTTTGAAATTGAGCAGAAATAGGCAAGCCCCACATTCCTCCTGTGGTCATAGAGCTTCCCACTCCTCTAATGTACTCTAGTAGACTTGCAGAGTTCAGCTGCCACTGCAGAGCTCACATCTGGTATGGAGAGCATGCTTTAATAATCCTAGAAATAATTTAGAAATACCTACTCATCTTGGAAGCAGTTCTTCTTTGAGATGGGGCCACAGTGCCCTGCAGTGAGGCCCTGAAGTCCTCCACGATCGATTTTCAGTGCACAAGTGCTATCTCAGACATGTTGCGGCTACCGTGCATCCCCTGTGCATCAGGGTGGGAGTTCCGAGTTCCAAATCTTAGACCTGCAGGTTTCCAAGCAGGATTGTCTCCAGAGTCTAGAGGTGCTGGGCCCTACATTTGTACAGAAAGCTGATTTGCAGTGAACCCAGTCTCCACCTACCATGTTCAATGATTTGCGTGCCCATGTGTTCGTATGCTAATTTGGGGGTGTACGTGCAGTAGGTCTAATTTATGCTTGCCTGTCGAGGTCAGTAAGATTCTTTTGGCTTTCTGGTCTCTCACTCAAGTCAATGAGGGTCTGATTCTGCCCATTTTCCATGCTGAACAAGCACTGTAGCTTAGCTCAAAACTATGTTGGGAGGTGTCATTTCTATGGAAGTAGAACCACAGGCTGTTTGAGTGCTCCAGAGTTTCTCTGTCACCGACTGGGGCCTGGAGGTCTGTAAATCAAAATGATTTGTTTATTAGCATTGTCATGTTTGTTTTTCTGATTTATACAAGTAAGCTAAAGCTGAAATGGTGAATACAGATCTTCATCCCATGCATAGCTGAGAACCAACTTTATTACCTCTGTTTTCTTTTTATTATTAATCCCTGCTCAAGTCAAAAAATATCTGATCCAGAGCTAGATTCAGGTTTTACTGGCCTCAAATCTGGAGAGTTTTTGAGGTATAGGAATATCAGTTTATTCTTGCCGATGATAAAAATGCAGATTATGGTGGGCATCCAAAGTCAATGAATAATCAAAATTTTTAGCAGAAGAGTAGTTCATTGTGCAAGCTAAAATTACTGTCCCATATTCTTCCACAGATCTTTAATGAAATCAGTGGGTCTTCTTAATTACAAGTGAAGAAGAAAGAACTGATTCTTAACTTACAAAGTCAGAAATCTTAGTATAATGTCAGATTTTGCAAGTAGATTAAAAAAAATACAGTTCCCGGACTGCCCTTTTAGGATTTGATAAATAATTTCTGGTTAGTCAACAAGCCTAATTTTTCAAAAAGCTGCTGAAAGGCTTATGGTGCTTATGATGAAAATAAATAAAAAAAGTCTTGCAAGGCCTGGAAGGCAGAGTGGCAAGTTTTTGCAGGATTAGGCCCTGAATTAGAATGATTCCACATTTAAGAAAGAATACATCTGGTAGGCAGAAACAAAACCTGCATGTATGTTTACCCAGGAGGACATGAACTGAGCTTAAGACATTGTGAGGCCAGTGATGAAGTGGAGAGCTTGGATGTATGAAGCTTTGGCTTTTCTTTATACTAAGACAGTTCAGAATGGACTGCCGAACTGAACAAAAAGTATGCATTCAGACCTCCCATGTGCCAAGAGGAGCACATGATCCTTGCACTGGGGGAAGAAGGAATTTGGTTGGCCGACTTGCTGAACAGCAGGGCCATGGCTGCACCTGTGGGATGCTTTGACTGGGGGTGCAAGAATGGCTGTGGTATGTACATCACAGCTCAGGACACATGGAAACAGCACACTGAAAGGATGGCTTGCACTTGTTTAGTGAAATTAGACCTGTCTCAAGCTGTCTGAGGGTAATTTAGAAGAAATGCTGATCCTTCAGAACCTGTGGATTTGGATTTCCACTGGAATCTTGTCTGGTAAAGATTTAAACTTGATAAGGAGCCAGAGCACAGTGCTTAAACTTTCCTCTTTCTCCAAATCAGTGTGGAGACTTGGATTTGTTACATACCAAGCTCATTTTTCTACCGGTAATGTGCAGTGATGTGAGAACTGCTCAGACTGATCATTGCCCACTGGATGGCCTTTGCTCAGTGGAATTTTCCTCCAAAACGGTATTACAGAAAAATAGATAATGCCTCTCTAGAAGCTTATTCTGTGTGTCTCTGTCTATTATTAATAACAGTCACCTGTAGCTAAGAAACTTATGTTTGTAGTTGTAAATGGCCTGGAGAGTACTGTTAGAGAAAGGATTGGACAGGACTGATAAGTTAATGTTACTCACAGGTAACTCAAGGGACTCCTTGTACACCCCCAGCCTACTCACTGGTGGGGCAATGTGAGAAGCAGAAAAGGCCTTGGCTCTGTGTAAGCACTGCCCAGCAATAATGAAAACATCTCTATATTATCAACACTGTTTCCAGCATAAATCCAAAACATAGCACCATACTAGCTAGTATGAAGAAAATTAACTCTATCCCAGCCAAAACCAGCACACAGTTATTTTGATGAGAGGTTTGGGTTTATTTGTATTTTACGGGGGCTTCTACATTTCAACTGAAAGATAAGAAAGTATCTTTCCAGATCTTAAAAAAAAACAAACCTAAAATGCCTTAGTCTCCTCCAAACTAAACTGAATGAAAAGTTAATTTCACTGAGTTGTGATGAGAAAGGATGTAGTTTTTTGTGTACCTTCTGTCCATCAGTACTGGTTGAGAATCTATTCCCCTACAATCTCAGCCTTTTCTTTATCTATGACCATAAAATCTATGATGTATATATCTAGAAATCACTTGTATCTTCTAGAGCATAATGAAGACTGTTTCTTTATTTTGTTGCATCAGATCACAATGATCTAAACTCTTAACATGAGTCTCATGTGCCTGTGTAACTTCGTTAAAAATTAGTTACCAGATGAAACAAAAAATTTTGCTAGAAATGGATTTGAAATAGATAACTTCTGCTGAACTCCAGTATCTCTTATCATATTTTAAAACTGTGTAAAAGTTCATAATTTATCACAATCTGTGACATAAATCAGAACAGAAAGTTTTATTATTCAGCCATTCAGCATGTGAAGTTATTATACTTTGTATTTTTTCATACTGAAAGCACATTACAAGACTATCTCTGTTAACTGTGGCAAACAATGCTTGACTTTGGGGAGAATGGTACCACCTGAAATTCAATAAGATACATTAGTCTGGTCTTAAGTACTCCGTATAATGATCCATGTACTTAGAGACGCAATATGCAATTTCAAGAGGAAATTTTTAGAGATTTTGTTCACGCTAAGAGAGAAAAAAGATCTAGAAATAAAGACTAAATTGATGTCAGATGATGAGAGTCAGCTCAAGTCCAGGAGTAAATACTAGACACACCCATGCTTTTTTTGTAACTTACATGCTACTACAGGATACATAACCATTTAATACCCATTTGAGGAGAAATCTGCCTGTTTTAGTAAAAAGAAGTGTGCTTTATCTGTTAGATTCACAGGTCTGAAATGTCTTCTGTTTATATTCTGAATTATTAATGTGACTATATCTAAATTAATCCCACATCCTTGCTCATGTAGAAGAGGAGGCCTCGAAGTGTTATGCTGCTGTGTTTAAATGTCTTCTCTTTAATGAAGCATTATTTTGATTGCCTACTCTGTTATATGATTTTGTTCCTCATTTTTGTGCTGTGGTGCTTTCTGTGCTGCTATTTTGTAGCATTTGGGTATCCTTTTATGACAGTTGTCTTTGCAGCTACCATTCTGCAGTTACAAAATCCATCATGAAAGCTAATATGCATTTAAAATATAAACATACAATGCTAGATGGAAGGATTGTGAAACAGATAAACAGAGGCAGATGGTGCAGATTTAATTAATAAAAAACACAAACAGGAAAATAAATCTGCTGCAATGATTTAATGCCTAATTTAATTAAGAAAAAAATGTCCTGGAGTTTAGTTATTGCCAGGAAATTATATACTATGTTGTTTCTATTTGGAGAGAAACGGTTTGTATAAACTTTACAGCATATTGTTTTATGAAGAATCTGACTCTTTCTGTTTGGATTCCAGGAAATTTTGCTCCTTGCAAGGAACAAAATTCAGGAGAAGGCAGGGAATGAGGCTCAGGTCACTAGGTAGATGTACAGAGCTAGAGTTTGAGGCTGAGCTCTCAAATACCAGGTTGATGCCTCAGCTGTTATGCCACTGACTGTCTAGCCGGTGGATCTTATGGCCCATTCTGATCAGAAGTTTAGCATCATGCTAAGAAACCCTCCCCACTGAAAATGGTTTTGAAACTAATGCACAAACATATGGAGCACAGGGTTGTTTTGCCAAATTGACATATTCCTAAAGGGCGGAAGAAAAAAAACTTTTTATTTAAAAAAAAAAAATCATTATTAGCTACTAGTCTAACCAATTTCTTAGATATATTTAAAGATGATTAAAACTGGTTAAAAGAGGTTAAAAAGTAAGAATAAGAAAAGCATCAAGGGAAGAAAAGGTATAGAGTTCTTGACTCATTGCTTTGGATTTTGCTATCCATTGCTGCTTTTTTTTTTCCATAAAAATTGGAGGACTGTACATGCAAGAAGCAATGATGTGGTTATCTGGGCTTTGATACAAGTTCAATCTTATTCTACCGAAATGGAATAGTTTGATTTTGAAATTTAAGCAGTTCTCTAAGCTGATAAATAAAGTTGAATTTTACATGTGGTTTATTCTCTGGAGATAGTGTATTGTTGGCTCTAAGTACAATGGTGGAGTTTGTCTCATGAGATTTTTTTCCATTGCTGCTACATTCATAATAATAACATAAGAGTCCGATATTGGAACGGAGTTAATTTTTGTTTTGTGGAGTACTTCACTGGCCAGAAAATAAAAATGAGAGAGGGAACCTTATAGGGTCACACAGGAGATGGGTCTGCAGAATTCAAACCACAATAAACTTGGGTTGCATTTGTTGAGGACTTTTAGCCTGTTCAATCTGGGAAAGACTACTAAAGAGATAAGTATGTGATTATGCTTCTGGATTTTGGTTTCAGAATTAGATCATTGTTTATGGTGCTTTAGCTTTCTGAAGAAAAGGTTAACGTTGACTATCCCAAACAGACGAAAACAAGGAAAAATAGTTCTCTTGTTATTTTTGAATGAAAGAAATTTTACTTTTTTTTTCCTCAGTAAATCAAAATAAATTATTTATTTTAGGTCAAGCTGAGATTTGTTTCCTTTTTATTGCCTTTTTTCACCAGAGAAGCAAAACCATCAGCTAGACTCTTCAGTGTTTCAAACAGGCTGTTGGAGACTGGTAGGAAAGACGTTGGTTCGCATGCAGTTTTCCTATACTAAAATCAGCTAACCCAGCCCCCCTGGACACTCTCAAGGGCCTGGGAGTGACATGGGGACACCAGCGCTGCCTGACCCAGGTCGCAGGCAAGCCCCACTTGCAGGATGCCCTGCAGACAGTGTGGGGTCAGAGGGGGCTGGAGAGATGAAGGGGTGGAGGGGTGATGTCTCCAGCCTCCAATCGTCCAGCTGCTCATGGTTTTTCAAGCACTGGTTATGTTGATCAAGAGCAGTCCCAGAGTGACAGAATCATTCTTATCAATCTGCGTTCTGCTTCCATTTGCCGCACAGAAAGGGCTGTAGCTGCTCTCCTTGAGTTTGCTGATGTCTCGTCACCACTGTCAGCCTGTCTTCCTGGCTGAGTGAGGGCAGATTCCTGGCTCTGGGAGCGTTTTTAGGAGGGAATCTGTTCCCTGGCACTTCCTCCTTCAACTATACATCCTCTGTTTGTGTGTGTGTATGTGTGAGAAGGGGGTGAAATCTTCTCCCTGGCTTATGTTTAGGTACACTATGGTTTTGATAGGTAAATAATTCCGCAAAAACACCATTAAAAAGTTCAAGAGTCTTCTCATTAATTTCTTTAACTAATTTTATCATTATCAGAATACCATTCTGGTCCAATCTATAACCTTCAGGAAACTAAACTCTTTTTGTAACTGCTACTCAGAATTAGTGTTGCAGAATAGGTCTAGTACCTCAAAATACTTCAAATATTATAGGAATTGCTTTCCTCCACTAATGGTCCATATGGGTTGTCTGGTACTTTTATGTTGCTTTATACTGTTTTGTATGTTGACTCTTAATCTTACTCATCCTGTATAAATAGAAAAAACATCTTAAAATCCTCTTTTTATCTGCTACATTAAAAAAAAAAAAAAAAAAGAAAATCCTCTCAGGGGGTTCTACTAGTTTAGATTGGAATCTTAGTCCTCTAGTAAAGGTCCTAATTATTATCCAGTTATGGAACAAAATTTCAAGTGAAAGAAGAATTTTTTTTTTCTACTGAGCTGAAAGAAGTGGCATTAATTTCTTTCAAACAGGACTTCTTGTTTACTGAAGCAAAATAAATTTCAGAAATGGAACTAAAAATCTGAGTTAAGATGACTTAGAGGGAACTAAAATAGATGCTAAAATTAATCTGGAAAGATTTTATTCTGATATTTTCTAATTTTTTACTGCATTTTACATGGAATTGTACTTTATCATGTGTAGGTATAGGAGATGAGGAATGCAGTATGGTCATTTGTGCAGGTACTTGCAAGAGACAATATACATACTGGAGTGAAGCTCACTTGCCACCTTCTACATAAGCTAATGTTCATTTAGAAATCTTCACAGTACAAGCCTCTCACAAGAAGACTGTCACATTCCTCATCCGCAGCATTCTTAAAAATTTGTCTTGCTGTCAGGCTGCTTTAGGTTTTTAATAGGTACATAAAATCTTACAGACTTGTAAATCTCCTAAAACATTCACATGAATAATGCAGAAGTTAAAATTCACATGGGTGAGAAGTTTCACAGATAAGAGACCATCTACTAAGCAAACATGTGGTTGCCCTGTGAGTGCAATTGGAGTTGTAAACATTATCTGGTAAAAGTGAGGTTTCCTGGGGCTGCAGTAAGTAAAGCCTGTTACATCTTCTGGTATTAATCATAATAAGTGTTTTATCTTTGGCTGTCATGTTTAGTTTCTGCATGCAATTTACCTCTCAGGCAAGCTGTTCACGGTATCGGCCAAGCTTATCTCTGAACTTATGGTCTTCAAGTACCTAAATGTATTTCCACCAGAGTTCCCACAGTTAATGTGACAAAAGCCAACATAAGTGCTATTTTAAGACTGCACTGCATCCCTTTACAGAAAAATAGTGTTGCTTGTATTCTGATCACTCCTATCAACCAAAGTAATGCTTAACTGCCTTTGCTAGTCCTACACTCTACTGTAATTTTATAATGACCTATTTTCAGCTAGACTTTCTATGCACACATAATTTATCTTGACTCCAAATGTCCCTCACACATGTTATCTCCTATCGTCTAAAGTGCCTTTACTGCCACAGGACTTCCACATACAAAGCATGTCATTATCTGTCTGACTCCAAAGGTATGTTTAGCAAGATGCAAAAGCATGAAGGAAACACATGGTCCCTGTCCCAGAAAGTCTACCAGCAAAACAATCAAATTGCTTCAGGAGATCCAGCAATAGCCCTCTGAGAGGAAGGCAGGGGAAAAAAAAAATTGCCTTGAACAGTTTTGTGAGTTTTGCATGATGATTCCAAAATGATATGGGGAAAGAGGTCAAAGATTAGACAGCTCTTAATATTCTACTCTGCATGACCCCATCTCACTGCAATACTCTCATGATCTGCTAATAATCCTTTATAATTAAGCTTCCAGCCTAATATTAAAATGTAATCCACATGAACACCAATTGGAGCATACAGCAAGAAGTGAAGTGGTTACCACTTTGAGTTGTGCATGGCAAGCACTATGCAGTTTTAATTTAAAATCTTCAAAACATTTGGCCCTTCATGTAAAGACAAATTCAGTTTCACTTCTGATATATACAGTGCAACACATGTAGTTCACAGCTGGTGCTGTGATACTTTGCCTGCATGATGCTCGCCAACAGAATACGGAAACATTGCTACTGTGAAAATGGAGACTGTGCTTGATAGCTACCTTGACATTTACACAGAGCATGAATGCCAAACAGATTTTGTAGCAGCCCATAAAATAAATGGCCCAGGTTCATAGTTGGTAAACTTTGTCTTTGGCCTTCTGGATTGGGTTTTATATGCAATCTATACACGTGTGTCATAGTAATCACCGCTGCAGGAGAGTCAACTGATTTCTCTTGTACTGGTGTAACTGAGCTGAAGTTACAGTGTTACAGCAAATGTGACATGATGCAACATTTTACTCTGTGTTTCTATCCATTTCCAATTCTATTGCAGATTCTCTCTGTGGATTCTTTTACCCTTAAAACACTTTCAAATTAGTTGTCACTAGTGTGATGGGGCTATTCGGCATATTAAAATGGATGGTTTCCTTTCCTCTTCTTTTTCCCTTGCATAAAACTACTTATCAGAAATGTCCCAGTAAAAATACTTGTATTCTGAACAATCTACTTTTTGGTCTCAAAAATGAAAAAAAAACCCCAAAAACCTCATCCAATATACTAGACCAATGTAAGAGAAGCAACTTTTTTTTTTTTTTTTTGTAATTGCGGTAAATATTTGAATGTGCCAGTGCCTTTAGTCCAAAAGATTCTTAAGCTCATATTCCCACGAGACTGCAGAACATAAAATGGAAACTGAACAGCAGTAAGCACCTAGAAGAGTTCAAGGGAAAGTGCAGCGGGAATATTAGTTCATAGTAATCTTTTTATTGGCTTTTTCAGGTAGAAAAGGGCAGGTTTAGCTTTTATGAGTTAAGCTAGAGTAAGCCTATTGTGAACCATGGAACATACAGTTTTTCCATTTGAACAAAACAGGAAAAGACTACAGCTTAAGATGCTGATAGTATTTCTCATTTCTTTAATGAAGCTTCACAAACTAGCTAAGAATGTTTTCCACTGATGGCATATAGTGGAATTCTAAACATCTAATTAGTGCCTAGAGAGCTGACTAACTAGGAACTGCCAGTGATATTAATATCTAATATATATTGCTTTAATTAGCTAAATCCATAGGTCAACATTAACACCGATTTTCCAGTCCTGGAAAACTTCATTCCAGAATTTGACACTTGGGTTCCTACAGCTGCCAGGCAACCTCCATGAATGGCCAGAGCAAACTGAGGCAAGAGGGTGAAGGGCATGCAAATGGATATTGCTTTGAGCCGAAAGATGGGTTGCCAAACATTGTCCACGTGTCATTGTAGAGTGGAATTGCTTTCCAATTTTGGAAGGAACGAGTTGTGACAAGAGAAGCTTTATGTCATCAATGGCGAGATTGCCAGAATGGATGCAAAGGACATTTCAGAATAGAAAGACACAACAGAATAGAAAGACACACTTGCAGCAGCTATTGTGGCTGGGTTTACTGCTTTAAAGCCAGTGTTACTTTTCTCACACTCTGATCTCCTTTGACTTCCAGAGCGGCTTACAGAAATGATAATAATTATTACTATCTTTCAGCACTATCTTTTTTTTTTTTTTAAGATTTATTATCTTCTTTACAAGCAAAAGAGAAAAAAAGCCCATGGAAGGAGAGAGCAAGTAGACAAAAGAAAGAACACACACTTACTTCCGTAGGCATGTTACTATCTTGAAGGTCACATTAAGATTTAATTTTGTTTCCTGCTTCTTCCTTCATTGTAAAATCTAGATGAAACTGTAGGAAATAGCAGAACAAAGCTAAAACCATATTTTCAGGAGGGGACTTGAACTAAGCACGGGAAGTAGCCTGGCCATGATTTTTCAGGACACTGCATGATGATAGCATGGTAGATAGACCGTTCATCCTTTATTCATAGAAATACACTAGAGGTTTTCTGTGCTTTAAATATTCATGCTGTATTTGCAAAGCAATACAATAAAATTTATGTGACACATTGCAATACTAGGGAAATACTTGTTATTGATTTGTAAGTAATTAGAATTAAGTTGCTTGAAAAATGCGAAGAGGCATATTTCCAAGAACATGTACAGATCTGTGATATAATTTCATAGTAGCAAAATAAAACAAAAATAAATGGGTTTGGGTGTACATAAACTAATGTATTAATCTAATTTAAATAAAATAAATCCTTATTCACTTAGTAAGTGACATCTCTGTGGTTCTCATGATGTATCACTTGATGTAGTTTACTTTCACTGCAGTCAGTGATAATTTGATCAGAATAGGTTTAAAGACCATGGCTGGTAAAAATCATGGCTAGTATATGTGCTAGGGGAGTTAATAAAAGTACTGATGTTTTCTGAAATTGTGAGCAACTTCTGACTAGGATGCTAACTTGCTCTGCATATATTATTTATGTAAATCATGTTAATGGAAAAAGTTGCAGCCAGTTATTATTAATTAGATTAGAGAACAAAACAATAAGTGCTTGATGCAGTAAATTTGTTTACCTGCCATTAAGCCTGATCTTAAAATATGTATGATTATACCTTGTACCACAGCCAAAAAGGAGGAAACAACAAAAAAGTTTGTAGTGGAGGAGGAAGACTTGGGGTGAGTAACAGGGAGGTTAGCTATTAATGGTCTGGAAGATGATTTGGTTTCAGAGTAGTTTCCCACATTTTTATGCTCACGTACTGGATTGCACTGCAGCATGCCAGAGGGAGCAGGCCCTGCTGATTCTTAAAACCCATGCAGGTATGAAGTGGTAAAAGAAAACAAGGAGAGCGTGTCCCTGTCTTTCCCACAGTGACTAGTAAATCTACCTCAGCGTAGTAACTGAGAAACCTGTATCTATTCCTGTGGTATCTCTGATGCGACAGAGGTGAAAGCATTGAGAGTTTGCCAGAATAAGGACTGGATTATTAGTATACAGAGATCTAAATATCAGACTTAATTCTGACAAGCCAAAATGACTGCTATTACAGACCTTAATTCTAGAGCGTGTTCTAGTTATAAGCCAAGATTGTCCTGGCTTTGTATTTAACTTAGGATGACAGAGCTGCAAGGGGTGAAGAAAGGCTAAAAAGTCTAAATTTTTGTTACAAAAGCTAGAGAAGGAAATATTTCAGCTAAACCTTGAAAACTATTCTTGTATTTACCCTGGCAGCTAGTAACAGATGGGAAGGGAGGAGAGCTAGACATAAACCAGAAGTGTTTCAAAGACTGTGTGTGAATGGGTGCAGATGGACCCATGCTCTTCTGCTGCAAGCTGGTCATGAGGCAGCCAAGGTAAGGAGATGGAAGGCTGCGTTAGTAGGGCCTGTGCCTCCGCAGGGCACAGGGTTCTTGCGGTAGGGCCATGTAATATCCAAATCAGTTCAGTGCAGTGATTCCCCAGTGGGAGTCAGCACCCACACAGGAGCACTACCGCATGCAAAGCTTTTGGGAAGCCCTGTTCCTCTCATGGAGCTGCCTGTTTATTTTGAGAGCCTCCCTCATGAGCGTTATTGGCTGATATAGATGGTCTACTCCACATAAAGAGGATGTAGGGACATGACGCAACTGAACTACAACTCCTTTGTATCTATCCTGAGACAGCACTGACAGGCAGAAATACTTCAAGATTCAGATTAAACATTACAAGAGTCAGATGTGTTAATTTTCCCTTTTATTGAAACTATGACTTTTCTACAATACAGATTCTCCATGCACAAAAATGTGTAACATAAATCACTGTTTACTTCTTCTTGCAAAACCACTAGAAGTTCCAGGAAAAAAAAAAAATGAAAGACAGGTATAAGCCCTGGTTCATACTGGGATGAAGAGCCCAAGTTACTGGGGACAGTGTGTGGCTAAGCAGGAGATGAGGAATGACAAAAAGATTATAGAGGATCAGATCATTATGAGCTGCCTCCTAGGTAAAGAGCTTGAATTCAGAAGTGTTAATGTTATGCTTGGCTCTGCAACTTCACTTCCTTTTCTTATCAGTTTACTTGCTGCTGTATATGCATTTATAAGCCCTACCAGATTCAGACATTCATGCAAATATTTCATCTGGCAAGTACACTTTAAATTTCAGTCTGAATCTGTACTTAATAAATTATATTAAAAATATACTGTGGACTGAATTTGTCAATTTTTATGTAGAGCTTTTAAAATACTCTAAACTGTTACTTAGTTCATATTTTCTGAAAACCTGCACTGAGGTTTGTTGCTGAATTTCTGTTCTGACTTTCAGACTGCAAGACACATTCTGTCTTTGTTTTCTACAGTTTAAGATTTTCCTACCAACTCCTTGTAGAGCTCCACTTGCAATCTGTCCCCAGAGGAACCACTATAAGATAGGGGGGTTGTTTATTTTTAAGCTTTTGAAACTTACGTTTTGCTCAGTACTTGAACCAGTGAAAATTAAATCAGCAGAAGGCCTTCCTTTTGCTTCTATAGATTTCAGACCAGGTTCAAAGTGCTATTTCATTCCTATAAAGTTTGTGCCCTTTTCCCCTTCAGATGTCTTGACCAAAATGAAAATCCAAATAACAATGAAATTACTTTTAGTGCTTCTCCTCTCCCTGCCCTACTCCCCCTTTTGCCCAATATCAAAAGGTTAATGAACCAAGTCCACAGTGTTTAGATTTTGTACCAAGTACAAAGAAATATGTTGTGAATAGCTGATAAGTGGCATGATCAATAATAGGGAAACATCTTCCAGCTGGTGTTATATAAAGGAAAAATTATCAACAAAGACCCTGGCATTGTCAACGTTGGTTTGTAATATATTGATAAGTTACAGATTAGTCACTGCATTTTAAACAATTGTAATGCTGACCACTGAACCATCAAACATGCTAAAACTCCATTTCTGAGTGTAATGGCAGACCTTTAAGTTGTGCTTAATGAACTTCTCCGTAGCATAAACTTAGTAGCTTTCTAACAGACCTTTTTCAAACACTGCTTGCCATTATGAACCTAGTTCAGAACAGTAAGTACAAAAGCAAAGAGATGTTTCAGCTTAAAAGCAGGCATTTCCTAGGTAACTGAGGTATGGTTATTTTAAAATATATTTGCTTAGTATCCCTGAAGACTGAATGCTATTTGGCAATCATGAATAAAATTCTTGAGCGGCAGCTCTGTAAGTTCTAGTGTAACTCCTGTGGCACTATATTTTGATTAACAAACTAGCTGTCTGATGTTCTCTAAAAATCCTGGCGCTGTGGGCATTTAACAGAGCCTAAGAACATTTGCAAAATGTAAAATTGTTAAAAGTATTTTGAGGAAGAAGCAATATCTTAGAGGAGATCCTATGGGTATAACGCTGAAAGTTGTTACAGAACCATGTGGAATTTCTTTTACATCAGTATTTTACCTGTAGTTTATGTAGACGAAAGGCTAAGCACAAGCACATGCTTTCATATGCACAACTTTGTTGTGTATCGATTAATTGCCCAGGAGGATTCATGCCTTCTAGACACTGAGTAACATCTTGGTCCTATAAAAGTCAAACGGAGTTTTGTAACAGACTTGCAGGGAGTCAGAATTTTATAAAAACAAAAGTAAGAGGGATTGTTGGATGTAGGCTGATTTTCCAAAATCCATTTGCAATTTCACCTTTCCAACTCTGTTTTAACTAGTAATGAATAAATTGAAATAATGCCTTTATAGGGAAGAAAATGAAAAGTTCTGATTTTGAGCAAAACTATCTGACAGAGACGTAAGATTTATCTTTTAAACTACTGCCTTCTCCTTAACGAAAGTTGTCAACTCCCCAAAGACAAACTACTGTCTGAGACCTTAATGAACTTTTCTGTCAACAAAATAACTGTTGTTTTGAGATGAGCTGGGGAAAAGAGAGTAGATAATGAAAAAACATTTGTTTTAGTTATTTTTCAGTTCAATTTATTTTAGAAGTGACTAATATTTTTGCCAAATATTTGTTTCCATATTGCTTAGGTAAGGGCTTGTGGGGATCTAAAAATAGCAACAAGGGCAAATTTTAAAGCTCATAAAGGATTAACGCTTCTTCCGTATACAAAGAATAGGAAAAGTGTTAGAATGAGTAACACATCTAGAAAGAGGGGGATTTCAAAACTATCCGTGCATTTAAAAGCAGCAGGAGTATTTTAAACATCTCTGGAATCTGTAGCATTTATAAGATCTATTTATTAGCTGCCCCAAGCACAACACTTCTAAGAATGAATAAAACCATTTAAACATTTCCCGGGACTCCTGAGACCGAGGTGTGTGCTTTGCATGTATATGTAAAGCATAAATATGAATGTGTGTAAGTGCGTGGGAGGAAAGAACAATTTTCCCTTCTTCCTCTCAAGAGAATGTCTGAAATTTAATTGAGGTAAAATAAATGTTCTTATCAGAAGGCACAATGGACCTTCCCAGTTTTGTTTGTGGCAGAGTTCAGGAGCCCTCCCCATGGCTTACTCTACCTTCCCCCACTTCAGATATTAACCTGGACATCATGCCTTCCAAACATTAAATGAGCTGTGCGATGTTTTATTACATTTCTCATGTGGCTAAGCTTAGTGTGGCTTTTAAGTGTTCCTCGGTATGCCGTGCTTACGCAAGTTATTTTCTGCTGTGGATTGTTGATGCTGCAGCAGCAGATAGAGTGATGTGCCTTGAATTCCAATGAGGAGAAGGCGTTGGTTTATTTTGGTTTTTTGAGTACAGAGTGAGTATTTTGAAAAGATTTGTAACTCAGATTTTTCTCTATTTCAGGCTTAAAGCATTAGAAATTAATTGTTTTATGTGCCGCTGGGAAATAATTATATGTCTTTAGAAAGTAAAGTAATTTAAAATGTCATTATTTGTAAAGTTATGTTGTTTATGAAAATCTGTTTTAGCTAGTGACTTATATTACATTCGGTGTGGATCTCCACAAAATGCAAATGAACAAACAGAAACCCTAGAGCACAGAAAAGCTAATTTTTATGAAACTAATTTTTATGAAAGTGGACAAAAGCAATGAGTAGAAAGTTTGCCTTCAAGAACCTGAATCGTAACTAAATTAGACTTTCTTTCATTGTACTGAATTGTTTCTGATCTTGTCCTGACAATTAGGGAAAATTTATAAGCAATGAGGTGGGCAATTTGAAGTGATGTGTATATTTTCTCAAACCCCTTTAGAGGATTAAAACCTTTCAGTGTGTTCTATCCATCTGCTTATTTAGTGCTTGTATTATTGGAAGCAATCCTTTCCTCTTCCAGCAGTGATGCTTAGATCCCTAGTTCTTAAGGGCTGTGTATGAAACAGATTTTAAGGGATCCAGCCCTGATTAGAACAGTTAGCCTGTTAACGTCCTATGTATTTACAGTGGATTATTTGAAGGGAAGCAGGGGTTAAGTCAGCAGGTCTCTCGGCTTCCCCAGGGGTTAACCTGGCAGCCTGTTTGGCACACACAGGAGGGCTGACAGGTAGCAGGATTTGTCTAAGCAGTGTGCATGAGAGCCAACAAGGAAAACTGAATGCTCTGGATTAGTTTTGGATTATGTTGTCAGAGTGAAGCCTGACGGACAAACTGCAGAGGAATAAAATGCAATCTGTTTGGGGAAAGAGACAGCGTGCATAGCTTTCATTTTTCAAGAAATGACAAGAAAAATCATTAATAATTTGTAAATCCATGTCCATTAACTTTTCTCTTTGTTATCCCAAGACAGTCTTTTTAACATGATTTTGCCACTGTTCTATATCTGTTCTTTCTTGTGATAGATGGCAAGATAAATATAAAATTGCAATAGTACAGTACAAACCAAAGGGAAAAATATCTAGAAGTCATAACACCTGGAATTGCTTAATAGGGAATATTGGGGGTGGGGAGGGCTGGTGGGTTTTCTGTCTTTTTGTGGTGAAAGATAAAGATGAATATCATTTACATACTTTTCCTATTCTATAGTTTCCTTTGTGTGATCGTCATTTACTTCAAAATACTAGAAGCAAAATTCCGTTGTTTTTTTTTTTTCCCATTAAAACAGTTGCACTACTAATATTACTAACACAGTGGATTCACTGTTTTCTTCATCTGGGTATTTCATTATTTTACTGCTTAAGTACTTAATGTTTTACAAGAGGGAAAAAAACATTTAAAAAACCCCAAACACCCCCCCCAAAAAAAAACCCCACCTTTTTTTTTTTCCCCAACAGAAAGAATTGCATAATTTTTCACTGAAGTAGTGTTTGTCCTTGTAAATGTCATTTAGTTTCTTAAGGGTGATTTCTTTGGTTATAGAAGAATAGTTCCTGCTCATGAACTTCAGTCAGATTTGATTTTCAGCAGATTGTTGGGGGGGGGGGGGGCAGGCAGGGAGAAGGGAGGTTTTCTATAATTACTCTTTCATAAGAAAAAAAAGGAACGCACTAAATGTAAGCTGGCAAATAAACTCTACTTAAGGACCAAATAAAGTCAGAGAAAGACTGTAAAAAGTATTGTGGACTTGATCTTTGTTAGTCAGGTTTATACCAGATTTGTTCAGGTTTTGCACAGTTTCTTTATTTTTACTAAAATACCAAAACCATTTTATGGCATCCTTAATACAAAAAAAAAATGATTCATCAGTTACAGCTGTTTGAATTATGTTGTTGCTGAGGTGTTAGCAGAGTAAAACAATTCCTAAATGTATTAGGTCTAGAATTGTAATAGTACGGCTGAATAATTTGCAGGAAAACTTTTAGATGATAGATTTTAATTTTTTTTTTTTTTCTGCTTATGAACTACTGAAATGTAGAATCAATGTATTTAGTTTTGGAAAAGTACAGTAAATATTTTCCATGAATTAATCTTGGTCTATTTACATCTGTATACAGATTTTGTGGCTATTTGGTATATCAAATTTGAGGTGAGTTGGGTTCATTTTCAGTGACTATATGAAATATACATTAAGTTTCTGTCTCCTTATCAGTGATATAAGAAAGATTTTGGTGCTAACGTTTTATTATATTTCCATAAAATGTGTTCTATCTGAAAGAAGACTTGCTAGCTATTTTGTTTACTCAATTATTCTTGAAAAGTAGAAAAGTATGAGGAATTGCTGAGCCAACTTTTACTTACCAGTGTTGAATTTACTTTTGGTTAGCGCAGCTTTGGCTAAACGTAATGTTGTATTTTCCCTTGCTGCATTGAGCCCATCTGAAGGTAAGACGCCAAGGCAGCTCTATTGAGTTATAAAGTGTCATTTTCATAGGCAGTTGTTACTGTTCTGATTACAATGTATTAAATTGTTGTTTTGTGCAAGTTAAATGCTAATTTCCAATTAGCTGGTAGAAGCCTTGTTTAATAAGGGAAAAATAGAGGAATATTTTTGGGTTCGTAATAAGGTCTTTGTAGAAAATTTCTGGAGAATACCTCAAGGCTGAGGAAAGGGGAAAGAAGGAACTTCTGTGCAGCTGCTCCCATGCCACAGTCTTATTCCCTCAATTTAAAATAGCAGAGTAGATGATGTAACACTGTTTTAATATTAGTTGCTACATAAGTGTGTGTGCATATGTACATCATCTTATTCATAAAATAATCTCAGGACATTCATCTTCCATACGATCTTTTAGAAGTAATTAGTTGGCTAGCTCGACTGTGAGTAAGCAAGTAGTAAAAATATCTCCTATAGAGTAGAATGTTTATACCCAAACTCATCCTGAGCCCCTGCACCTCGTATAGGCTATTGGCTGACACTCTACATCTTTAGAACTGCTTCCTTAATAGGAAACAACAGCATAAAGTAGAATTCAGGCTGGATTAATTTGGGCCATGTTGCATGTCAAATTTAAAAGCATTAGATATTCTTTTAATATTAAGCATGTGCTTCATTGCTTCTCTGACTTGGAGTGGCTAGGTTTGGTCCTGGCAGCACTGTTGTTGGTGCATTTTATTCTTGCTTTGCACTGAATGGATAGAAGTCTTGTAAAAGCCATGTAATCTCTCTGGGTTTCTCTTTCCCCTTGAAAATAGTAATAGTATTTCATAGAAGTTATAGAGACTGAAAATTATGCTTTGGGATTTTTTTTTTTTTCTGGATAAAAGTTCAATGATTTAATGGTATGTAGTTGTCAGCTCTTATAATTAATCAAGATTTTCAGAAGTAGTCATACTGTACTTTCATCTCTAAAATTTCAATCCAGATGAAAATTTTAGTGGCTTTATAAATTCTTGTTCTAGTTATAGCTATTCACCAAGAAGTCTTCTACAAATGTTTTTTCAACTATTTTGAAATGACCGGATAATTAGATTAGGACAGCAAAACAGTTTTGTTTGTGTCACCTTAAAAGTAGAAGTACCTGGGAGAGTGCTAGAGTAGCAAAGGATATGTTTAAAAGGCAAACAAAAATTAAATGTTTTGCTACAGATATATTTCTATTTTGTAACCAATTGTCCACAGTGAGGAACATTTATTTTCTTGAATTTCTTGCATCCTTTTCCACTAAGAAAAATATTACAGGTTCAGATTTTTAAATAATGTATATCATCAACATTGTTTATATACAAAAGAACTAAGATGATTCACTTGTTTATTAATCTGTTTCTGTGGACATTCACAATGTCCATATTCACAAGCCTGAGTATTTGAACTAGTGAATAGGCCTGGGACATTTTTCATTCTGCAAGTTTCAAAAATAGCTTATAAACATCTCCATAATCTGTAGTTGTCAAGTGGTTATTTCATTTATTGCTGAACTAGAGTGAAAACTCAGCAAATGTACACAATAATTGGGGCTAAAGGTCAAAGAAAACTGCAGAAATATACAGGTGTAGATGCAGTATAACTTATGTGAGGAATTTAATTAACAGCTGCTCGCAGTGATATAGAGCAATATCTAATGGTGAATGATAGTCTAGATTTCAATATCAGTCTACAGAGAAAATCAGTTCTATTAGCAGAGCATTTTGCAGTATCTTTTCAATTAATCAGTCTCTTAAGCTCTCCCAGGAAATAATACTACCTAAGTCATGGCCAGCAGGAGCTGCATGTTGTTATAGTTTGTCCATTCTGGGCTTGCATAACTTTTCAGAACTGATGGAAATCACATCACAGTTTGCTATGGCTGCAAATCATTATTTCCTGGGAATAAAAACAAAAGAAATGCTGTTAATTCTGTTACTCAGCTTTTAAGCCTGTCCACTTCGGGCCAAGTTGTCTGACCAGACTTGGATTAGTCATTGATTTCTTTGTCATGAATTTATGGGAAGTGACAGAGTACAATAAAAAACTTCAGAATGCTCCTCTTTGTGACATTAATAATAGCAACATTAGGAAAACTTTAATATCCTGTTCCCTTTTTCATATAGGAAAAGTTAGACAATAACACATAGAAATAACTGAAGTAGTAAATTATCAAGGGGCATACAGTTTTAATGGAAATAAACCCATAAAAATGTTGCATATATCCTCCTTTTCTAGGGGAATAAAAGTCTGCATGACTTATTATATGAAAGCATTTGTTAGGTATGCACACTAAAAAACCGTTCTGTGCTACTGAAAGAATATGACTTCAGTATTGCTAACACTGATTTAACAAGTTGTGATGCAAAGAGTAAGCAAAAACCCTAAGTTTTCCCTTAGTTGGTTACTTGTACATCGTATTTTATTCTGCCATGTATCATTCTTGATTCTGTGAGGTTTAAATTATGTCATTGATTCTAAATCTCGTTGGTTCCAAATCTCACCTCAAAAGAAAGACCTCTCCCAGCATTCAGTTCACACTGTCTTTAACTCAGTCTCCTGCTGACTTCTGGTGTATCTCTTTAGCCAATTCTTAGGCATAAGAACTTATTTCAGAGCTAGAACTATAGTTCTACTCTGCTTTGTTGCAGATTGCATGCAAAGGCTCTTGTTATCTCTATGTGCGTATAATAAATAGGGTGATGAAATATGCTGGTTTGTCTAGCAATGCAGGCTCTGTCCTGCTATTTCAAGGACTGATTTCTGTTTGCTGTTTTGTCCTGGATTCTTATTAGGGATATTGACTTTTACCAGCTGGTTACACTTGCACTACTGCAGCAAGAGCTGATGCAATTCCCAGGGCTTTGGTAGAAGTGCATGAGAGAAGAGCCTACCTGAGCAGACAAGAGCTGTGCACTCTCATGTGAAGCAGCATAGAGGAAAGCATCCCCTCTCCTGTTACCTCTCTTAGGTTCCGTGGCCTAACATGAGAGATGAGTTTTCAGTATATAAGACTACAATCTCGTGCTCCTTTTTTTTAAAAAAAAAAAAAATATTTTTTAATCGGACCCCCCTAGGCAAAGCCAGAGACACTCATTCTCTCAATAGCCACCGCAGAATTTTGTAGTCTCAAAATTAGTGCCAAGAGCCATAGCGGAAGTGGAAGAGTATTTTGTGTGTATGTGATGGTGGCACAGGTTCTGAGTCCTGTTTGTGGGAAGAACCACAGCCTTAATGATGCTGTGAGCTGAAAAGAGCCTAGCTCATCTTTGAGACTCCAATGCTTTGCAAGGTGGTGAGAGATAGCACAGTTTTATCTATGAAAGGGCAGATATGAAATTGTTAAGAGCCAAAAATAGCATGAGCTAAAAGAATCACTTCTTACAGAAGTGAGAGAGTTTCTGTCTCCTTCCTCTGTCTTCTTTCCCCACATTTTTGAAAAGAAGAGAGTGATCACCAAAATACTTTTCACAAGTTCACAAATTTTTCTGTCTCAACTCAGAAAAAACTCCTTTGGAATACAATCTTGAAATATCACATCCAAACATGTTAGGGGAAAGAGATCTCCACTGTTGACACACAGATTGATGTTGCCAGGCTCCTCTGGGCTACAATTGGCAGTGCTTTTCTTGTTTTGAATTTTGCTGCATCTAAGTTGTGCATCTCCCCAATTTCTCAAAGGCATTTTTACCTTCATTATCCTCTGAATGATACCGAATTCATAATGTGCATCCTTCCAACCTTCACATTTCTATATCTAAACACAAACACACGGTATAGATTTAGTTTGTAGAAGTTTACAAGATGTAAGAGTGCATGGATGATGCATCTCTACTTCCTCAGCTTGTGATATTTCTCGGTGTATGCAGGCCTATGAGATTTTGAGTGAGACCACTGTTTCAATATTAGGGTTTTTTATATAGAGTAGCCTTCCTGCATTTGCAGGTCATCCAAACTCTACTTAAGCAGTGACATCCAGTGCACAGGTTTGAGAGGGCTTGCAGGGTTAATTCTGTCATTACTGTGTTGACATGAGGCATGTTACAGCTTTCAGCTGAAAATGTTACTTGTAATCTTTTAATCCCAAATTAGGTCAACATTTTATCAAGTTAATCTAACATGAAGATTAATTAGGCTAGTTAACACGCGCACAGAGGTTATTTATTTTGAGTCTACATTTAATCAAGGAGTTAGTCCTTAATACAATAGACAGCCTTCCCCCTGCCCCCTAACCCTAGCTACAGCTCATTCCATCATTTTGATATCGTGCACTGTTTAGGACATAAAATTAGAAAAACGCCAAATTGAATTTCTTATTCAATCCACCCACAAGTCCAGCTGAAACAAAACCAATCACTTGTACTATGAGAGAAATGGATTTCAAAAAACTGTATAGATTGCAAAATGTTATTTATTTATTTTTAGGGAAAAAATACTATTAATATTAAACTGCTCTGAAATTTATTTTGAAATAATTCCATAGTGTTCCAAGATAATTATTCATGTGAGAATTATTGCATTTGAAATGCAGAAGATGCATGATGTTTTCTAAAGCAAGATTGATACTACCATTAAATCCTAAAGGCTACAAAATGCAGAATGGCAGAAAAAAACTGTTGAGAGAAATGTGCCAGGTAAAATGGAAATTTTATCATAAGAGTTTCTCAGGTCTGCATCAGAGTTTCTCTCAAAATCCAACTGTCTCAACAGCTAACACTATGCCTGCTAGAGCACTCACCTGAGACATAAGAACCCTGGTTTGAACTACAGCTACTGGTCCTGTTTTGCAGCAGGTTTTTGACTCTCAGTCTCTCAATCTCATGTAAATTTTAGTAACCAGCAGACAACTAGGAACTGTAAGGAAAAGGAACTTTGTACACTTTGTAGATTATTTCCCATTGTGAAAACTGTTTCCCAGCACAGAGGAAAGCACCTTTCAGTTTTGTGGGTATATTTCTACAGCCAAAGAAAACTGTTCTTGATAGTAGTAAAACAAAGTAGTTTGTTCCCTAGGGCAGGATGTCTTTTAATAAGAAATTTTAGTTCTGCTAGGACCCTTGAAGTTACCTGCTGCAATCATGCTGTCCTTTATTTTTCTTTTTACCTGCAAAACTTGTTGCTTTTGTGGTGTTTTGAAGAGTAGGAACAATGGCATAAGCACAATGGAAAAAAGAACTTGGCTGGCTTCTTTCTTTAGCATTTTCATGCCATATCCTTTCAAAAAAATATACTATTCAGTATAGTTGCTCTCAAATTAAATATCCAAAAGGAGGAGAGAGAAGACAGTTTGTATAGAGGGAGGTGGCATAAATCTGCTAACAGGGGTCATTAGACCGGACAAATGCCTTTCTCCCCTGAGTTTCCTAGATAAGGAGAACCTATCTAGTAGTTAAAAATTCCAAGAGCCATTCTGGATAGCATTACCGACCCCCCTGGGTGTTGCGGCAGAGTTCATGCCCTGTTTCATCAAATACCCAGTGACATTCACCAGGGGCCATGCTAATTATAGGGATTTAGCAGACAATGTCTAAGAACATTTCATCACAAAATAGCATGTCTTTGTCTACAATTATTGGTTTGTTGATGTGCTAAGTTAGCAAAAAACTGGAGGTAAAATGATTCTGCAGTTTCTTAGCGTATCTTTAGAGCAACATTAATCAACATATTGAAATGTTAAGATACAATCTCCCCTGCGTTTAGCGCCAGCAATACTGTGCTGTTTTGCAATTATATGGAGGAGAAAGGCTCAAGGTAGCTTAAAAATTCATGGATTATACATTAGTTCAATGCCTTGTAACCCAATTGTTTTAATGAGCTGCATGGTTGGTTCACTATAAAACATTTTTCTTGGGCAAGAGTTAAGACAGACCTTGTCTTTTACTTGTGCCAGACCTATTCAGTAGTCTCTTTCTGAAATCGGAGGGGAGGGTGTGTAATGATAAGGGACGCAAATCAGACTCCTATTTTGCTTCACTGCCAGTTGAATTTGATTCTCAGAGAGCAAAGCTTGTGATTATGGAGTCAAGTCCCTTACTCCGGGCTAAGTGCAGAAACAGACACAAGCAATGCTCCAAGGTAGCCTTACCAGAGTGCAATCCTTAGGCTTCCTTTGTACAGTACATGAACGCTGGGTACCTCAGAAAGCTGTAAAATAGTCAGCTTCTGAATGGTGAGCAGCCTCCACTCATCTCAAAAAGCTATGAAGAATAATACATTTTATAACGCTCTAGGTAGAGAGGGTCTTAGTCCCAGAGGTCATATTGTCATTGTCACGGAAAGCCTGTCTTGGAGGTAGATATATGACTCATTTCTTTTTAAAAAGTAATAGAGTACAACTCATCCGTTAGTTGCAAAATGTTGGCAGTGATTGTGTGAGATATTCAGTGTTTGGGTCCTGCTCTGGCCTGGTGACTGCATTACAGTCCATACTCACATTTTAACTCTATTTTTGAAAGGAATTAATTCCAGCAGAAAATATACATTGCCCTACCCACTGTGGCCTGTAGCATGGTGCTTCCTGTACTACGCAGGGAGCTGATGGACAGGAGGGTCAAACCAGTACCACTCTGATTCTAATACCCCAAGTGGTGTGTCCTGTACAAAATGTGTGCCTACACATGACTGCTAGCCATGCCAAAAATGTATTTTCTCCATCAGATCCATAAGGGGATTTATAGAAGGGGGTTTATTAACATAATTCGAAGGATTCTAGGGGTTATACAAAGCCTAGTCTGATTTTCTGCTTCCAGTATACTTCATGTAGTTTGTACATTGTGGAATAATTTGAAATTAACAGTCTTTCTCTCTGACACACACATTTCAACTTATACATGAAATTTATTAAATTTTATTCATCAATTTACAGTAGTTATTATTGTTTCATTAAGCATTTATGTATGGAGGTGACAACTGCAAGCCAAGTTGGACTCAGTTACACAGGCACAGTATAGACATTATAAAATGATCATGCCTGCCTTTTAATGGGATCAATCACAAATATTTACTTGGTTAACAAAAATTTTGAAGTGGACTTAAGTGGACTTTTAAGTGGACTTAAAATTAGCTTCTGTGAAAGCATATGGACTTTCAGTACTCTTGGAAATTAACTCAGCTACTTAAGCACCTTAGGAGAATAACTTCTGGCTGGCAAAAATCTACCAGATGTATTAGTGATGATGGAAATAGTGATGAGATAACTAGGCACAAATGATGAAGCAGAAGACTTTGAATTGACAAATAGCTAGTGGATTAGCAACAAAAATGGCACACAGAGTAGAAATCACTATCACTGAATTTCAGGAATAATTGACATAATTAGATATGTCATGACCATCAGGAGGCTGTTGCTGTTTCCACTTCCTCCCCCCCAACCCCCTTACCTTTCCTCACCTTTCTTTTTCCTCTTATTATCACCTTTTCTAGACTAAGGTTGATCTCCTTTGCCTTCTTATTTTTTCTGAGAACTGTCTGTAAGAGGCCCATTTGTCTCATGCTCTACAGTGTAGCATTTGTTTGCAGAGCTCCAAGGTCACAGGCAACACAATTCTCCGGGAGATGACTCCGCACTGGGGTACACAAAGTGTTTCAAGTCATTTTGGCACTGCCTGCATCCTAGTTGCATCTTCCCTAAAGGGTTTTAGTGAGAAGAGCCCTTATGTCTTCCTCATTCTCCAACACAAAGGACCTGTGATTAGTTCTGGTCACATGGTAAGGCATGTAAGTGGGAAAACGATTTGTGGTGGACAGGAGGGAGAGTTTCTGGAGGCAGCTCTCACTCTTCTGCATTCACAGAGGGTATAACCCACAAGCAGCATTTATTTACTTAGTGGTGGTTTATGGTGACTGACACATGTAAGTTTAAGTTATGTAACCATATCAGTTTTATAAGTATCTTCTAAATTGTTATCCTTTTTATTAAATGGTTGGAAATAGAAGACATTTAGTTCCATGACAACTGAACACCCCGCAGTATTTAGTTCTCTAAGAATTTAGCCTCCTTTTAAAAATCTTCTTGTAATATCCTATTATTGCAATTTCTTTTCTTTTTAACTGTGGGCAAAAGGTCTGCAGAGCATTTCTAGTGAGCTCTTTGAAAGCTGTCAAATAAATGCGTTGGCAGATATGTTCATGTTTAATGGCTCCAGGAAGTGTTACTGACAATTCTAATCATATAAGTTTTTGCAGATACACTCAAACCCAGACTATGCAAGGTCAGTTCACATAATCACACCAGGTTTTACTTTGCACAGTGTTTTTTTTTTTTTAAAGAAAAACTAATGATCTTATTTGAGATGTAAGAGCTTATTACAGGTTAATGTGATTTTTTTAAATGCGAAAGACCATGCAGTGAAAATACTAAGAGCGTGAGGTGAGGAGATGATTTCTAAATTATGGTGCTGAGAAGTCATTGCTTTAGTTAATAAATCAGAGAGTGGTCTGAAGACATACAGGGTTTATATTATTTGTATTTCCTCCTAAAATATTTCAATATTGCTGTCATCAGAGAGCAGAGACTTTGATCGATTTGTAAGTCATTATTTTCCTACATTTCGAGTGAGAAATGAACATTGTATATAAAGTTTTATTCCTGGAGATGGTCCTAAGCACAACACACATCTTGTTATGAGAGTCCTGGGGAGACTGCGCTCAGTTATACTCTTAATACAAATAGCCTGGTACACAGCGCTCTGTGTAAAGGGAATATATACAATTTTATGAACGAGATTTTTCTAAAGTGCTCTAAAGTTAAAAGGAGTCCAAAACATGTATTTAGAAAGGTAAAGATAAGGAGAGGAAAAAATTAGAAAAAAAAAAAATCTCAAAAGACTGTTTCCTGTGGGTATTTGTAAAGGATAGAACCTTGTCAAATGCTTATTACTGCACTCACGTATAGGATGTACATTTATTTTTTCCAAACAAATTTATTGCTTGGGTACACATTTGGTTAATGGGCTTCTGTGACATGGAAGTGCTACAAGGACTCATTGTCTTCATCTCTTCCTGCTGTCCTTTAAGTCAATATTAGTTTATAGAGAAGTGCCACAGTGCAATTAATTTGTCCTTCGAAGAATTCAGATTCATAAATCAGCCTCTTTCTCCCTCTCTTTCTTTCTTTTTCTGCACGCTTCATGGTGAGGTAAACATTTGCAATAGCCAAAACTCAAAAGGTTGAAAGGTCTAATTCAGAAAGGGCTCCCCAAACAGGATGCTTATCTTAAACATACAAATTTATCCAAACCTTTGCAAGTTTACCTTTTTCCATGTGTCATAATTTTCTTTCCAACTCAGGCTATACTCCTTACCCCCATACTACTTTTTTTGATGGTTCTTTTTGTTTGATATGGATGAATTACTTTTTAAAAAAACCTACTCCAATCTTCATTGTACTGAACAGAATGCAAACCATTTCTGGATTCATTAAAACTCAGATAAATACTTTCCTGCCTCTTTGTGACTTCCAGTAGTCCTCTTTAACCCTCTGTCTTGCTGAAATCCTTACCCACATATCAGAGAGGCTGGCAGTCTCCTCTGTGCAGGCTACTGTCTTCAGATCTTGTTAGTTCTTGGGAACCACAGGGAGACCCCAAGTGTTAGGATGTGAATGAAGTAGGCTACCAGAGAAGGTGACAGGTCGGAGACGTACACCTCATCAGTCACATCACACTTTAAGATCAGGGCATATATCAGGTCAGGTAACTCACTAGGTCACGTTGGGGGGTGGGGGGGAAATGGAGTCTCTTGAGGTTTATAGGGTAGAAAGGAGAAGAATGAAATGAAAGTGTTGAAAGAAAGGCTGGGGGGGAGGGGAAAGAACAGATGAATCTGAAAGGACGGAGGCAAAAGATTTTAAAACAGAAAGATACCAAATTTCACAGAACTTTTTCAGAAATCCTTGACTCCACTGATCTCTACCTTCATCTGTACTCCTGTATTTCTCAGACTCCTTCAGCTCTCTCCCACAACTCCAGAGGAACTTGCATCCTGTTTTAAATCTGATTCTCATTCTGCAACAGTGGAAGCTAACAATAGAGAGAAGGTCTTGCCATTACTACTTCTCTCCTACTTTACTTAGAAATGAAGTAGTTTTTTCATGCCTAAATTTCTAGGTTCCAGGGTTCTCAGGTTTGCTTTGCTTTGCTTTGATTTTGTTTTCTTTGCTGCTCTTTTTGAGGACTAGATTGCCAACATTTCTGGGCGCAGAGATGGAAGTTATTCCAGTTTGAATCCACTACTTGGGCTGTTCCTTAGTTACTGTGGAATAAGAAGTAAGTGATAATAGCAGCAAGTATTTCTAATGCTCTGCAGTTGATACTGTATCCTGATGAATGTTCCCACTCCACCAAATAACTTTTTGACATGTGTCATTATCACCAGACTGGAGTGATTTTCAGCCTTTGATACAAGGGATTCTATCTGTAGTGGAAGGGGAATAAAACATCTCTCTAATAAAATACTGCATGCTCATTACATCAGTGTCCTGATGATAGGGATTCAAACCCCTTTGGAAAGAAAG